>NW_024037074.1:28220100-28595100 GCF_015706575.1 Patiria miniata
TTCTGCCCAAACAATGATGAACGCATTGCGTATGCTTAAAGAATTACCCACAATTCCGGTGTTTACCGTTTAGGTCTGGCTTTAATCACTTAACGCGATCCCCTGACGTCTCATACACTGACTTTAGGCAAAATAGTAATACTTTTGCGGTCTAGTAACCAGACTTTGACTCTTAACGAAACATCGAATGAAAAGGGAAACATCAAATGCATATTGCAAAAGATCGAATGCAAACATACCGATGAAACATCGAATACAAATAGCTCGAAATGTCAAACATATGTGTGAAACATCCTCACATATTTGAAAATATCGCAAATATATTGTAAAACAACACACACAATTGTATCGAAAAACATCGCACATTTAATGCAAAAAATCGAACATAATATTGAAAACATCGCACATATATATCGTCAAAAACATCGCACATATAATTTGAAAAT
This sequence comes from Patiria miniata, assembly GCF_015706575.1. Classification (NCBI taxonomy): domain Eukaryota; kingdom Metazoa; phylum Echinodermata; class Asteroidea; order Valvatida; family Asterinidae; genus Patiria; species Patiria miniata. The sequence goes on from NW_024037074.1 coordinate 28,220,547, forward strand.
CGCATTTAAATGTAAAACATCGCACACATATATTGAACATCGCACATATATTGTAAAACATCGCACAAGTATATAAAACATCGCGCAAATAATGAAAAGCATCGCACACTTATCTTGAACATTGCACATAAATGTAAAAGATAACAAACACATATTGAACATCCAACATATATATTGCAAAATATTGAATATTGCAACGTTTGACACGCCATAGAGGCCGACGTCTGGCCGTTGGAGATGTAACAACAGTTATTGCACATAAATGTAAAAGATAACAAACACATATTGAACATCCAACATATATATTGCAAAATATTGAATATTGCAACGTTTGACACGCCATAGAGGCCGACGTCTGGCCGTTGGAGATGTAACAACAGTTATTGCACATAAATGTAAAAGATAACAAACACATATTGAACATCCAACATATATATTGCAAAATATTGAATATTGCAACGTTTGACACGCCATAGAGGCCGACGTCTGGCCGTTGGAGATGTAAAAACAGTTATTGTGAAATTGGGAATTCAAAATAAACACATTACATTGCAATGGAATTTCCTGTACTATTTTGTCATGGCATTTGACAGGAAATTCTAGAAACTTGACAGGAACCGCCAAAGAATGAATGTAATATAACTTAAGGAAATTGCAGTATGAAGGACACTCCGTATTTTCTCGTCATGTCAACACAGTTATTGTGAAATTGGGAACTCAAGATAAACACATTGTGTTAAAATGAAATTTTCTGTAATTTTTGTCATGGCATTTGACAGGAAATTCTAGAAACTTGACAGGAACTGCCGAAAAATGAATGTAATACAATTTAAGGAAATTGCAGTACAAAGGACACTGCGTATTTTATCCTAATGTCAACATAGTTCTTGTGAAATTGGGAACTCAAGATAAACACATTGTATTGCAATGAATTTTTCTGTAATGATTGGTTATGAAAAGTAGACAAAAAAGACAGATGATTGAGACAAAATGTTGTTTTTTCTCCCTCAACAGTGTCTTGTATCGCAACACGGAGAATAAGTTGGCGATGGGCTGAATTGGCAGTCCAAACTGAACATTTGCCTCACTTTTGCACAGAAACTAAAGTCCAGGTCGACAATCTCTCTCAAAAATTATTTGATGCATTGAATTGAATTGTGGCCAGCTGATTGGTTATGAAAAGTAGACAAAAAAGACAGAAGATTGAGACAACATGTTGTTTTTCTCTCCCTCAACAGGGTCTTTTATCGCAACACGGAGAAAAACGTGGCGATCGGCTAGAGTCGCAATCCAAACAGAACATTTGTCTCACTTTTGCACAGAAACGAGTGGCCAGGTCGACAAACTATCTCAAACATCTTGATGATTTCTTTTTCGTTTGGAGTGCAGATTCCAGTGATTGCGCACGCGCCCTTAGGTCCTTTACAGTTGTCTGTAAGGAGTTTGGGGTTCCCTTGGCTTTGGACAAAACCGAGGGGCCAACCACTCGAACTGCTTTCCTAGGCTTATCGATCGACACTTCCGCTCAGGAGATACGAGTTCCATCAGGCAAAGTCGCCGCGATTATGGACAAATTAGACATTGCATTGAGTATGCAAAAACTTACCCTGCGGGAGCTTCAATTATTGTTGGGGAGTTTGAGTTTTATATGTAAGGCTGTTCGCCCAGGCCGCGCATTTTGTGTGTCGCTTGTTTGATTTAAATGTCATTATTGTTTTTTTTTCTTGTGTGCCAAATTGTTTTCATTGCATTTTTAACGTGTTGAAAGATTGATCTTAGAGTTTAATTCTGATCAAAATGATTGTTTACGATTTAATGCAATTTTAGTTAATGTGACACTATCAGAGCATTGTTCAAACGCAGTTATAATTATATTGCAAATGATTATTTTATTGTACAGAAGGTGTAGTTAATTTGCAAGTGCATTTACATTTCATAATATCTCTTTGTTTAACTGCTTAACTAATTTAGTAATATCATGTGATAAGATATATAATCCAAATTCTAAAAAAAACAATGTTTTGAAAACTGTAGTTTTTGATAATTTGGGACATACATGCCTCTTGCTATACACACTGGAAGAATGAAATCGAATTCTCTGGAAAGTAGAATTGCAAGGACAGTTTGAATATTTACTATAAAAAAAGGGGGAAAATGTCTAATTAAGTGAATCAGTGATTATTATTAACATTTCTAGTCAATTTGATATTAAAAATATTTGCACTAATTCAGTGAATTACTTTGTATTTCTGAATAGTTATGTTGCTCTTTTGTCGTCTTGAATTGGGGTTTCGTGTTCAAGGCCTGGTACAGATGTGTGTCGAGGGGATTTTCAACCCCTAATAGGGGTTGAAAATGGGAGGGGGCAACAAAACTGATACCAATAGTTATTTATCTTTCAATAATTGAACAAGACCAGTAAATATTACTAAGACGGTGGTGTAGTCCACTCGTTTCATTTCCCCCACGGATTCTTGAAATATAATAATTAATAATTTGGGAGGCTAATCATCCTTACTCGCACCTGGGATGCTGAATTGCGAAGAACGCGGTCACAACGTGGTCGGGCCGCTGGCACGTAAAGGCGCCTATGGCTGCCGACCACATCGACCCATATATGACCACGGAGCACAGCCTGAGATCGAAAGTGTTTGATTTTGCCGGAGGGAGGAAAGCCGGAGGGGAGGGAGGAAAACCGGAGGTCCCGGAAAAAAACCTCTGGGCACAGGAGAGAACCAACGCACAACTCTACTCACATGTGATCCACGGCCAGGATTCGAACCGTGGTCACCTTGGTGAGAGGCGAGCGCTTTATGCACAAGCCACCCACGCCACCCAAAAGGCTAGTATACTGCAGTCAAGAAAAATAATGAAGGAAAAATGAAACGCATCCCCCACGCCTTTTGATTATGTAACGGCCAGCTTGCCGGGTGTCAGGCCCTTTCACCTGCCCCCTTCCCCTCCACTCACCGCCTAACATAACCGGAAGCACATCGACAATTTGGTTCTGTATCCGCCGTTGAGGGGCAGGGTGTTTAGGTTGGGTTGGGTCTGAAGGTTGTAAGACATTATTTAGGTGGTTGCGTCTCGCAGATTGATAGGAGATGGGTGAGATGGGGGGGGGGTGGCAAAGACTTGGTGAGAGAGGCTGGATAGGGTGGAAGTTGAACCCACGTCAGCTTACGGGCAGGTATGTTAGGGGCAGGGTCGTTGCCAAATGCAGCGGTGAGGTCTGAGTACCCGATTTAGTAAAAATGGTCTGCGCATTCAACAGGCGGCCAGCTCCTGATGCCAGACGTCGTAGTACGGACGTCCAGTCCTCTTTGCCCCTAGTTATAGCTGTCTCAACAATCCACCCCAAGATTTTCAAATATCCGATGGCAGATTTATTTCAGTTAAAATGTTAATGTTGTTCGTTCCCATCGTGGTCAAACTCATGGTCCAAGCCGAATGTTGAGATAGATACGATGCGTCACTTCAAACTCAGTGGCGTAACCCGGAAAGCTAGAGAGGGCGTGCCTCACCATTCAGCCTGCCTGGGATTCGGGGGAGGCACTTAAGTCTTTGAATGCTTCCTCCAGACAATGAGGAGTCTAAATTAAGGTACCTTTAATGAACCACGCCAATGTGTAATACTTTGCAGCGTAATATCTCTCGAAAATACTAGGTTTGAAAACGACACACCCTGGATAGGTATAATAATAGGTACTGTTGGGAATTGTGGGAAGTGTTGTTCCGCTAGAAATCAGGCACACTCAGGGGCACACTTAGTGATTATTTTGGACTTTTGGTAGAATATGGGCCACCGTCTTTTCAAATTTTCTCAATAGGTATTCGTATAGCCCGGCCTATTTTAGCGGGGAAAACTGTTGGTTCCCATATGCAGAAAATTGATGAGTGAATTACTAAAAACAGTGGCACTCGATAGGTAATACCCAACGAAAAACAAATGTCACTACACGACTTGTTATGTTGTAAAAATAGATTTACTCTTCCTCTTCCTTTCGACGAAACTATTAATAGAAAGGGGAACAGCAGCACTCTAGCATTAAATAAACACCCCTTTTTCCACCTCAGTATATTGGTTAGGGATCCGCCATTGGCTGCCCAGGGTGGCTAGGAGGGGGAGGGATGGTGGGGGGGCAGGGGTTCAATATGGGGATTCGTGCTTGGCTTGGAGATCAGACTATTGAAGGTTAGTGTTTTCTAAGAAAAGAAGTTTGTTGCAAATGGTAGGATCCTAGCAGTTGGGGTGAGTTTGGGGGATTAGGTTTGATTATGCGAGGGTCAAGATCGGGGTTGGCCTAATTATGTGTTTGGCTTTTGGTATATGTTGGGCTCAATAAGCGGAGGTGGGAGTGCCTCAATTAGCTGCGGAGGGGGTCGCAGGTGCAAGGTTGATTGCATGCCCGAGAAGTTGCCGAGCCGAGGGCACGTTTGATTCTGCAAAATAAGTATACTTCACCGTAAGAGGGCGGAAACTGTACATGGACTGGATATTATGCACACAATAAATTAAAGTTCTTATTACCTTTTCTTTTCAAGCTAGATTATTACGCCTTCGTTTTTCAATCAAAAATGTAGACGGCATAACCTGACTACAAAATACTAGCCACCAAATGCGTGGCTCCATTAAATAACACGAAGCGCAAAACAAACACTGATTGAATCACGTATGGCCGGTGTACGTCATTATTCTATCCACCGATCATAGTTAGTCACCCAACAAGTCGGGGACCACAAGTGAGAGGTCTGTGATTGACAGGTGCCAATCACAATCCACGTGTTTGAATGTATCGCCGACATCCATACAATCATTCCACCAATTAGATGCGTCTATTTGAGTGTCGGTGATACAAGCTTCGGGTTTAACGTGTTGCAATGTAACATTAACATCATTTCCGTCTCACAAATATGGAGCGAGTCGGTGATGTGTGATTGACAGCGCGCAGGGGGCCAATCACAAACCGGGCATGCAAGTTCCTCAGTCACTGCTCGGGAAATCGACGTCAATATTTAAGTCACGAGCTGCAGGCTCACTCCTCACAACGACCGCAGCTCATGTCCACGTTCGGACGACAACCCGAGAGAACTGTTTGCAAGATCGAACAAGAATTGCACGGTGAGTTTTTGAAACAATCTTTGACGATAATTCTTCCAACTTTGGGATTGATCTTTTTTGATGTATGATATTGACACAAATTTGCTTATAGCCAAAATGGCGAGATATAAATATTTCAGACCATGATGATCCCGTTTCCATACGGTAACTCGATAACTTATCGATATTGGTGCTTGAATAATCACCCTGGTGTTATGTTGTATAGACTATAGCTGAATTAGCTCTTAGTCTGAACAGTTGATGCGGATTCAAACCAACTTGTTGTGAGGCCAAATGTTCAGGCAATAAAAGCTAAGAACAAAAATCTGGGTTTTTTTTTTATTTGTTCTAAATAAGGAATTCATGTCGGACAATATTTTTGCTATTACTTCCACGGTGCACTCTCGACGCACAGTAATTGCCCAAATACTGAAAAGTAAAAAAAACTCTATAAGTTCATGGAAGTTTTATAGTTTAAATTGCCATTCAGGTTCGCCAGTTTTTCCAGTAAAACCTGGCTGTATAGGTTTTTCAAGAGTGTATTACATCAAGTTCCCTCTGTTTAGTGAAGTTCAAGCACTTATGCAGTTTTTTAGATGATCAATTGAAACTTTTTGTCTTTAACGAAAGAAATCTTGCAAAAGCTCGACACTTGACCCATAATATCAGTATATGACCATTCACCACCTTTATTATCTTGCTATTTTTCCCTGTTTATTGTATAAACATATAATCCCGATGCGATGCGCTCATCTTTTTTTCCCGGCAATCACTCTAACTAATTCAGGATAAAGGGTTATGCGGAAGTTGGCCACGGAAGAACGTATAAAGGAAATTGGGACATCTCTAACATCCTGTCCTATGTTGTGTTATTGAAAACTGGGATAATCTCATACCTTTTGGACTTTGTTTTTAAACTGTGTCATTTCACTAGTTCACATGTAGTGCGCCATTCCGGTTTGAACACTATACACGTATAGGCCTGAGCGTTACTTTTTAGCATTGCGTGATAAAAGTGTCACTGATCGGAATAGACTAGAGGGCGCACATACGAACGGACCGGATCATGATCAAACTTTATTCAAGTTCAAATTGCTTTACCTAGCTGGATTCATTTCTAGGAATCATGTAAATAGTTGATTTTTGTACAAATTATTCGGGCCGTCAGTTCTGCTGTCCGACTTCAACGTTTGAAGCACCAGCTTTAAGAATAATTCACTTTGCATTTAGGGTTCCACTGATTCTGTTGAATATCTTTTTGAAAAAGCAATATTGTTAGTGTTTAGGTTGTGCAATAATAGTACTGATTTTCGTAAACCCTAAAGATTTTCCGACTGTGGTTGACAAACAAATGGTGGCTGATGCTAATAGCCAAACCGGTTCGCTGATTTCCCACCACCGGGGAAACAATTCTTTTTGCAACGTTTGAAGCACCAGCTTTCAGATGAATTCAGCCATGTTTGCATGCAGTTTCCACTGAGAATGTCACGTAGATTCTGTAAAATATCTTTTTGAAAAAGCAACATTTTCAGTGTTTAAGGTTTGCAATAATAGTATTTTTTTTAACCTTAAAGATTTTCCAAGACACATTCATGGTTGGCAAACAGATGGTGGCTGATGCTAATAGCCAAACAGGTGCGCTGATTTCCCACCACCGGGGAAACAATTCTTTTTGTAACGACTGTAGCTTAACTGCGGTGGTCCACGTGTAATATTTCCGCCACTATACTTCACTGGTTTGAGATTGGTTTCTCATATCAATGCAGAAAATAGCTCAATAACTCAGTTTCAAAAAAATGGTATTATTTTTCGCCAGCAATCTGCTCACGTGTTGACGATTTCTTTCGTGATAAAATTCAAGAACATTACATCGAGTTGAGTAGTTCTTATTTTACATTTTCTCTCAATTAAGCTTGACAATATCATAGTATTTTGTGGCAGACTGTGTTTGTGTATGTACCGATAACGTTTTGGTCACCACTATAAACAGAAAACGTCATTCAATTCAAAACAAAGATGCGAAAGTGATATTTAAAGAAGTGAGGGATCCCCTCCCCTACAACCAGCGTCAAACTGTGACAAACGGCCAATCGTTGCTTAGAAATCCTGTTTGAAGCATAAAGATTATTTAAAGACCATCATTAATGTGGGATTTCCGGCTGAATTCGTTAATTCAAATCTAATTGTGTGCTTTTAAATTTAAATCAGTTTTGCTAATTCCTCAATCACTCAAAGTCGTTCTCAAACATGCAATTCTGTATATGAAGCCTGTCAATTTAGATTTAGAAAGGCAGATTACTCATCATATCGTCACGGGTTCTCCGGAAAAACAAAATTGTTTCATTTTTGTACATACAATTTACAAACTTAAAACAAATCAGAGAACTAAAAGAAATAAAATAGAGATACAGATGCCAAAGATTGAAGACTGCATTAACTGTCAATCCTATCGTATTGGCGAAAAGAAATTTGATTGATTTTCAGTATTTTTTTCAATCAAGGCCTATATGTTTTATTTCCACATGGTGATTACAAAAAATAACTGTTCAATATAAAAATCTGTCTTTTTTCGTAAGAGGCCGATTTGGGGCGAGCGCTAAAAAGTTAATTCTTTCTCTCACTTGATAGACACTCAACAATGAATTGTTAAGTTCTGATATGCACGTTTCATGATTCCTTCCCTGTCATTTAAAAAAAATGGTACATTCCGCTATTCAACTTTTCCAAACACCATGTCATTTTATACCTTGTTTTAACACCGCCACACAATCTTCAAGGTCGGATCCAGATAGTTTATTGTCGGAGGGCGAAGTTTGAGCCGGGAAAAGGGTGAGGTTGGAAGGGCTCTCTCAATCGAAATTTGCATTTTTTGAGAAATTTTCGGTCACTGCCGGGGGAGGGCGCCACCTCCACACCCCTGGATTCCCCACTGATCTTGCTAAACTGCCGGATTTTATTAAACATGTTCTACTTTGGTAAACGTATGCATGAATGTGAATTCCCGAGCAGGACTGAAATCAAAAGCACAATAAATCCAATGCAAATACCTAAATTGCCTACTTTTTTACGCGTTAAGTGAAGATACCATTAAATATTTTCGAATATTGAAGAAAGTGTTCGAATATTGAACGGGCAAGTTGTGAAATTGGACGGGGAAAAACCTATTGGAATGCAGAATTTGCTGGTTTAAAAACTCACATTATGCTTTCAAAAACTCTTCAGTCGTTTGATAGTGCCTTAAAAATGCATACATTTGGGGGAGGAAGGAATTTTAATAATTTTAATTAATGTGTTTGAGGCAGCATTTAGTTTCCCGAGAAATTTCACATAGCCTCATTAAAACATGTTGTTTTCCTGGAGGTATTCGGCCAGGAAAATACTAGTCAAATAATAATTTGTCCATTATTTACAAGTGTGTAATTGGTCCTGTTTTCGAATAATGATTTATAAAGATGAAAAAAAAAATCAAAATAAAATTCTAACTAATAATACCATTATTTCATTCCTTAACCCAAGTATAAACGTTACCAGTTTTCTTTGTTCATTTTGTTCAGCCTTCAGTGAAGTCCTTGTGATCTCTTCTTGGACCTGATCTTCAAGACTTCAAGAGCAAACCATCGAGGTCGGTGTGAAGATGTTTAATCGATTCTATCATGACCGTGGAAAGGGCGTGCCGTCCCCCCCCCCCCAAAAAAAAATAATGTAATTCCTTTCCAAACTTTAATCGGCTGGAAAAACAATAATACTAACAAGTGTGGATTGCCCGTAGTTGCCATGGCAACAGATTTAAAAAGAACCCATCTTTTCATTTACATGTTATCCCCTTGCTCTCGGATAGGCCACTGCCGACACATTCTCTGAATAAAGATTCCTCCAAATTATGTCTCGTATACAAATTCTTCATTTTTTGTAGCGATTTTGTTTGTAATTTTAGGCCCTGTATTGTTTTCCTTTCAGATGAAGATCTGCGTGGCCACCGCTCTGTCTTTCGCCCTCCTTCTGGGTAACTCTGTCAAGCTCCGAGCTTCCGTTACTGGGCCGGTTCCCTCGGACGGTGATGGTCCTGCGTCTCAGGTGTGTCAGCAGTGCTGCCAGGGACCTGCTGCAATACCCGGCATACCAGGTCTGCCTGGCCCAGTAGGACCGATTGGGCCGTACGGTCAGCCGGGGTCAAAGGGCGCTGCAGGTCAGCAAGGTGAGATTGGCCCTATTGGACCTATGGGTGAGCGGGGAGCACCTGGGAACACTGGGTCTAAAGGTGATGATGGGATTGGTCTGCCTGGCAAGATAGGTCCGAGAGGGCTACCTGGTTTTGTTGGAGGAACTGGGGAAACTGGTGTCAAAGGTCAGAAGGGTGAGCCAGGGGAGACACCAGACGACTCCAACAAGCGGGTGGCATTCACCGTGGTGAGGACGAGCGACTCGGATGTATCTACAAGTTCCGACACCCCATTGCCCTTCCAGCAGACCGAGACGCTTCTGCCGGGTACCAGCTTCGATCTCGAGACCGGCACGTTCACATGTGGTGTGCCGGGCACCTATGTATTTGCGTTTTCTGTTCTTAAGTATAGCAACAGCGGTGGCCTTCACATCCATCTTGTTAAAAACGACTACAAGGTGATCACTACCTATGGTGAATCAAATCAACGTGGTCAGTTGTCTGGTAGCGCGGTGATGGTCCTGCAGCGAGGAGACACGGTGTATCTTACAATTACCGGCAGGGCGCGTAGTGATTCCACCTATCACTTAACCTCATTCAGTGGCTTCCTCCTTTTCTCCGAATAAATGTATAATTAAATAAATAAAATCAAATCACAACGCATAAATATACAGGCGCAGTGCTGCATTGTTTTGGTTTCGCTTTCCATTTTGCCAAAACAGTATTAACCAATGAATTAAAAGAAAAATGTTCAATGTCATCATGATAAGAAAGATAATTGATTCTTAATACAAAGCATTTTACAGTATTGTTTAGTATCAAAACTGCTTAAAAACAGTTAATTAAAAAGAAGTTAAATATATGACTTTTGAAAAAGAAGGTTTTAGCTGCGTTTGAAAAACACTTCAAATTCATTATTTCTTTGCTCAAATAACGTGGAAATCTGCACGTTCACTATATGCCTTGCCAGGCTTTGGACGAACTTTAGGAAGGTTAAACTGAACCCCATCACAGTTTTTAGTGCGAATATTAAACGCAAGAACTGATATTTACTCTGTGAAGTACCGTAGAGCTGCCTCACCATGGCGGATAAGTTTGAAAAGTACCGAAGAATCTTGAATTCAACCCGCACCGTAACCGAGAGCCAACGTAGTTCCTGAAGTACGGGCGTATGACCCTTCCTTCTGCATATACGTTGTTATTTCTTAAACTGGTAATCGTATGAAAAAAAAACATAAACCGTTACAATAGTCTGTCTGGCAAGTAACAAATGCATGTATTAAAAAAATATATATTTTTTTTCATTTGCATTTATCATACCTTATACAACCAGAGATTAAATGAAGTCTGGTGATATATTTATTTGACCTCGAAAACTTTTTTTCTTGAACAAAACAAGAGTTTCAAATTGCGCCACAGTGAACCAAGATCTCTCAACTTTTGTTAAACACTTTATTTTGTATCCCATGTTATACATTTATCATTGAGTTTTTGTTCATGTTAAAAGTTGAGTTTTAGAGCTTTCACTATGATGAAATTGTTTACGATTTAATGTAGTTTGAGTTGATATTGTGACACTATATCAGCAGATTACGCAATTATGATTCTATAGTATTTATTTGATTCTAAGAAACCTTTTTTCCAAGTATACATTTGAGGATATGGTCTGTTTAACAGCTTAACTAATTTAAGCACAGAAATTAATCATATAACATGTAATCAGTATCGAATATAAATACTCAAAAAGTGTATTTTGAACATTACTGTAATTGAACATTTAGCTTTTAACAATGTGGAAAACCTTGTCCCACTCGTAATACATTCCATCGAATTGCTCTCAGGAAAGTAAAATTACAGAGAAATTTGGACCATTTACTGAAGACAGTCAATAAAATCGTTTGTCGTTGAAATGAACGAGCAAATCCCAGTCTGAATCTTACGAACACAATTTCTTATTAAATACTTAAACCTGTGATTATAGTTAACAATTTTAATCCCTCTGATATTACAAATTATTGCAAACAGAGTCAGTTAATTACCTGTATTTTTGTCCATTTTTGTTTGTTTTGACTTCTAGATTTGGGGATCGTGTTAATGAAAGGCCGGGTTAACATTGGTTGAGGATGGATGGGGTGGAGGATGAATAATTAGTGGTGTCGAGGGGGGTAGGGATTGAAGATGAGGGGCGGGGAGCAAAATATGATGCCGACTGTTACTTCATCAAAAACAATGAATGGCACTAAGACGATGGTGTAGTCTACTTATCCCATTTACCCCACGGATTCTTAAAATGCTAAAACATGTAGACAGAACAAAATGAGAAATGAAAAATGCTGGATGTCAGGCCCATGAATCTTTGCCCCCCTCCCTCCTCCCCAACACAACCGGAAGCCCACCGACAGTGTTGTTCTACATCCGCCTGTAAAGGGCAGGGTGTTCAGATTGGCTTGGGTTTGAAGGGTGGTAGAGATAAGGCGGTTGCGTTTCGCAGATTAATGGGAGATGGGTGAGAATAAGAGGGAGAGCATTGGTGAGAGAGGCTGAATAGGGTGAAAGCTGTACGATTTCCTCACACGCTCATCTTACAAACGCCGGGTATTTTAGGACAAGGGTCATCGGCACGTGCATGGGGGAGGTGGGTGTGTGCAGGGGCGGATCCAGGCATTTTCGCAGGAGGGAGGGGTCCATCGGCAAAACAAATCTGAAATGCAGAAAAAAAAAAATTCTCCAGACACTTGGCCGCCAAAAGGCAGACATTATTGTTACCAGTAAAACATGACCTTCCGCAATTTTTGAATATACCTTGGCAGGTTTTTTTCAGTAAAAATACCTTTGCTGTACGTACGTAAACCATGGCCCCGGATGCAAATTTTCTTTTCCTAAACTACACCCACATACATGGTTGTTTAGCGCCCTCTACGATACTTATATGATACGTACGCAGGTATATAATTATATTTCCCCCCACATTTTGGCGAGCAGTGCGATAGCTCAGTCGATAGGGTTGTGATTTTGCATTGCGAGGTTGCAGATTCGATTCACCGTTGTTTTGTTCCCGATTTGTTTTTTTTTTCTTTTCTAACCTCAGACTTCAGAGGATATTTTGTTAAAGGGAAATAAAGTCCAAATTTCATTACGTTCCAAGTCATTTCTTTTTTTCTAATTTATATTTTATTTCTCACGTTTGTAGAAAAGCAAAATCCAAAATGCCATAGCGTTCACCCATTATGCGGATGACGTTTGGGAGAAAAAAAAACATTTTCTGCAAAAAAAAAAAAAAAACGCCCATGCAGGATGGTAAAGGGTGCACACCGGTAAATAGGCCTAAACCCATCCGCCGAGTGCATGAAAGAAAGTTAAACCCTCAAAATATTCGATACTAGAGAGTTCTGAGAGTCATAAAATCATAAGGCTTCCAATTCTGAGCATTTTGGATGCAATTGGGCTCGAAAGTGCGCTATTGTGTCATGTTGTGGAGGGATCGTTTTTGAAGATGGCTACTGTTCCACTTTTGGAAAAAGTAGGGGTCGCCTTCTTTGGGTAAGAATATCTCGAAAAGTCAATGGTCAACCCACAAAAAATGAAAATAAAATAAAAGATGACATGTTGATTACCTTTTTTTCTGTGCAGCTATACCCGTGAGAGTTCTGAATATTTTTCCAGGAATTTTGAAGTATGTGCATTTAACACTGGTGTCTATGGGCATTTTAATACAGGGCTGCACCCCAAGACCTGTAAATCGACTCCCAAAGACATAAGAGATAACTTCACGTACTTCCCGGTTTTTTTTTTAGTTTTTAGTAATACTCATGACTGTAGACCTCCAACGCATGGTGTTTGACATTTTAATTGAATACAATGTAGTATTTCTTGAGTTGTTGCCCCCAAAACGAGTTAATTCTGTATTTCAAAATTAGAATTTCGTCCAGTGATTTGTCATGATGACTGCGTAACATTATGAGATTTAATATGATCGGGAAACTGTCAAACAATGAAAAATTAATAAGGGAATAAATGTGTGCTCCGGAGGTTTTTATCACTCGTTTAATACCGCTTAGAGTCTGGGTGCTGATAATTACCCGAGCCGGAGGCAAAATAATGGAGTGTTCAGCTGGCGAGTAAGATGTAAACAACCCTTTTATGGAGATTGACGCGCGCGTAACATGTTCTGCGCGATGTCACGCAGAACGCACCTGGGGCGTTGCGTTTTGAGTTTAGAACTATACAATTCTGACTCGCTTGTAGTGTTGCGCATGCCTACGTGAGGATTGTGAACGTTCAACCAATGAAACGGTAAGAGGCACTGGATTTTTAGGAGTCCACATTTTATTGCGACACTGGAAAAGTGTTTAAGACCAGCTAGCCATGTCTTTATCATCCGCTTAAGACCGGCCACGTGACGGGCTCTCAACCGCTGTTCCTCGTGCAATCGTTACTACTAGTACTGTCGAGCGCAAACTTGCTACTTGCGCAACTTTGAAATTTGCGCGCGATTGCACAAGGAACAGCGTGCGCGCGAAGGTTTATTAGTCAGACCCTATTTATATCTAACAGTAAGTCTAGATTCCAGACTAGCTGCTACAACTCCCCAGTTCATTAGGAATTTTACTGAAAGGTATGCGACAAGGTATGCAATAAAATTCACGACATTGCAAACAAATTCGCATACGTGTGCGCACATATTCGCGATTAATTTCACGACATCGCATACGTGTGCGCATATATTCGCGATAAATTTCGCGACATCGCATACGTGTGCGCACATATTCGCGATAAATTTTGCGACATCGCATACGTGTGCGCACATATTCGCGATAAATTTTGCGACATCGCATACGTGTGCGCACACATTCGCGATAAATTTCGCGACATCGCATACGTATGCGCACACGTTTGCGATATGCGATGTCCCTTCAGGGCCACCATAGGTCACTCTACTAATTATCACCAGCTAAACACGCACTATAATGTTAAAGAGTCTGTATTTCATAGGGTCCTAAACTCACGCTACCCCGGATAAGAGACACCCCGGCGGAGACACGCCCAATGCAGTATCATTTATTAATCCTCGGAAGGATTTGTGTTCTTCCTAAAAAAAACAACCAAAGAAATGAGTTTGAATTGCACCATAGTGGACCAATGACTCTTAAATGTCATTATTGTTTTTTCTTTGTTGTGTTCCAGATTATTTTTATTGGATTTTTAACGTGTTAAAAATTTGGTCCTAAAGTTTAATTCTGATGAAATGATTGTTTACGATTTAATGCATTTTTAGTTGTTAATGTGACACTATCAGAGCATTGTTAAAACGCAGTTATAATTCTATTGCAAATGATAATTTTATTGTACAAAAGGTGCGGTTTATCTTCATGTGCATTCACATTTCATGATATCTCTAATATCATGTGATAAGATATAAAATATACATTCTAAAAAACAAGGTTTTGAAAACTCTAGTTTTTGATGATGTGGGACATAGATGCCCCTTCTAATAAACTCTGGAAGAATGAAATTGAATTCTCCGGAAAGAAGAATTGCAAAGACATTTTGAATATTTACTAAAAAAAAGTAAATGAAATCTTATCTCTTGTGAACAAATGTCTTATTGAGTACTGTTAATATTATTAACAATTCTAGTATTTTTGAATTTGATATTGAAAATATTTGCAACAAATCAGTGAATTGCTTTGTTGTGCTGTATAGTTATTTTGCTGTTTTGTCGTCTTGAATTTGGGGTTCGTGTTCAAGGCCCGGTACAGATGTGTGTCGAGGGGGTTAAGCCCCTGTCACACTTTCGCGTATCCCAATTCCTTATGAGTTCCTTATCAAAATGTTTCAATACGCAGCCGTACGCTCAAAACGTCGAAATTTTTTGAATACTTTGACTTATGTGCGACGCACATCTAGCCTACAAGTAACGAGTTCAGCGCATCCATTGTGTATGAGATGTGTATAAGTTGCGTATGCAGTGCACAACATTATTTTTCGGGCTGCGAATAGGTCAGTATGCAGTGCGCATGCCGAGCGTATTCCGGACGCACCCGACTTATGCCGACCGCATGCCTGACGCAATACGTCGGCATTCGCGTTCAGCGTGCGTTGTATCTGCGCTGCAAGTATACGCTCTGTATACGTCCAATATAGGCGGTTCATAATTATGCTGACGGGGTGCGTGCCGGGAGGTCAGCGTATTACTGCATATGAACCGCTTATCCCCCACGAACACAAAGCGTACTCGTACCGTGCTCGACCGATGCGGGGCCAATGCGCTGCGTATTTATAACTTATGATATGCGTAACAGCATACGTAGCGTAGTTTTGTGCATGCCCAAAACTATCCGGCGTACTGGGCCGTACTATGCGTATGCCTGCGTACATAAAACTTACACAAAACGATAGAGATGCATATGAGGTGCGTATTGTGTGTACGACTGCGTATGAAAAAAATGTCAATGCGCAACTCATAAGGAATTAGGATACGCAGAAGTGTGACAGGGCCCTAAGGGGTTGAAAATGGGAGGGGGCAACAAAACTGATATCAATAGTTATTTATCTTTCAATAATTGAACAACAGCAGTAAATATTACTAATAAGACGACGGTGTAGTCCACTCGTTTCATTTCCCCCACGGATTCTTGAAATATAATAATTAATAATTTGGGAGGCTAATCATCCTTACTCGCAGTTGGGATGCTAAAATTGCGAAGGACGCGGCTACAACGTGGTCGGGCCGCTGGCACGTAAAGACGCCTATGGCTGCCGACCACATCGACCCATATATGACCATGGAGCATGGAGCCTGAGATCGAAAGTGTTTGATTTTGCCGGAGGGAGGAAAACCGGAGAGCACGGAGAAACCCTCCTAGCACAGGAGAGAACCAACGCACAACTCTACTCACATGCGATCCGCGGCCAGGATTCGAACCGTGGTCACCTTGGTGAGAGGCGAGCGCTTTACGCACAAGCCACCCACGCCACCCAAAATGCTAGTATAATGTAGTCAGTAAGAAATAATGAGGGAAAAATGAAACGCATCCCCACGCCTATCGATTCTGTAACGGCCAGCTTGCCGGGTGTCAGGCCCTTTTACCTGCCCCCTTTCCCTCCACTCACCGCCTCACATAACTGGAAGCACATCGACAATTTCGTTCTGTATCCGCCTTTGAGGGGCAGGGTGTTTAGGCCGTTTGGGTCTGAAGGTTGTAAGACATTAATAAGGTGGTTGTGTTCCCCAGATTGACGGGAGATGGGTGAGACGAGGGGGGGGGGGGGGGCTGGCAAAGCCTTGGTGAGAGAGGCTGGATATGATGAAAGTTGAACCCACGTCAGCATACGGGCAGGTATGTTAGGGGCAGGGTCGTTACCAAGTGCAGCAGTGAGGTCTGAGTACCCGATTTGGTAAAAATGGTCTTCGAATTGAACAGACGGCCAGCTCCTCAGGCCAGACGGCGAAGTACGGACGTACTGTCCTCTTTGCCACTGGTTGTAGCTGTCCCAACACCCCCCCCCCCGTGATCTTCAAATATCCGATGACAGATTTATTTCAGTTAAAATATTATTGCTGTACGTTCCCATCGTGGTCAAACTCATTGTCCCGGCCGGATGATGAGAAACGATACGTCACTTGAAACTCAGTGACATAACTCAGAAAGCTAGGGAGGGCGTGCCTCACCACTCATCCTGCCTGTGTTTGGGGGAGGCGCTTAACTCTTTTGAATAATTCCTCCAGAAAATGAGGAGTTTTAATTAAGGCCCCTTTAATGAACCACGCTAATGTGTAATACTTCGCGGCGTAATATATCTCGAAAATACTGGGTTTAAAAACGACACACCCTAGATAGGTATAAGAATAGGTACTGTTTGGAATTGTGGGCAGTATTGCTCAGCTAGAAATCAGGCACACTCAGGGGGAACACTTAGTGATTATTTTGGACTTTCGGTAGAATATGGGCCACCGTCTTTTCAAATTTTCTCAGGAGGTATTCTTACAGAGGCCGGCCTATTTTAGCGGGGAAAACCGTTAGTTGTCATCAGCAGAAAATTGATGAGTGAATAACTACAAACAGAGACACTCGATAGGTTACCCAACGAAAAACAAATGTCACGACACGACCGTTAATGCTGTAAAAATAGATTTACTCTTCCTCTTCCTGTCGAAGAAACTATTAATAGAAAGGGGAACAACAGCACTCTAGCATTAAATAAGCACCCCTTTCTCCGCCTCAGCATATTGGTTAGGGATCCGCCGTTGGCTGCCCTGGGTGGTTAGGAGGGGGAAGGGGTGGTGGGGGCAGGGGCTCAATATTGGGATTCGTGCATGGCTTTTGATCAGGCTACTAAAGGCTAGTGTTTCCTAAAGAAAGAAGTTTGTTGCACATGGTAGGATCCAAAAAGTTGGGGTAAGTTTGGGATTACGTTTGATTAGGCGAGGGTCAAGATCGGGGTTGGCCTGATGTGTTTGGTTTTTGGTATAGGTTGGGCTCAGTAAGCGGAGGTGGGAGGGCCTCAATTAGCAGGGAGGGGGTCTGCAGGTGCAAGGTCGATTGGACGCCGAGAAGTTGGCCTGGCCAAGCGCACAATTGACTAGTGGAGGGGGATAGATGAATGGTTATAATTAAAGTTTTCTGCTGGGTTCTGCAAATTAAGCATACTTTCACCGTAAGAGGGCAGCAACTGTACATGGACAGGATATTATGAACACAATATATTGAAGTTCTTATTACTTTTTTTGTTCAAGCTAGATTATTACGCCTTTTTTTTCATCAAAAAAGTAGACTGCCTAACCTGACTACAAAATACTAGCCAACAAATGCGTGGCTCCATTTAATAACACGAACCGCAAAGCAAACACTGATTGAATCACGTATGGCCGATGTACGTCATTATTTTATCCACCAATCAGAGTAAGTCACCCAACAAGTCGTTGACGACAATTGAGTGGTCTGTGATTGACAGGTGCCAATCACAATCCACGTGTTTGACTGTGTCACCGACATCCATACAATCATTCCACCAACTAGATGCGTCTATTTGAGTGTCGGTGATACAAGCTTCGGGTTTCACGTGTGGCAATGTATTCAATTAGCATCATTTCCCTCTCATCAATATGAAGCGAGTCAGTGATGTGTGATTGACAGCGCGCAGGGGCCAATCACAAACCGGGCTTGCAAGTTCCTCAGTCACTGCTCGGGAAATGGACGTCAACATTTAAGTCACAAGCTGCCGGCTCACTCCTCACAACGACCGCAGCTCATGTCTATGTTCAGACTACAACCCGAGAGAACTGTTTGCAAGATCGAACAAGAATTGCACGGTGAGTGTTTGAAACAATCTTTTACGATAATTCTTCCAACTTTGGGGTTGATTTTTTTTGATATATGATATTGACACAAATGTACTTATATAACCAAAACAGTGCGCTGTAAATATTTCCGACCATGATGATCCTGTTTCTATACGGTAGCTCAATAACCTTTCGATAGGTGCTTGAGTAATCACCAGATATTTTAATGTATATAACATAGCTAAAACTAGTTCTTAGTCTGAACAGTTGATGCAGATACATACCAACATTTTGTGAGGCCAAAGTTTTAGGCCGTAAAAGCTAAGAGCAAATCACCCGGTATTGTAATGTATACTACATAGCTGAATTAGTTCTTAGTCTGAACAGTTGATGCAGATTCATACCAACATTTTGTGAGGCCAAAGTTTTAGGCCATGAAAGCTACGAGCAAATAATCAGGGTTTTCATTTTATTTGTTCTGAATAAGGAATTCCTGTATGATAATATCATAGCTGCTACTTCCATAGTGCACTCTTAACAAACAATTGTCCAAAATTCTGACTGATTTCTAGCTCTTGAAAATTCACTTGAATTGTTGTCACTACCGAAAGCACACTATAAATCTATGCAAGTTTTATAGTTTTTATTGCCATTCAGGTTCGCCAGATTTCTAGTTATACCTGGCTAAAGGTTTTCAAGAGCGTATTACATGAAATTGGATATTGTTCAGGCACTTACACAATATTTCAGATGATAAATTAAAACTGTTTTGGTTAAAAGAAAGAAATATTGCGAGAGCTCGACACTTGACCCATAATATCGGTATGACCATTCACCCCCTTTATTTTCTCGCTAGTTTTCCCTGTTAATTGTATCAAACATAAAATCCCGATGCGATGCGCTTACCTTTTTTTTTCCGGCAATCACTCTAACTAATTCAGGATTAAAGGTTATGCGGAAGTTGGCCATGGAAGAACGTATGAAGGAAATCGGGATAGTTCAAACATCCTGTCCTATGTTGTTTTATTCAAAATTGGGATAATTTCAATACCTTTTGCGCTTTGTTTTTAAACTGTGTCATTTCACTAGTTCAAAGTGCGCCATTCCGGTTTAATCACTATACACGTACAGGCCTAAGCGTTACTTTTAAGTATTGCGTGATAAAAGGTACTATGTTGCATATACCACTGAATTAGCTCTAGTCTGAACAGTTGATGCGGATTCAGACCAACATTTTGTGAGGCCAAAATCAGGCAATAATAATAAAGCTAAGAGCAAATAGTCAAAAACAATTTATTTGTTCGGAATAAGGAATTCCTGTCTGACAATATTTCTGCTACTACTTACATGGTGAACTCTCGACGCACAGTAATTGCCCAAATACTGAATAGTGAAAAACAATACTTCATGGAAGTTTTATAGTTTTTATTATTCAGATTCGCCGGTCTTCCAGTCAAACCTGGCTGTACGTTTTTCAAGAGTGTATTACATCAAGTTCCTTATTGTTATTGAATTTCTTGCACCAACACAATTATTCAGATGAAAAATTTAAACCTTTTTGTGTTCAATGAAAGAAATCTTGCGGAAGCTCGACACTTGACCCATAATATCAGTATGATAAATCACCGGCTTTGTTTTCTTTCTATAGTTTTCCCTGTTTATTGTATCAGACATAAAATCCCGATGCGATTCGCTCAATTTTTTTTCCCGGCAATCACTGTAACCAATTCAGGAAAAAGGTTTTACGGAAATTGGCCACGGAAGAACGTATAAAGGAAATCGGGACATCTCAAACATCCTGTTTTATGTTGTGTTATTGGAAATTGTGATGATCTCAATACAATTTGCACTTTGTTTTTAAACTGTGTTCTTCACTATAGTTCACAGTGCGTCATTCCTGTTTGACCACTATATAGGCCTAAGCGTTACTTTCAAGCACTACACGATAAAAGTGTCACTGGTCAGAATAGACTAGAGGGCGCAAATACGAACGGACCGAATTATGATCACACACACACAGTTTTATTCAAGTTCAAATTGCTTTATCTGGCTGGATTCATTTCTGGTAATTATGTAAAGAGTTGATGTTTGTACAAATTATTCGGGCCGTCTGCTCTTCTATCTGACTTCAAAGATTAAAGCACCAACTTTCCGATGAATTCGGTGTATATTAACACTGTCAATTTAGATTAAGCTACTTTGGTTTTAACCCTTCCCGCAGCTGCCCCTTTAATCTACCTATATCGTGCCGTTGCATGGAATGTTTTTATACCACTATTTAATTTGAGCCTCCCTGCCCTAAAACCCAGACCAGCACCCCTTGCATCCTTCAGACCCTAAACAGCCATTCAAACCACAGACTTGCCCTGTTTATGTCATTTGACTATTTCATTTTGGTCAGCAGGGGTGATCCATGCAATCCCTATATGAACAGTGCAATTGTATACAAGCCTATGTAAATGTGCACAAGCACACTAGGGTAGCAAACCAGTAAATAAACTTCCATAGACCCCAATGGTAAATGCTCCCACTTCAAAAATTCGGGAAAAATACTCACAACTCTCCAAGGTGTTCGAATCACACATCAAATTAAAGCTTATTTTATCATCTTTCATTATCTTTTCAATGTTTGGGGGGTCAACTGATGACTTTTAGGAGAAATTTCCATCTGAAGATGATCACCCCTGAAAATAGTCCTGAAGCCCATCGCCATTTTGAAAAACGATGCCTACACTCCATTGCAAAATAGAGCGTTTTTAGGCTCCAAATTACATCCAAATTACACAAAACTGCAAGCTCCCAGTCCTGTGCACGGCTTTCACCCATATTGTTTACAAACCCTCAAGTTCATGGCCCACAGCATGCTCAAATACTGACGATTTTGAGGGCATGCAAATCTTGATTTGGCCGGCGTAGGCAATTTCGGACCGATTTACTGGTCTGCACCCCTAGATCTTCCCGCCAATTTTAACCCCTGTACCAGATCGACACCCACCCACTCTGGTGGATGTACCATGGTCCATACTAGGATCTAGTGAAAGATGACCCCGGGCAAGGCTTCCACGTGGCCGGGAAAGTAAATAACATAGAAATGTGACCAAGATTAAGATTCCTAGTCATATTTTCCCGGGTTCTAGAAATTGGTTAATGAAGAAACGCGCACATGTTTTTTTTTTCTTCATTATGTACATACAAGCAGTTTTGCGAAACAAACCCAAAAAATAAGAGAACTATGAAAGAAATAAAAGAGAGATATGCATGCAAACCAGATAAGAAAAGATTTGAATGATTTTCAGTATATCTTTTTCACTATCTTTTTATTTCCACAGAGTGATTACAACAATTAACAAACTGGTTAATATGGTCAAAATATAAAAATTAAAAATCTGTCTTTTTTCGTTGTAGGCCAAATTTGTAGGCCTAAATTGGGCGAGTGCTCAAACATTAATTCTTTCTAATATTTAGTCACTTTAAGTTCTGATATGCATGTTTCATGTTTCCTTCCCTGATATTTTACATTCTCTGTGTACATTCTTTCATATCACTTTATCAAAAGTCATGTCAATTTATGCTTTGTTTTAACACTGTTAATGGCAATATTTTTCAAGTGCAAATCTAGAGAGTTTACTGTGTCGGAGAAAGGGGGAGGGCTCTCTCAAGTGAAATTTCGCCTTATGTGAGAAAATGTCGGTCAATGCCGGGGGGAGGGCTCACCCCTGGATCCACCACTGATCTTGCTAAACTACCCGATTTCATTGAACATGTGTAACCTTTTGAAAACGTATGCATGAAGTTGAATTCCCGAGCGGGACCAAAATCCTAAGCACAATAAATTCAATGCAAAGTTACGTCAATTGCCTAATTTTTTTTTACGCGTATAATGAATACATTCAATTTAATTCATTTCAGTTGATATTTATTTAGCACTCTCCAATAAACCAACACAAAGTTGGATAATGTAGGTACAATACAGTTATATTTAAACAAGCGATTACAAATATGAAGGTAATTACCACCAGAAAAAATAATGTTTTTAATATAATTTAATATACTCTTAAATATTTGTATCGTTCGCTAAATTCAACTGGGTTTGAATTTGTCTGCCCGTTTTTATGCGAGTTTGAAAGAAAGCGTTGCATTATTGAACGAGCAAGGTGTGAAATTGGACTAAAAGAAAGCTTTTTGAATGAAGAATTTGCTGTTTCAAAACTCACATTATTATGCTTTCAAAAACATTTCAATGACTAACTAGTGCCCAACAAATTCATGCTTTTTTTGGGGGGAGGGGGGTTAAAATTAAGTTGAATAAAGGTTTAAAACAAAGCGTTTGAAGAAATTGAATGATGATTTCAGGCAGCATTCAGTTTCCCGAGAAATTTTACATAACCACATTAAAACAGGTTGTTTTTCTGGACGTATTCGGCCAGAAAAATACCGGTCAAATGATATTTTTTTCATTATTTATTAGTGTATACTTTTTCCTGTTTCGAATGATGATTTATCAATATGAAAAAACTCACAGTTTTATTAAAATCGATGATAACATTATTTCTTTCTCTACTCAAGTATAAACGCTGCAAGTTTTCGTTGTTATTTTTTTCAGCCGTTGTTATTTTTTTCAGTTGTTATTTTTTTTCATCGAGGTCTGTGTGGTGATGTTGAAATAATTCTTTCACAAACGTCGAAAGAGCGGGCCGTCCCCACAAAAAAAACCTGATGTAATTCGGTCTGCTTTCATAACATTTATCGGCGGGCAAAATTAATAACTGGCCCAATCATGTGGACACAAATAAAAACAGCTGTGGATTCCCCACAGCCACAGTTGACATGGCACCCAATTAAAAAAAGAACCAGCCTTTTCATAAAATGTAAGCCCCTTGTCCTCGGATAGGCCACTGTCATATCACGCCGAACACATTGTCTGAATAATGATTCCTCAACGTTATTATGTAGTCGTACAATGTCTTTTAGATAAATTCTTCAGTTAATGTAACATCATTATTTCTTTAATCTACCTGTTTCTTATTAATTTTTTGTTTTTAGTTTTATATATAGGCCCTTTATTGCTTTCTTTACAGATGAAGATCTGCGTGATCACCATTCTGTCAATCGCCCTCCTTCTGGGTAACTCTGTCAAGCTCCGAGCTTCCGTTACTGGGCCGGTTCCCTCGGATGGTGAAGGCCCTGCGTCTCAGGTGAGTCAGCAGTGCTGCCAAGGACCTGCTGCAATACCTGGTATACCGGGTTTGCCTGGACCAGCAGGACCGATGGGGCCGTACGGTCAGCCGGGGTCAAAGGGCGATTTAGGCCAGCAAGGTCACAAAGGTGAGATTGGACAGATTGGACCTATGGGTGAGCGGGGAGCACATGGGAACACTGGGTCTAAAGGTGACGATGGGATTGGCCTGCCCGGCAAGATAGGTCCGAGAGGCCCACCGGGTCTTGTTGGAGCAGCCGGTCAGGCTGGTGTCAAAGGTCAGAAGGGTGAGCCAGGGGAGACACCAGACGACTCCAGTCAGCAGGTAGCATTCACCGTGGTGAGGACGAGCACCTCGGATGAATCTACGAGTCACGACACCCGTTTGCCCTTCCAGCAGACCGAGACGCTTCTGCCAGGTACCATCTTCGATCTCGAGACCGGCACGTTCACCTGTAGTGTGCCGGGTACCTACGTATTTACGTTTTCTGTTCTTAAGTATAGCAACCACGGTCGCTTTGACATCCATCTGGTTAAAAACAACCACAGGGTGATTGCCACCTATGGTGAAACAAATCAACGAGGTCAGTTGTCTGGAAGCGCGGTGCTGGTTCTGCAGCGTGGAGATACGGTGTTTGTTACCATGTACGGTAGGGCGTATGGTGATTCCACCTATAACTACACCTCATTCAGTGGCTTCCTCCTTTACCCGGAGTCAATTAATTAATTAATTAATAAATAATCACCACGCATAAATAAACAGGAGCAGTGTCTCCCCCAACAAACTGTTTGGTTTTTATTTTGCCGAAACAATAACAAATGATTTAACAGAAATAATGTTCAATTTAATAATAATAAACAAAATGTCTCCTATGGGTACCATTAACAGTAATGATCAATATGATTAATTTTAAATACATGTTTAGCTTTGATATATCAAAACGGTTTACAAAACATCAACACTACTTTTTTTCAATCATTAAAAATAAGATAAACATAAATCTCTAATTTTTAGAAGGAAATATTTTAAGCCGTGATTGAAAAATTCCAAATTCATACATATTTCTCAATAAAGCTGAAAGTCTGTTCCCCAGATATATACATGGTAAAAGCACAATCCCTGTATGCCTTGGTAGGCTTCGGACAAACTTTAGGGTGGCTGAACTTAACCCCGTCGCAGCGTTTAGTGCGGATGTTAAACTCATGAACTGATCTTAACTCTACGGATAAGTCTGAAAACTAACAAAAGATCTTGAATTCAACCCTTACCGTATTTATAACTGGGAACCAATGTAGTTCCTGAAGTATGGATGCATGATCTATCCTTCTTGGGATAACCAGTCGGACAGCAGCATTCTAAATATGTTGTCATTTACAATTTTGAGTGCTCGTTATAATTAGCTTTTCGTAGAAAAGTTTTGAGACATATTAAATAAGAATGCATTAAAATTGTTGACAACAATTATATTTGTATCCACTGTGGCATGAAATATCGTTATAAATAAAGTTTTAATAAAAATGTGAACAAATAAATTATTTGAGAAAATATGTTATTTGTTCACTTCTGTTATGTGAACATGCATAATAAGTTATGACTTTTGTAAGACATACATATTTCTGCACCGGTTGGGTTATTCTTAGTTGGGTGGAGACTCGCCCCTATATCATTAATCCTCGGAAAGATTTTGTTTCTTGCTGGAAAAAAATGTATCAATTTGAAGGGCACCCTGGTTTCGAATGTATTGTATATAAATGGGTGACGTTACGTACCTTTATCATATTGTAAACCACGGCCTGAATCGAAGTGTATCCCTATGTGATATAAAATGCGTTATTTCTGAAAAAAAAACTGTTTGCATACACTTTTTTTTAATTACAGTTTTGTTCAAACTCAGCAAGTTTTGAGTTTGAACTGTAGTGTTGCTTTATTAATAGTATTTTGAAGTGGCTCATGATTTGATGTTACTTTGTAGAGATATTTGGCTATTTTCGACTCTGCTTTTCACATGTTTGTGTACCCATTTTTTTTTACAATCAGAATATGCAATTATCAAAGAAAAGTTATGAATGTTTTGTATATTTTTTATGTTTTTACAGATGTTTGAAAAGTTTAAAAAGAGTACGATACAAAGAAGTATAGGAACCAGAAATTCCTTCAATTTTAAAATTTTGCAGTGTTCACAAAATAACATCTATATAAACAGCTGAAATTTGCACTGCATCTAACCATTTTTGTTGCATTTGTTTTTAAAGACCTCTTTGGTAATTTGATCTAAGCAGTATTTAAAAAAAAATCAACGTGTGCCTTCTGGAAGAAGTATTAATATTAAGAATGCTGAACCTGACATAGCCAAGGGTGTAGACCTGTGTGTAACGAATGGTTTGTTTAAATAGCACCGTGAAGCTTTGGTAATCGATCGATAGGGCTACATCACTTTCGATATTAGCGATTTGTAATGTATTTTATACTTAGTTCCTCACTGAATTAACGTGCAGAGAAAGTTATTGTGATGGATTGTCAAACATTTAGGCCATCCCATCATTTTCGAAAGCTTGAATTTGCGAGTTGTTATACAGCTAATTATCCATGTTTTTTTCCCATTTTTTATTTTTACTTTATTAGTAACGAATAAAAAACTTAAGTTGATGTTGATAATCAGGCTATTTTGTTGAGACGTGTCCTGTCATCAAATAAAAATTCCACTACAAAGAGGAAAAATAGGCGGGGTTTGTTGTCATGATTTGAGACAACAAAACGGCACCTTCTCACTGTATGTAGCGAACAAGAAGTAAAGACATTTAGATAAAATCGACCTAGGAAATCAAACCAACACACATTAATGTGTTAAATACTTAGTTTATAACAGCCTAATCGTTGTTTCCTCGATTTTTGCATGCTCTGAGGAATAGATTTGTTTCTAGGGCTACAAAGGTTATTCACTTGTGCATGAGACGCCGACCAAAACAATCGGCCGTTCTGCATTGCTCCGAGGAATAAAATAGAGTAGATAACAAACGTTCATTCTTTTGTTGTGAAATATGCTTTATAACCCGGTACTGCTGACATTTTCTAGTTTTTTTTCATTTAATTACTTTGTGGCCTGACATTTATTCGTTTCTTGCGGTGTAGACTGCATATGTCCCCACCTCCGTTTTTTAGACTCGGTAATACTAGAAACCGGAACCGGTCTACTAGCAGCAGTGAAGCCAGACTTCCCACCATGGGGGAAGGGGGGGGGGGCAGGATGTTACAGTGTGAGGGAGGGAGGGGCAATTTCTGTTATACCTAATAACCGCATGGTCAATGTGAATTATTTATTTCGGGGGGGGGGGGACGGGGGGGGGGGGCGACTGCAGGACATTTTTTTTCTATGTGTGTGTGTAAGCCCAACCCCCTACACCCCCACCCCAGCCTCCCCACTCAACCTGGCTACACCGCTGTCTACCAGCAAGGTGGATTAGATACATCTTTACAGTGAACTAAAGCAGCCACATGAATTGGAGAAAAAAATCGAATATTTTACTAGAGCTACAATAGACGACAAGACTGTTGTAAAATCGACTTACTCATCCTCTTCCTCTGAATGGAAATAATAATGGAAAGAAGAACAACAGAACCCTGGCATTAAATACCCCCCCCCCGGATCTCGAGCCGCCTTAGCATACATTTGGGGTTCGGGATCCGCCGTGGGCTGCCCTAGGGTGGTTAGGAGGTGAAAGGGATGATGGGAGCGGGGTTCCTAGGTGGATTCGTGCTTAGGCTATTGAAGGTTGGGGTTTTGTTAAGAAAAGAAGACTATTTCAAATGGTTGGATCGAAACAGTTAAGCTTGGGAATGGATTTGGTTGGGCGAGAGTCAAAATTGGGTTGGCATATTTCTGTGTTTGGTTTTGGTATAGGTTGGGCTCAATAAGCGTGGAGGGGGTTCTGCAGGTGCAATGTCAATTGCATGCCGAGAAGTTGGTCTGGGCGAGCGCGCGTTTGACTTGTGGATGGGGATAGATCAATGGTTATAATTAAGTTGCCTTTGGGAACGGCTGGGCTCTGCAAAATAAGTATACTTTCAGGGCGGCAATTGTACATGGACCGGATAATGCACACAATATATTCAAGTTCTTATTACTTTTTGGAAAAGCTGAATTCATTTCATCTTCGGTTTTTTTATCACAAATATAGACTGCGTAAGAATACTAGCCACCAAATGCGTGGCTTCATTTAATAACACAAAGCGCAAAACAAACACTGATTGAATCACGTATGGCCGGTGTACGTCATTATTCTCTTCACCAATCAGAGTTAGTCACCCAACAAGTCGGTGACCACAAGTGAGTGGTCTGTGATTGACAGGTGCCAATCACAATCCACGTGTTTGAATGTGTCACCGACATCCATACGATCATTCCACCAAAAAGATGCGTCTATTTGAGTGTCGGTGATACAAGCTTCGAGTTTAACGTGTGGCAATGTAACATTAACATCATTTCCGTCTCACAAATATGGAGCGAGTCAGTGATGTGTGATTGACAGCGCGCAGGGGGCCAATCACAAACCGGGCATGCAATTTCCTCAGTCACTGCTCGGGAAATTGACGTTAATATTTAAGTCACAAGCTGCCGGCTCACTCCTCACAACGACCGCAGCTCATGTTCACGTTCAGACGACAACCCGAGAGAACTGTTTGCAAGATCGAACAAGAATTGCACGGTGAGTGTTTGAAACCGTCTTTTACGATAATTCTGCAAACTTTGGGATAGATCTTTTGTGATATATGATATTGACACAATGTGCTTAATGGCAAAACAGTGCGCTGTAAATATTTCCGACCATGATGATTCCATTTCCATACGGTTATTCGATAACTTATCATGCGATATTGGTGCTTGAATCATAACCAGGTATTATGATGCATAGACTATAGCTGAATAAGCTGTAGTCTGAAAAGTCGATGCGGATTCAGACCAAAATTTTGTGGGGCCAAAATCAGGCAATAATATAGCTAAGAGCAAATACATGTATATAGTTACGATTTTTTTTATTTGTTGGGGATTCCTGACTGACAATATTTCAGCTCCTACTTACATAGTGCACCCTCGACGCATTTTAATTGCCCTAAATACTGAAAAGTGAAGAAAAAAACACTATAAATTCATGAAAGTTTTATAGTTTTTATTGCCATTCAGATTCGCCGGTTTTCCAGTCAAACATGGCTGTAGCTTTTTCAAGAGTGTATTACATCAAGTTCCTTATTGTTATTAAAGTTCATGCACTTTCACAATTTTGTCAGATGATGAATTTAAACCTATTCGTGTTTAACGACAGAAATCTTGCGAAAGCTCGACCGCCCATAATATCAGTATGATCAATCACCTCCTTTATTTTCTCCTATTTTTCCCTGTTTATTGTCAAACCTAAAATCCCGATGCGATGGGCTCACTTTTTCCCCCCGGAAATCACTCTAGCTAATACAGGATAAAAGGTTATGCGGAAGTTGGCCACGAAAAAACATTTAAAGGAAATCGTTACATCTGAAACATCCTGTCCTATGTTGTGTTATTGAACATTCGGAAAAACTCAATGCATTTTGCGTAATGTGTTTTTTAAACTGTGTCTTTAAACCATTTCTATATATGGGTGCAGGCCAGTAAATCAGTCCGAAATTGCCTTCGCCTGCAAAATCACGAATTGCATGCCCTCAAATTCTTCAGAATTAGAGCATTTTGAAGGCCGTGAACTTGATTTTTTTTTTAAAGAAGAAAAAAGGTTTGAAGCCGTGCAGAGGACCGCCAGCTCGTATTTCTGTGAAATGTGGATGTTGATTCGGCCCTAAAATGCCTCTATTTTGCAGTCGAGCGTAGGCGTCCATTTTCAAAATGGCGATGGGCTTTGATCACCTAGATGATTGAACCCCAGAAAATTGAACAGAAAATGAAGGATGATGAAATAATCTTTAATTTGATGTACGTCTTGAACAGTCCTCAGAGAGTTATTACCTGAATTCCTGAAGTGGGGACATAAAATTTGTATTGGGGTCTATTGGAATGTATTACATTCCAATGTATTACTGGTCTGCAACGATAGGTCTACGCGTTACTTTCAAGCGTTGCAGGATAAAAGTGTCAATTGTCAGAATAGACTTAAGGGCGCCAATGCAAACAAATCGGATCATGATCACACACATTTTATTCATGTTTAAATTGCCCCCCGGACAAGCAAAAAAAAAAAAAAAAAAAAAAAAACAGGAGAAAAAAAGGGATAAAAAGAAAAAGAAGAAAGAGGTGCGATCATATTGTTGTTAATTTAATTGGTTGGGGTGCAAATGTTCTCGGACACCCTCAAAAAATTATCGATCGGGAAAATGATATTGGGGGGGGGGGAGGATGTGCTTTGTCCTCCTCTACACAAAAATATCCTGGCGACGCCCATGGCTGGATAGATAGAATCATCTTAAGAGTTGAGGTTAGCACAAATTACTCGAGCGTCAATTTAGATTTTGCATCTTCCCTTAAAAAAAAGGAGATTTCTTGTCCTAATTTTACCCGGTTCTTCATATTGGTTAATGACCCCGGACACCCTCAAAAAAAATCAATCCGGAAAATATATTGATATTTGAGGGAAAATGTGCTTTGTCCTCCTCTACCCACACAAAAATCCTTGCGACGCCCATGGCTGGATACATTCGTAGAAATCATGTTAAAAGATGAGGTTTGCACAAATTATTCGAGTGTCAATTTAGATTTTGCATCTTTCCTTAAAAGAAAAACAGATTTCTTGTCCTAATTTTACCAGGTTCTTCATACTGGTTAATGA
The DNA here is from genome assembly GCF_015706575.1 of Patiria miniata. NCBI lineage: Eukaryota > Metazoa > Echinodermata > Asteroidea > Valvatida > Asterinidae > Patiria > Patiria miniata. The sequence goes on from NW_024037074.1 coordinate 28,251,094, forward strand.
CGAAACACGCATGAGGTTTTTTTTCTTTCATGTTTACGTGGAAACCATCAGTTTCGTAAAACAAACCAAAAAAAAAATAAGAGAACGAAAAGAACTAAAAATGAGATATGCATGCAAACTAGAAAAAGATTAACCGTTGATCGTGATAGAGATAACAAAATAAATTTGATTGATTTTGAGTATCTTTTTAATTATCTTTTTATTTCCACAGAGTGATTACAACAATTAACAAACTGGTTAATATGGTCTAAATTTTGAAAAAAAAAATATTTTTGCGCAATAAACCTCATTTTTGGCGAGTGCTCAAAATGTCATTCTTTCTATAATCTAGCCACCTAACAATGTTCCTGTCATGTTTCCTTCCCTGCCAATTAAAACAAAAGTGTGTAAATTGCTTCATGACATTTTATCAAAAGTCATTGCATTTTTATCACAAAGAGTCATTAAAACATGTTGCTTTTTCTAGGCGTATTCGGTCACGAAAATGCAAATAATCTTTGACCATTGTTTTTATTTGTGAATAATTGTTCCTGGTTTCGAATGATTATTGATCAAAGTGAAAAAAAAAACCTCAAAATTGTATTAAAATCAATGATTAAAGTATTTCTTTCTTTACTCAAGCATAAACGTTACCAGTGTTCTTTGTTTCTTATTGTTCAGCCTACATTGAACTCCTTTTGATCTCTTCTTGGACCTGATCTTCAAGACTTCAAGACCGAACCATCGAGGTCGGTGTGATGATGTTTAATTTATTCTATCATGACCGTTGAAAGGGCGTGCCGTCCCCATAAAAAAATAATGTAATTCAGTCTCCTTTCCAAACCTTTATCGGCGGGCAAAACAATTAGTGTGGATTGCCCCCAGTTGCCATGGCAACAGATTTAAAAAGAACCCACCTTTTTATTTACATGTTATCCCCTTGCTCTCGGATAGGCCATTGCCGACACATTCTCTGAATAATGATTCCTCCAAATTGTGTCTCGTATACAAATTCTTCAGTTTATGTAGTGATTTTGTTTGTAATTTTAGGCCCTGTATTGTTTTCCTTTCAGATGAAAATCTGCGTGGCCACCATTCTGTCAATCGCCCTCCTTCTGGGTAACTCTGTCAAGCTCCGAGCTTCTGTTACTGGGCCGGTTCCCTCGGATGGCGATGGTCCTGCGTTTCAGGTGTGTCAGCAGTGCTGCCAGGGACCTGCTGCAATACCCGGCATACCAGGTCTGCCTGGTCTAGTAGGACCGATGGGGCCGTACGGTCAGCCGGGGTCAAAGGGCGATGCAGGTCAGCAAGGTGAGATTGGCCCTATTGGACCTATGGGTGAGCGAGGAGCACCTGGGAACACTGGGTCTAAAGGTGATGATGGGATTGGTCTGCCCGGCAAGATAGGTCCGAGAGGGCTACCTGGTTTTGTTGGAGGAACTGGGGAAACTGGTGTCAAAGGTCAGAAGGGTGAGCCAGGGGAGACACCAGACGACTCCAACAAGCGGGTAGCATTCACCGTGGTGAGGACGAGCAGCTCGGATACCTCTATGAGTAACGGCATCCGTTTGCCATTCCAGCAGGCCGAGACCCTTCTGCCGGGTACCAGCTTCGATCTCGAGACCGGCACGTTCACATGTAGTGTGCCGGGCACCTACGTATTTACGTTTTCAAGTCTTAAGTATAGCAACAGCGGTACTTTCAACATCCACCTTGTTAAAAACAACTACAGGGTGATCACTTCCCATGGTGCATCAAATCAACGTGGTCAGTTGTCTGGTAGCGCGGTGCTGGTTCTGCAGCGTGGAGATACGGTGTATTTGACCATGTACGGTATGGCGTTTAGTGATTCCACCAATCACCACACCTCATTCAGCGGCTTCCTCCTTTACCCGGAATTAATTAATTAATTAATTAATAATCACCTCGCATAAATATACAGGAGCAGTGCTGCCCCCCAAAAAACTTCGCTTTCCATTTTGCCGAAACAATAACCAACGAATTAACAACAATAATGTTCAAAGACATAATACACACAATAATTGACGACAATATGTTTCCTTTTGTTACCATCAGAAGCTATGATAAAAAATGAGTAATTTTTAATACATCTTTAGCATTAAAATATCAAAACGGTTAACAAGACATCAAAACTACTTTAAAAAGAATCATTAAAAATCAGTTCAAATAATACTAGTTTTTGGAAGGAAATATTTTAAGCTGTGAATAAAAAATTCCAAATTCATCAATCTTTCTCTTTTGGCTGACAGTGTGTTCCATGGATGCATACATGGTAAAAGCCCAATCCCTGTATGCCTTGCCAGGCTTTGGACACATTTTAGGGTGGTCGAGCTTAACCCCGTCACAGTTTTTCTCCAAATAAATAAATGATTAAATAAATAAAAATAAACCACAACTCATAATTATACAGGAGCAGTGCTGCTCTTGGTTGTTTCGCTTTCCATTTTGCCAAAACAGTAACCAATGAATTAAAAGAAAAAGTCAATGTTATGATAATAAGAAAAATAATTGATTCTTAATACAGAGCATTTTACACTCAAGTATCAAAACTGCATAAAAACAGTTAATTAAAAAGAAGTTAAATATATGACTTTTGAAAAAGAAGGTTTTAGATGCGATTAAAAAACACTTCAAATTCATTATTGTTTGCTCAAATAACGTGGAAGTCTGCACGGTCACCGTATGCCTTGCCAGGCTTTGGACGAACTTAAGGAAGGTTGAACTGAACCCCATCGCAGCTTTTAGTGGGAATGTTAAACGCATGAACTGATATTTACTCTGTGAGGTACAGTAGCGCTGCCTCACCATGGCGGATAAGTTTGAAAAGTACCGGAGAATCTTGAATTTATTCCGCACCGTAACCGAGAGCCATCGTAGTTCCTGAAGTATGTGCGTATGACCCTTCCTTCTGCATATATGTTGTTATTTCTTAAACTGGTAATCGTATGAAAAAAAACATTAACAGTTGCAATTGTCTGTCTGGGAAGTAACAAATGCATGTATTAAAAAAATGATGTTGTTGTTTTTTCAATTGCATTTCGCATACCGTATACAGCCAGAGATTAAATGAAGCCTGGTGATATCATTTATTTATCCTCGGAAACTTTTTCTTTAAAAAACAAGAGTTTCACTGCGCCACAGTGAACCAAGAACTCTCAACTTTTGTTAAACACTTTGTTTTGCATCCCATGTTATACATGTGTAATTGAGTTTATGTTTCATGTTAAAAGTTACTTTTAGAGCTTTCACTATGATGAAATTGTTTACGATTTAATGTAATTTGAGTTGATAATGTGACACTATATCAGTAGATTACACAATTATGATTCTAGTATATATTTGATTGTAAGATATATTTTTCCAAGTATACATTTGAAGATGTGCTCTGTTAAGCAGCTAAACTTATTTAAGCACAGAAATTAATCATACAACATGTAATAAGTATCGAATATAAAAACTCAAAAACTGTATTTGAACATTACTTTAATTCAACATTTAGCTTTTAACAATGTGGAAAACCTTGTCCCTCTCGTAATACATTCCATCGAATTCCTCTCAAGTAAGTACAATTACAGAGAAATTGTGTCGTTGAAATGAACGAGGAAATCACAGTCTGACTTTTACGAACAAAATCATTTCTTATTAAGTACTTTAATCTGTGATATAGATAACAATTTGGATCCCTTTGATATTACAAATTATTGCAAACAGAGTCAGCTAATTACCTGTATTTTTGTCCATTTTGTTTGTTTTGACTTCTAGATTTGGGGATCGTGTTAATGAAAGGCCGGGTTAACATTGGTTGAGGATGGATGGGGTGGAGGATGAATGATTAGTGGTTTCGAGGGGGTTAGGGATTGAAGATGAGGGGCGGGGAGCAAAATATGATGCCGACTGTTACTTATCTTTCAATAATTCATCAAGAACAATGAATGGCACTTAGACGATGGTGTAGTCTACTTATCCCATTTACCCCACGGATTCTTAAAATGCTAAGACATGTAGACAGAACAAAATGAAAAATGAAAAATGCTGGATGTCAGGCCCATGTATCTTTGCCCCCCCCTCCTCCCCCAAAACAACCGAAAGCCCACCGACAGTGTTGTTCTGCATCCGCCTGTGAAGGGCAGGGTGTTCAGGTTGACTTGGGTTTGAAGGGTGATAGAGATAAGGTGGTTGCGTTTCGCAGATTAATGGGAGATGGGTGAGAATGAAAGGGAGAGCCTTTTGTGATACTGTTGTGATACGTACGTAGGTATATAATTATATTTTCCCCCACATTTTGGCGAGCAGTGCGATAACTCAGTCGATAGGGTTGTGATTTTGCATTGCGAGGTTGCAGGCTCGATTCACCGTTGTTTTGTCCCCGATTTTTTTTCTTTTCTAGATTTGGGGATCGTGTTAATGAAAGGCCGGGTTAATATTGGTTGAGGATGGATGGGGCGGAGGATGAATGATTAGTGGTGTCGAGTGGGTTAGGGATTGAAGATGAGGGGCTGGGAGCAAAATATGATGCCGATTGTTACTTCATCAAGAACAATGAATGGCACTAAGACGATTGTGTAGTCTACTTATCCCATTTACCTCACGGATTCTTAAAAAGCTAAAACATGTAGACAACAAAATGAAAATGAAAAATGCTGGATGTCAGGCCCATCTTTGCCCCCCCCCCCTCCCCCAACACAACCGGAAGCCTACGGACAGTGTTTTTCTGCGTCCGCCTGTGAAGGGCAGGTTGTTTAGGTTGACTTGGGTTTGAAGGGGATGGAGATAAGGTGGTTTCGTTTCGCAGATTAATGGGGGGGGGGGGTAAGTGGGGGTATTTACCCCCCCAATATTTTGTAAAAACTGCCTTTTTCCATTCAAATGCCCTTTTTCAACAGGCTTAAACCGCCCCCCCCCCCCAATAATTTGCAAAGAGTGCTCTTTTTTTGAAGAAGAAGTGCCTTTGTTTTTCTGATCAAGTGCCCTTTTTTAAAAATAAGTGGTGCCCTTTTTTTGTCGGACATGCCGTTTTGGCTGCCATTTTCAGAATTTGACACATGTATCGCGTAAAAAGCACCATATATTGGCCGTTTGTATGCATAATCGTTTGTTTTACACAGCGCCCCCATCGACAGATGGTACCAGCCCCCCCCCCCCCCCCCCCCCTCACGCTTTTCGATTTTACGGAGGCCAAGCGTCCGGAGAAAAAACCTGTTTACATTTCACCCCGGATGTGCAAGTGCACTTTTCAAAAAAAGTTTAACCCACCCCCAATAAAAATGACCGTGTTACGCCCCTGGAGATGGGTGAGAATGAGAGAGAGAGCATTGGTGAGAGAGGCTGAATAGGGTGAAAGCTGTACGATTTCCTCACACGCTCATCTAACAAACGCCGGATATGTTAGGGCCAGGGTCATCGCCACGTGCATGGGGGGGGGGGGGGGTGGATGTGTGCAGGGGCGGAATTTTCGCGGAGGGGTTCATAGGCAAAACAAAGCTGAAGGGAAATAAAGTCCGAATTTCATTACGTTCGAATTCATTTTTTTTTTTTTTTCTAATTTATATTTTCTTCTCACGTTTTTAGAAAAGTAAATTCCAAAACGCCCACCGTACACCAATTACTATGCGGATGACGTTCGGGGGAAAAAAAATCCGCCATGCAGGATGGTGAAGGGTGCACACCGGTAAATAGGCCTAAACCCATTCACCAAGTGCATGAAAGAAAGTTATACCCTCAAAATATTCTATATTAGAGAGTTCTGAGAGCCATAAAATTGGGGATTTGAAGAGATAAGGCAATGAACCCTCTGGCCCGAAATTGGGGCTTCCAATTCTGAGCATTTTGGATGCAATTGGGCTCGAAAGTGGCGCTATTGTGTCATGTTGTGGAGGAATCGTTTTTGAAGATGGCTACTGTTCCACTCTGGGAAGAAGTAGGGGTCGCCTTCTTTGGGTGAGAATATCTCGAAAAGTCAATGATCAACCCACAAAAAAATGAAAGTAAAATAAAAGATGACATGTTGATTACCTTTTTTCTGTGCAGCTATACCCGTGAGTGTCCTGAGTATTTTTACAAGAATTTTGAAGCATGGGCATTTACCACTGGATTCTATGGGAATTTTAATACAGGGCTGCACCCCAGGACCTGTAAATCAACTCGCAAAGACATAAGTGATAACTTCACGTACTTCCCGATTTTTGTTAGTAATACTCATGATTGTAGATCTCATACGCATGGTGTTTGAAATTTAATTGAATACATGCAGTATTTCTTGAGTTGTTGCCCCCAAAACGAGTTAATTCTGTATTTCAAAATTTGAATTTCGTCCAGTGATTTGTCATGATGACTGCGTAACATTATGAGATTTAATATTATGGGGAAACTGTCAAACAATGAAACAATAATACATGTTTGACCAAAACAAATATAGTATTATAAATGCGAAAAATACAAACCGAATGAAAACAGAAAGTCAACGTCCAAGAAATATGAAACACGCAATAACCCGAGCCTCCCAGGCCCAGAAGTTTTAAGTTGTAAGTACGGCCAGTAATCGGTCTTGATGTATTACTCATAAGGAGATTCTATTTCGCGAGAAACCGTCAAACAACTAATGAAAGTTTATTTCGAGAAAGGACGCGCTAAATAAAACTAGTGTTAAGTTTCCATTAATAGAGGGGGCGCCTCATAAATAGTGGTCTCCACAAAGCGAGCAACTGCCGAGCCCCCATTGGCAAAAACCATCAGCGTAAAAACATTATCTCCTATTGTGTGTTTTCTTGTAGTGTGCCCCCCAGCTGGTAATGTGCCCCCCCCCCCCCCCCCCCCCCCACGGCCTCCCCCATGTCTGGAGCTGGCCATGGTGCTGCTCCTCAGACACTCAGGTTAATACTAATTTCCGATAAATTTCTCTCATCCAAACTTCATTTATGAAAAAAAAGGCTTGTTTCCGCTGTCATATGAAAATCAGACTCCTTTAAAAACTTATAACACCTTTACCCTAGTATTAGTTGAAATGTCTTACTTTGGTAAACGTATTTACCAAATTGAATTCAATGTACAAGTTACCTGAATTGCACACTTGTTATGCGGGTAATGAAGATACCCTGAAACATTTTATTTTTTTTCGCTAAACTCAACTGGGTGCGAAAACACTTGCCCGTGTTTAAGTGCATTTGAAAGAAAGTTTTGCATTTTTGAATGAACGAGGGTGAGAAATTGGACTAAAATTTGAATGAAGATGCTTCTTTAAAACTCACATAATTATGTCTTCTACAAACATTAATGTGATTGACTTACTAGCACCCTATTATTGGTTAAACTCTCTCGCGTGAGCGGTCACTCTACTAATTATCACCACCTAGACACACACTATAATATTAATGAGTCTGAATTTCATAGGGTCCTAAATTCACACTACACCGGATAAGAGACACCCCGGCGGAGACACGCCCAATGCAGTATAATTTTTTAATCCTCGGAAGGATTTGTTTTCTTTCTAAAAAAAATTGAATTGCACTATAGTGGACTAATGACTCTTAAATGTCATTATTGTTTTTTTGTTCTTTCTAGTGTGCCAAATTATTTTCTTTGGATTTTTCACGTGTTAAAAGTTTCGTCTGAGAGTGTAATTCTGATGAAATGATTGTTTACGATTTAATGAAACTTTAATTGTTAATGTAACACTATCGGAGCATTGTTTATACGTAGTTATTATTCTATTACAAATGATTATTTTATTGTACAAAAGGTGTTGTTTATTTTCAAATGCATTTACATTTCATAATATCTCAAATGTTTAACAGTAAGAAATCTGGCAGATGAAATTCAGGATGAAATTGGCAAGAAAACAGATTTTCGAATCTCTAGCTGCCACAATTTAAATAAATGTATTCAGTGGGTGGATGACGGCTGTTTGGGGAAGAGGAAGACATTTGTTTGCTGTAATCATGTAGACATGACTGACGGCTTTGTTTACTTGCTTGTCTGGATGAAGGGACATTTTGTTATTATGGATTTGTCTTGGACAAGGCAGGCTTGTTTATCAAATTTTTGATGAAGTAGAAACCCTTTCTGAAAGAACTCCACATCCAAAGAAATAATAATATTTCAGTAAGACAGTGTCTTGTTTAACTTGGCAAACACCTGCTTCAGGGTGTAGTTATCCCTGAACACTGTTTAACTGATAATTGATGGGGGTGCTTAGTAAATTATATTCTTTATTTGAAAATTGCTAACATTCCAAAAGCTAGATGGGCTGGCCCCTTTAAAATGTGGCCTTGTGTTAAAGTAAATACTATTTTTTTCAAGGCTTTTTAGTTAGGTAAATTTTCCACAATCTTCTGAATTTTTTGAAACATTTTCACATTTCTCAATACACTTAAGTCTTGAATTTGGGGTTCGTGTTCAAGGCCTGGTGCAGATGTGTGTCGAGGGGGTTAGGGTTTGAAAGTGGGAGGGGGCAACACAACTGATACCAATAGTTATTTATCTTTCAATAATTGAACAAGAGCAGTAAATATTACTAAGACGATGGTGTAGTCCACTCGATTTATTTCCCCCGCGGATTCTTGAAATATGATCATTAATAATTTGGGAGGCTAATCATCCTTATTCGCAGATGGGATGCTGAATTGCGAAGGACGCGGCTACAACGTGGTCGGGCCGCTGACACTTGAAGGCGCCTATGGCTGCCGGCCACATCGACCCATATATGACCACGGAGCACAGCCTGAGATCGAAAGTATTTGATTTTGCCGGAGGGAGGAAAACCGGAGGGCACGGAGAAAACCCTCGTGGCACAGAAGAAAATCAACGCACAACTCTACTCACATGTGATCCGCAGCCAGGATTCGAACCGTGGTCACCTTGGTTAGAGGCGAGCGCTTAACGCACAAGCCACACACGCCATAAAAAATGCTAGTATAATGTAGTCAGGAAAAATAATGAAGGAAAAAATGAAACGCAGCCCACGCCTTTAGATTCTGTAACGGCCAGCTTGCCGGGTGTCAGGCCCTTTTACCTGCCCCCTTCCCCTCCACTCACAGCCTAACATAACTGGAAGTACATCGACAATTTGGTTCTGTATCCGCCGTGAAGAGGGGAATTTGTTTAGGCCGTTTGGGTCTGAAGGTTGTAAGGCATTAATTAGGTGGTTGCGTCCCGCAGATTGATGGGAGATGGGTAAGATGGGGGGGGGGGGGTGGCAAAGCCTTGGTGGGAAAGGCTGGATATGGTAAAAGTTGAACCCTCGTCAACTTACGGGCAGCTATGTTAGGGGCAGGGTCGTTGCCAAGTGTAGCGGTGAGGTCTGAGTACCTGATTTAGTAAAAATGGTCTGCGCATTAAACAAGCGGCCAGCTCCTCATGCCAGACGGCGAAGTACGGACGTCCTGTCCTCTTTGCCCCTGGTTATAGCTGTCCCAACACCCCCCCCCCCCATGAGTTTCAAATATCCGATGGCAGATTTATTTCAGTTAAAATATTATTGCTGTACTTTCCCATTGTGGTCAAACTCATGGTCCCGGCAGGATGTTGAGATACGATACGTCACTTCAAACCCAGTGGCGTAACCTGGAAAGCTAGGGAGGGTGTGCCTCACCACTCAGCCTGCCTGGAATTCGGGGCAGGCGCTTTACTCTTTTGAATGCTTCCTCCAGAAAATGAGGAGTGTTAATTAAGGTCTCTTTAATGAACCACGCCAATGAGTAATACTTCGCAGCGTAATATCTCTCGAAAATACTAGGTTTGAAAACGACACACCCTAGATAGGTATAAGAATAGGAATTTTTCGGAATTGTGGGCAGTATTGTTCCGCTAAAAATCAGGCACAATCAGGGGCACAGTTAGTGATTATTTTGAACTTTCGGTAGAATATGAGCCACCGTCTTTTCAAATTTTCTCAGTAGGTATTCTTATAGGCTGGTCTTTTTTAGCGGGGAAAATGTTAGTTGTCATCAGCAGAAAAATGATGAGTGAATAGCTTAAAAACAGTGGCACTCGATAGGTTACACAACGAAAAACAAATGTCACGACACGACTGTTAATGCTGTACAAGTAGATTTACTCTTCCTCTTCCTGTCGACGAAACTATTAATAGAAAGGGGATCAACAGCACTCTAGCATTAAATAAGCACAACTTTTTCCGCCTCAGCGTATTGGTTCGGGATCCGCCATTGGCTGCCCAGGGTGGTTAGGAGGGGGAAGGGATGGTGGGGGCAGGGGCTCAATATGGAGATTCGTGTTTGGCTTGGAGATCAGGCTATTGAATGCTAGTGTTTCCTAAGAAAGAAGATTGTTGCACATGGTTGGATCCAAACAGTTGGGGTAAGTTTGGGATTAGGTTTGATTAGGCGAGGGTCAAGATCGGAGTTGGCATAATTATGTGTTTGGTTTTAGGTATAGGTTGGGCTCAAAAAACGGAGGTGGGAGGGCCTCAATTAGCGAGGAGGGGGTTCTGCAGGTGCAAGGTCGATTGCATGCAGAGAAGTTGGCCGGGCCGAGCGCACGTTTGACTAGTGGATGGGATAGATGAATGGTTGTAATTAAGTTGCCTTTGGGAACGGCTGCAATCTGCAAAATAAGTATACTTTATCGTAAGAGGGCGGCAACTGTACATGCACCTGATAAATTACTACGCTTTCGTTTTTCCATCAAAAATGTAGACTGCATAACCTGACTACAAAGTACTAGCCACCAAATGCGTAGCTCCATTAAATAACACGAAGCGCAAAACAAACACTGATTGAATCACGAATGGCCGGTGTACGTCATTATTCTATCCACCAATCAAAGTTAGTCACCCAACAAGTCGGTGACCACAAGTGAGTGGTCTGTGATTGACAGGTGCCAATCACAATCCACGTGTTGAATGTGTCACCGACAACCATACAATCATTCCACCAATTAGATGCGGCTATTTCAGTGTCAGTGATACAAGTTTCTGGATTTAACGCGTGGCAATGTAACATTGACATCATTTCCCTCTCATAAATATGAAGCGAGTCGGTGATGTGTGATTGACAGGGCGCAGGGGGCCAATCACAAACCGGGCTTGCAAGTTCCTCAGTCACTGCTCGGGAAATCGATGTCAGTATTTAAGTCACAAGCTGCCGGCCCTCTCCTCACAACGACCGCAGCTCATGTCCACGTTCAGACGACAACCCAAGGGAACTGTTTGCAAGATCAAACAAGAATTGCACGGTGAGTGTTTGAAACAATCTTTTACGATAATTCTTCCAACTTTGGGATTGATCTTATTTGATATATGACATTGACAAAAATGTGCTTATAGCCAAAACGGCGAGATATAACTATTTCCGACCATGATGATCCCGTTTCCATACGGTAATTCGATAACATATCGATATTGGTGCTTGAATAATAACCAGGTATTGTGTTGTATATCCAAGACTATATAGCTGAATTAGCTCTTAGTCTGAACAGTTCATGCGGATTATGACCAACATTTTGTGAGGCCAAAGTTTCAGGCAATTAAAGCTTAAGAGCAAATAATCAGGGTTTTATAATATTTCGTTTGTCCGGAATAAGGAATTCCTGTCTGATAATATTTCCGCTGCAACTTCCATCGTGCACTCTCCACACACAGTTATTGTCTAAATACTGACTGCCTAGTTCTTAAGAACTTACTTCTTGAAAACTTAATTCTTGTCGCTACAGATAGCATACTATAAATTCAAGGACATGTTATAGTTTTTATTGCCATTTAGGTTCGCCATTTTTCTAATAAATCTGGCTGCAGGATTTTCAAGAGTTTATTAAATGAAGTCATTGAAAATCACGCACTAACACAATATTTTAGATGAAAGATTAAACTCTTGTTTTGTTAAAAGAAATAAATCTTTCGAAAGCTCGACACTTGACCCATAATTTCAGTATGACCATTCACCCACTTTATTTTCTTGCTAGTTTTCACTGTTTATTGTATCAAACATAAAATCCCGATGCGGTGCGCTCACCTTTTTTTTCCGGCAATCACTCTAACTAATTCAGGATTAAAGGTTGTGAGGAAGTTGACCACGGAAGAACGTATAAAGGAAATCGGGACATCTCAAACATCCTGTCCTATGTTGTGTTATTTAAAATTGGGATAATCTCAATACCCTCTGTGCTTTGTTTTTAAACTGTGTCATTTTACTAGTTCACAGTGCGCCATTCCGGTTTGATCACTATACACGTATAGGCCTATAAGCGTTACTTTTCAGCATTGCGTGATAAAAGTGTCACTGGTCAGAATAGACTAGAGGGCGTACATACGAACGGACCGGACCATGATCACTCTTTATTCAAGTTAAAATTGCTTTATCTAGCTGGATTCATTTTTAGTAATCATGTAAAGCGTTGATGTTCGTACAAATTATTCGGGCCGTCTGTTCTGCTGTCCGACTTCAACGTTTGAAGCACCAGCTTTCAAATGAATTCAGCCATGTTTGCATGCAGGGTTCCAATGAGAATGTCACGTAGATTCTGTACAATATCTTTTAGAAAAAAAGCAATATTTCCAATGTTTAAGGTTTTAAAGATTTTCCTAGACACATTCATGGTTGACAAACAGATGGTGGCTGATGCTAATAGCCAAACAGGTGCGCTGATTTCCCACCACCGGGGAAATAATTCTTTGTTGTAACGACTGTAACTTAACTGCGGTGGTCCACCTGTAATATTTCCGCCACTATACTTCACTGGTATGAGATCGGTTTTCCATATCAATGAAGAAAATAACTCAATAACTCATTTTTATCAATGTGTATTATTTCCCGCCAGCAATCTGCTCATGTGTTGATGATTTCTTTCGTGATAAAATTCAAGAACATTACATCAAGTGAGTAGTTCTTATTGTACATTTTCTCTAAATTTAGTGTTACAATAGCATAGTATTTTGGTGGAAGACTGTGTTTGTTAATGCACCGTTAACGTTGTGGTCACCATTATGAACAGGAAACGTCATTCGATTCAAAACAAGGGTGCGAAAGTGATACTTAAAGAAGTGAGGGATCCCCCTCCCCTACAACCAGCGTCAAACCGTGACAAATGGCCAATCGTTGCTAAAAAAATCCTGTTTGGAGCATACAGATTATTTAAAGACCATCATGTAGGATTTCCGGCTGAATTCGTTCAATTCAAATTCAATTGTGTGCATAAAAACAGTTTGCTAATTCCTAAATCACTCAATGTCGTTCTCAGACATGCAATGTTGTATATGAAGGCTGTCAATTTAGATTTTGCATCTTTCTTTTTAGAAAGGCAGATTACTCGTCATATCGTCACCAGATTCTCCGGAAAAAAATAGTTTCATTTTTGTGTAAGCCTACATACAATTTTCAAACTAAAAAAAAAATTGAAGATTGAAGACTGCGTTAACCGTCAATCGTATTGGCAAAAAGAAATTGGATTGACTTTCAGTATTTTTTTTCCATTATCTTTTTATTTCCACATGGTGATTGCAAAAATTAACTCGTCTTTTTAACTGGTCTTTTTTTTCGTGAGAGGCCGATTTTTGGGCGAGTGCCTAAAAGTTCATTCTTTCTGTCACTCAGTAACACTAAATTGTTACTGATATGCACGTTTTATGATTCCTTCCCTGACATTTAAACAAAAAAAACTTTTCACAACATCATGTCATTTTATACCTTCTTTAACACTGCCACATAATATCTTCATGGGCGGATCCAGAGAGTTTATTACCGGGCGAAGTTTGTGCCGGGAGAATGGGTGAGGGTGGAAGGGCTCTCTCAATCGAAATTTGCCTTTTTGGATACATATTCGGTCACTGCCAAGGGAGGGCGAACCCTCCGCACCCCTAGAGCCGCCACTGATCTGGCTAAACTGCCGAATTTTATTAAACATGAATGTCTTTTGTAAACGTAAGCATGAAGTTGAATTCCCGAGCTGGACTGAAATCCAAAGCAAAATAAATTCAATGCAAATACGTCAATTGCCTACTTTTGTATACGTATAGTGGAGATACCCTTAAATAATTTAATCGTTCGCTAAATTCAACTGGGTTTGAGAATGCTAACGCGTTTGTATGCGAATTTGAAAAAAAGTGTTCACACATGAGCAAGGTGTGAAATTAGACGGAAAAACATATTTAAATTAAGAAAATTTGGTGTTTTAAAAACTCACATAATTATGCTTTCAAAAATGATTCAATGATTTACTAGTGCCTCAAAAATACACAGGTTTTTTTGTATAATTAATTTGAATAAATTGTATAATGAATTTGAATAAAGGCTTTCATAAAAGCGTTTGAATCAATTTAATGTTGATTTCAGGGAGCATTTAAGTTCCTTAGAAAATTATCACAAAGCGTCATTAACACATGTTGCCTTTTCTGGGCGTATTCGGTCACGAAAATACAAATAATCTTTGACCATTGTTTTTATTAGTGAATAATTGTTCCTTGTTTCGAATGATTATTGGTCAAATTGAAACAAAACCCTCAAAATTGTATTAAAATCTTATTCAAGCATAAACGTTACCGGTTTTCTTTTTTTAAAATTATTTTTCAGCCTACAGTGAACTCCTTTTGATCTCTTCTTGGACCTGATCTTCAAGACTTCAAGAGCGAACCATCGAGGTCGGTTTGGAGATGATTATTAATTGACTCTGTCATGACAGTGGAAAGGGCGCGCCATCCCCATAAAAAAATCCTCATATAATTCGGTCTCCTTTCCTAACTTATATCGGTGGGCAAAAATAATGTCAAGCCCTATAATGTGGATTGCCCGCAGTTGCCATGGAAACCGATTAAAAAACCCCACCTTTTCATATAATGTTAGCCCCTTGCCCCCGGATAGGCCACTGTCATCACGCCGAACACATTCTCTGAATAATGATTCCTCCAAAATTATTATTAAAGCATACGTGTTTAAATAACAAACTCTTCGGTGTTTGTAACATCATTATGCCTATTTCTTATTGCTTATTGATTTTGTTTTTAGTTTTACATAAAGGACCTGTATTGTTTTCTTTACAGATGAAGATCTGCGTGGCCACCATTCTGTCAATCGCCATCCTTCTGGGTAACTCTGTCAAGCTCCGAGCTTCCGTTACTGGGCCGGTTCCCTCGGACGGTGATGGTCCTGCGTCTCAGGTGTGTCAGCAGTGCTGTCAGGGACCTGCTGCAATACCCGGCATACCAGGTCTGCCTGGACCAGCAGGACCGATGGGGCCGTACGGCCAGCCGGGGTCAAAGGGCGATGCAGGTCAGCAAGGTGAGATTGGCCCTATTGGGCCTATGGGTGAGAGGGGAGCTCCTGGGAACACTGGGTCTAAAGGTAGTGACGGGCTTGGTCTGCCCGGCAAGATAGGTCCGAGAGGCCCACCGGGTCTAGTTGGAGCAGCCGGTCAGGCTGGTGTCAAAGGTCAGAAGGGTGAGCCAGGGGAGACACCAGACGACTCCAACCAGCAGGTGGCTTTCACCGTGGTGAGGACGAGCCCCTCAGATACCTCTACGAGTCAAGACACCCGTTTGCCCTTCAAGCAGGCCGAGACCCTTCTGCCGGGTACCAGCTTCGATCTCGAGACCGGCACGTTCACATGTAGTGTGCCGGGCACTTACGTATTTACGTTTTCTGTACTGAAGTATAGCAACAGCGGTAGCCTTTACATCCATCTTGTTAAAAATAACTACCATGTGATCACTACCCATGGTAACTCAAATCAACGTGGTCAATTGTCTGGTAGCGCGGTGCTGGTTCTGCAACGAGCAGACACGGTGTATCTTACCATGTACGGTAGGGCGCATAGTGATTCCACCTATCACTACACCTCATTCAGTGGCTTCCTCCTTTTCTCCGAATAAATAAATAATTAACTTAATGAAATTAAATCACAATGCATAAATATACAGGAGCAGTGCTGCTCTTGTTTTGTTTCGCTTTCCATTTTGCCAAAACAGTAACCAATGTATTACAAAAAAAATGTTCAATGTCATGATAATAAGAAAGAGAATTGATTCTTAATACGAAGCATTTTACATTCAAGTATCAAAACTGCATGAAAACAGTTAATTAAAAAGAAGTCAAATATATGACTTTTGAAAAAGAAGGTTTTAGGTGCGATTGAAAACGCTTCAAATTCGTAATTTTTTGCTCTAATGACGTGGAAGTCTGCACGGTCACCGTATGCCTTGCCAGGCTAAGGACGAACTTTAGGAAGGTTAAACTGAACCCCATCTCAGCCTTTAGTGCGAATGTTAAACGCATGAACTGATATTTACTCTGTGAAGTACCGTAGCGCTGCCTCACCATGGCGGATAAGTTTGAAAAGTACCGAAGAATTCATTCCGCACCGTAACCAAGAGCCAACGTAGTTCCTGAAGTATGGGCGTACGACCCTTCATTCTGCATATATGTCTGGTAATCGTATGAAAAAAACATAAAACGTTACAATAGTCTGTCTGGGAAGTAACAAATGCATGTATTAAAAAAATATTGGTTTTTTTTTTTTTCATTTGCATTTGGCACACCGTATACAGCCAGAGATTAAATGAAGTCTGGTGATATCATTTATTTATCCTCAGAAACTTGTTTTCTTGCAAAAACAAGGGTTTCAAATTGCGCCACAGTGAACCAAGAACTGTCAACTTTTGTTAACACTTTATTTTGTATCCCATATTATACATGTGTGACACCGGGAATCGGCGTCGAAAATAGGGAGACTTGGAATACGGCCAGTTCACTTTGACGTTAATTCTTTATTCTGTGAGGGAGTAAAACAGGGTGATGTTACTCGGTCGAATCAGTGTTTGAATGTGGCCAACAATTCTTTAAGTAAACAGTTAAAAATCCAAACCAAATGTACATGTAAGATAAACCTAACAATCTACTCAATTATCCAATCAAATAAATGCAACTTCAATGTAAATAATAAGTCATGGCTTAATCACGAATGAACTGCAATCATTTAAAAAAATGGCGATTCGCGCCAAACGATCGGCGTTGGCTGCCATCTTGCAGCCAAATCATTATTCCAAAAATTACAGTAAATGCCACAAATGTTGACTATAAATTCAAGATAATGAATGTACAAGTGAAAGATATGTTGATAAATAAAAGTAAGAATGCATATCAATGGAGATAATTATAAAGATGAGAATAAAATAAGCAAAGTATAAATTACATGTGAAAGAGTAAAAACAGGGTGATGTTACTCGGTCGAATCAGCGTTTGAATGTGGCGCGGCGGGAAGGTTGCCGGATCTAGTTGAACTATGTTACGGTAGGTGGCGGAGTGATATTTGTTATGTAATCATGTTTAAAGGAACAAATACAGATTAAAGGAACTATTACAGATTAAAGGAACTAATGAAAATTAAGGGGGGGGTATATTCTAACCCGTCACACATGTATAATTGAGTTTTTGTTTCATGTTACAAGTTGAGTTTTAAGAGTTTTCACTCTGATGAGATTGTTTACGATTTAATGTAATTTGAGTTGATAATGTGACACTATATTAGCAGATTACGCAAATATGATTATATAGCATATATTTGATTCTAAGAAACATTTTTTTCCAAGTATACATTTGAGGATGTGCTCTGTTTAACAGCTTAACTAATTTAAGCACAGAAATTAATTATCTGACATGTAATCAGTATTGAATATAAATACTCAAAAACTGTATTTTGAACATTACGTTAATTGAACATTTAACTCGTAATACATTCCATCGAGACAGAGAAATTTTGACCGTTTACTGAAGACAGTCAATAAAATTGTTTGCCGTTAAAATGAACTAGCAAATCCAAATCTGAATCCTCCGAACAAAATAATTTCTTATTAAGTACTTAAATCTGTGATTATAGTTAACAATTCTAATCCCTTTGATTTTAAAAATTATTGCAAATAAAGTCAGTTAATTACCTGTATTTTTGTCCATTTTTGTTTGTTTTGACTTCTAGATTTGGGGATCGTGTTAATGAAAGGCTGGGTTAACATTGGTTGAGGATGGATGGGGTGGAGGATGAATGATTAGTGGTGTCGAGGGGGTTAGGGATTGAAGATGAGGGGCGGGGAGCAAAATATGATGCCGACTGTTACTTCATCAAAAACAATGAATGGCACTAAGACGATGGTGTAGTCTACTTATCCCATTTACCCCACGGATTCTTAAAATGCTAAAACATGTAGACAGAACAAAATGAGAAATGAAAAATGCTGGATGTCAGGCCCATGAATCTTTGCCCCCCTCCCTGCTCTCTCAACACAACCGGAAGCCCACCGACAGTGTTGTTCTGCATCCGCCTGTGAAGGGCAGGGTGTTCAGGTTGGCTTGGGTTTGAAGGGTGATAGAGATAAGGTGGTTGCGTTTCGCAGATTAATGGGAGATGGGTGAGAATGAGAGGGAGAGCATTGGTGAGAGAGGCTGAATAGGGTGAAAGCTGTACGATTTCCTCATACGCTCATCTTACAAACGCCGGGGATGTTAGGGCCAGGGTCATCGCCACGATCATAAGGGGGGGGGGGGTTGGATGTGTGCAGGGGCGGAATTTTTGCAAAGGGGTTCATCGGCAAAACAAATCTGAAGGGAAATAGTCCGAAAGTCCGAATTTCATTACGTCCGAATTCATTTTTTTCTTTTTTTTTAATGAATATTTTTTCTCACGTTTTTAAAATAGTAAATTCCAAAACGTCCACCGTACAACCGTTATACGGATGACGTTTGGGAAAAAAAATCCCGCCCATGCAGGATGGTAAAGGGTGCACACCGGTAAATAGGCCTAAACCCATCCGCCGAGTGCATGAAAAAAAATTAAACCCTCAACATTTCCTATATTAGAGAGTTCTGAGAGCCATTAAATTTCCAATTCTGAGCATTTTGGATGCAATTGGGCTCGAAAGTGGCGCTTTTGTGTCATGTTGTGGAGGGATCGTTTTTGAAGATGGCTTCTGTTCCACTTTGGGAAAAAATAGGGGTCGCCTTCTTTGGGTGAAAATATCTCGAAAAGTCAATGGTAAAAAAAAATGAAATAAAATAACAGATAACATGTTGATTACCTTTTTTTCTGTGCAGCTATACCTGTGAGAGTTCTGAGTATTTTTCCAGGAATTTTGAAGTATGGGCATTTAGCACTGGTGTCTATGGGAATTTTAATACAGGGCTGCACCCCAAGACCTGTAAATAGACTCCCAAAGACATAAGTAATAACTACACGTACATCCCAATTTTTTTCTTTGGTAATACTCAAGACTGTAGATCTCCAACGCATAATTTTTGAAATTGTAATTGAATACATGTAGTATTTCTTAAGTTGTTGCCCCCAAAACGAGTTAATTCTGTATTTCAAAATTTAAATTTCGTCCAGTGATTTGTCATGACTGCGTAACATTATGAGATTTAATATTATGAGGAAACTGTCAAACAATGAAACATTAATACATGTTTGACCGAAACAAATATAGTATCTTAAACGCGATAAATACAAACCGAATGAAAACAGAAAGTCAACGTCCAGGACATTTGACACACTCGTTTTTTTGGGGCCGGGCATTAACCCGAGCCTACCAGGCCCAGATGTTTAAGTTGTAAGTTCGACCAGTGATCGGTCTTGATTTATTACTCATGAGGAGATTCTATTTCGCGAGAAACCGTCAAACAACTAATGAAAGTTTATTTCGAGAAAGGGCGCGCTAAATAAAACTAGTGTTAAGTTTCCATCAATAGAGGGGGCGCGAGCAACTGCCAAGCCCCCATTGGCAAAAACCATAAGCGTAAAAACAATATCTGCGATTGTGTGTTTTCTTGTAGTGTGCCCCCCCCCCCCTAAGCTGGTAATGTGGCCCGAACCCCTCCCTCATGTCCGGAGCTGGCCATGGTGCTGCTCCTCAGACACTCAGGTTAATACTGATTCCCGATAAATTTCTCTCATCCAAACTTCATTTAAGAAAAAAAAAGGCTTGTTTCCGGTGTCATATGAAAATCAGACTCTTGTGAAAACTTATAACACCTTTACCCTAGTATTGGTTGAAATGTCTTACTTTGGTAAACGTATTTACCAAATTGAATTCAATGTACAAGTTAGGCCTACCTAGATTGCACACTTGTTAGGCGGGTAATGAAGATACCCTGAAACATTTTTATATTTTCGCTAAACTCAACCGGGTGCGAAAACGCTTGCCCGTGTTTAAGTGCATCTAAAAGAAAGTTTTGCATTTTTGAATGAGCGAGGGTGAAAAATTGGACTGAAATTTGAATAAAGACTTTGCTGCTTTAGACTTCACATAATTATGTCTTCTACAAACATTAATGTGATTGACTTACTAGTACCCCATTATTGGTCGAACTCTCTCGCATGATTGGTCACTCTACTAATTATCACCACCTAGACACGCACAATACTATATCCATGAGTCTGTATTTCATAGGGTCCTAAATTCACGCTACCCCGGATAAGAGACACGTACCCGGCGGAGACACGCCCGATGCAGTATCACTTATTAATCCTCGGAAGGATTTGTTTTCTTTCTTAAAAAAAACCCAAAACAAACAAAGAAATGATAAGCTATAGAATATAAATTTAAAAAAAAAAGGTTTGAAAACACTAGTTTTTGATGAAAAGTAAATGAAAAGGAAGAGTGAAATCGAATTCTACGGAAAGTAGAATTGCAAAGACATTTTGGATATTTACCCAAAAAAAATAAAGAAATCGTTTGTCGTCGAATTGAACGAGCAAATACCAATCTGGCTCTTAAGAACAAATGTATTATTAAGTACTTAAATCAGTGATTTTTATTAACAATTGTAGTCAATTTGATATTAAACATATTTTTACCAATTCAGTAAATTACTTTGTATTTCTGTAAAGTTATTTTGCTGTTTTGTCGTCTTGAATTTGGGGTTCGTGTTCAAGTCCCGGTACAGATGTGTGTCGAGGGGGTTAGGAGTCTGGAAATGGGAGGGGGCAACAAAACTGATACCAATAGTTATTGATCTTTCAATAATTAAACAAGGGCAGTAAATATTACTAAGACGATGGCGTGGTCCACTCGTTTCATTTCCCCCACGGATTCTTGAAATATAATAATTAATTATTTGGGGGCTAATCATCATTACTCGCAGCTGGGATGCTGAACTGTGAAGGACGCGGCTACAACGTGGTCGGGCCGCTGGCACGTAAAGGCGCCTATGGCTGCCGGCCACATCGACCCATATATGACCACGGAGCACAGCCTGGGATCAAAAGTGTTTGATTTTGCCGGAGGGAGGAAAACCGGAGGGCACGGAGAAAAACCCTCGTGGCACAGGATAGAACCAACGCACAACTCTACTCACACGTGATCCGCGGCCAGGATTCAAACCGTGGTCACCTTGGTGAGAGGCGAGCGCTTTACGCACAAGCCACCCACGCCACCCAAAATGCTATTATAATGTAGTCAGGAAAAATAATGAAGGAAAAATGAAACGCATCCCCACGCCTTTCGATTCTGTAACAGCCAGCTTGCCGGGTATCAGGCCCTTTTACATGCCCCCCTCCCCCTCCCCTCCACTCACAGCCTAATATAACCAGAAGCACATAGACAATTTGGTTCTGTATCCGCCGTTGACGGGCAGGGTGTTTAGGCCGTTTGGGTCTGAAGGTTGTAAGGCATTAATTAGGTGGTTGCGTCCCGCAGACTGATGGGAGATGGGTAAGATGGGGGGGGGGGGGGTGGCGAAGCCTTGGTGAGAAAGGCTGGATATGGTAAAAGTTGAACCCACGTCAGCTTACGGGCAGGTATGTTAGGGGCAGGGTCGTTGCCAAGTGCAGCGGTGAGGTCTGAGTACTCGATTTAGTAAAAAAAAAAAATGGTCTGCGCATTAAACAGGCGGCCAGCTCCTATGCCAGACGGCGTACTACGGACGTCCTGTCCTCTTTGCCCCTGGTTATAGCTGTCCCAACACCCCCCACGTGAATTTTCAAATATCCGATGGCAGATTTATTTCAGTTAAAATGTTAGTGCTGTACGTTCCCATCGTATTCAAAATCATGGTCCCGGCCGGGTGTTGAGATAGATACGATACGCCACTTCAATCTCAGTGGCGTAACCTGGAGAGCTAGAGAGGGCGTGCCTCACCACTCAGCCTGCCTGGGATTCGGGGGAGGCGCTTAACTTATTTGAATGCTTCGTCCAAAAAAAGAGGAGTCTTAAATAAGGTCCCTTTAATGAACCACGGTAATGAGTAATACTTGGCAGCGCAATATCTCTCGAAAATACTAGGTTTGAAAACGACACACCCTAGATATGTAAAAGAATAGGTACTGTTTGGAATTGTGGGAAGTATTGTTCCTCTAGAAATCAGGCACACTCAGGGGCACACTTAGTTATTAGTTTGGACTTTCGGTAGAATATGGGCCACCGTCTTTTCAAATTCTCTCAGTAGGTATTCTTATAGGCCGGCCTATTTTAGCGGGGAAATGAACTGTTAGTTAGCATCAGCAGAAAATTGATGAGTGAATTACTAAAAACAGTGGCACTCGATATGTAATACACAACGAAAAATAAATGTCACTACACGACTGTTAATGCTGTAAACATAGGTTTAGTACCTCTTCCTGTCGACGAAACTATTAATAAAAAGGGGAACAACAGCACTAGCATTAAATAAGCACCCCTTTTTCCTCCTCAGCATATTGGTTCGGGATCCGCCTTTGGCTGCCCAGGGTGGTTAGGAGGAGGAAGGGATGGTGGGGGCAGGGGTTTGATATGGGGATTCATGCTTAGCTTGGAGATCAGGCTATTGAAGGCTAGTGTTTTCCAAGGAAAGAAGTTTGTTGCACATAGTTGGATCAAAGCAGTTGGGTAAGTTTGGGATTAGGTTTGATTAGGCGAGGGTCAACATTGGAGCTGGCATAATTATGTGTTTGGCTTTAGGTACAGGTTGGGTTCAATAAGCGGAGGTGGGAGGGCCTCAATTAGCGAGGAGGGGGTTCTGCAGGTGCAAGGTCGATTGCATGCCGAGTAGTTGGCCGGGCCGGGCGCACGTTTGACTAGTGGATGGGGATAGATAAATGGTTATATTTAAGTTGCCTTTGGGATCGGCTGCAATCTGCAAAATAAGTATACTTCATCGTAAGAGGGCGGCAACTGTACATGCACCTGATATATTACTACGCCTTCGTTTTTACATCAAAAATGTAGACTGCATAACCTGAATACAAAATACTAGCCACCAAATGCGTGGCTCCATTCAATTACACGAAGCGCAAAACAAACACTAATTGAATCACGAATGGCCGGTGCACGTCATTATTCTATCCACCAATCATAGTTAGTCACCCAACAAGTCGGTGACCACAAGTGAGTGGTCTGTGAATGACAGGTGCCAATCACAATCCACGTGTTTGAATGTATCACCGACATCCATACAGTCATTCCTCCAATTAGATGCGTCTATTTGAGTGTCGGTGATACAAGCTTCGGGTTTAAAGTGTAGCAATGTAACACACCATTTCCGTCTTATTAATATGAAGCGAATCAGTGATGTGTGATTGACAGCGCGCAGGGGGCCAATCATCAACCGGGCTTGCAAGTTCCTCAGTCACTGCTCGGGAAATCGACGTCAATATTTAAGTCACAAACTGCCGGCTCACTCCTCACAACGACCGCAGCTCATGTTCACGTTCAGACGACAACCCGAGAGAACTGTTTGCAAGATCGAACAAGAATTGCACGGTGAGTGTTTGAAACAATCTTTGACGATAATTCTGCAAACTTTGGGATTGATCTTTGGTGCTATATGACATTGACACAAATTTGATCATAGGAAAAACGGCGAGATATAAATATTTCCGACCATGATGATCCCGTTTTTATACTGTAACTCGATAACTTATCGATATTGGTACTTGAATCATAACCAGCTATTATGTTGTATAGACTATAGGTGAATTAGCTCTTAGTCTGAACAGTTGATGCGGATTCAAGCCAACACTTTGCGTGGCCAAATTGTCAGGCAATAAAAGCTATAGAATAAAAATCGTGTTTTTTCTATTTTGTTCGGAATAAGGAATTCCTGTCTGGCAATACACTTACATGGTGCACTCTCGACGCACAGTAATTGCCCAAATACTGAAGTGTGAAAAACAACACTATGAATTCATGGAAGTTTATACTTTTTATTGTCATTCAGATTCGCCAGTTTTCCAGTCAAACCTGGAGTGTATTACATCAAGTTCATTTTTGTTATTGAAGTTCACGCACTTACACAATATTATTCAGATGAAAAATGTAAACCTGTTTGAGTTCAAAGAAAGCAATCTTGTGGAAGCTCGGCACTTGACCCATAATATCTGTATGATCAATCACCCCCTTTGTTTTCTTGCTAGTTTTCCCTGTTTATTGTATTAACCATAAAATCCCGATGCGATGCGCTTACATTTTTTTCCCTGCAATCACTCTAATTAATTCAGGATTAAAGGTTATGCGGAAGTTGGCCACGGAAGAACGTATAAAGGAAATCGTGACATCTCAAACATCCTGTCCTATGTGGTGTTATTGAAAATTGGGATAATCTCAATACCCTCTGCGCCTTGTTTTTAAATTGTGTCATTACACTAGATCACGGTGCGTCATTCCAGTTTGATCACTATATAGGCCTGAACGTTAATACTTTCAAGCATTCAATGATAAAAATGCACTGGTCAGAATAGACTAGAGGGCGCAAATACGAACGGACTGGATCATGATCACACACACATAGTTTTATTCAAGTTCAAATTGCTTTATCAATTAACAAAAGCCCATTGCAACTGATGTTTGTACAAATTATTTGTGCCATCTGCTCTGCTGTCCGACTTCATTAGGAGTGCCGTGGCCTCGTGGTTAAGGGCATAGAATTCGTTTTCTGCGGGTAATTCTGCGAGTTGGGGGTTCGAGTCCAGCTAGGGGTTATGGTGCGTGTGCCCTTTGGCGAGGCATTTTGTCACTCATTGCTTCTCTCCACCCAGGAGTAAATGGGTACATGTGAGGGCAGAGATGGTTATGTGATTGATTTAGCTTGCTTGCGCCTAACAGGCAGCATCGAGCTGTATACTCCTCAGGGAGCTGAGATGGTATTTGGAATGTTTAATTGGCCCAATGATGGGGGAATAATAATACTGTTAGCGCCGTGATTTAGTTTACTAAAAAGGGCGTTCTTAAATGCCGATTATTATTATTACTTCAACGTTTAAAGCACCAACTTTCCGATGAATTCAGCCATGTTTGCATGTAGGATTCCAATCAGCATTCTGTTGAACTGTAAAGATTTTCCTAGACACATTCATGGTTGACAAACAAAGTGGTGGCTGATGCTAATAGCCAAACCGGTGCGTTGATTTCCCACCACCGGGGAGCAAATCTTTTTGTAACGACTGTAACTTAACTGCGGTAGTCCACCTGTAATATTTCCGCCACTATACTTCACTAGTATCAGATCGGTTTCCCATCTTTATGCAGAAAATAACTCAATAAATCATTTTTATCAATTGGTATTATTTTCCGCCAGCATTCTGTTTATATGTTGAAGATTACTTCCTTGAAATATGTGTTCATTCCTTTATACAAAATTATTAAGAATCAAGTCATTTTATACTTTATAATTATCAGACAGTACCTTCAAGGGCGGATCCAGAGAGTTACTGCCGGCGGTGCAGGTTGTGCCGGGGAAAGGGTGTGGGTGTAAGGGCTCTCTCAAGTAAAATTTGGCCTTATTTCAAAACATTTAGGTCACTGCCTCCACACCCCCTGGATCAGCCACTGATCTTGCGAAACTGCCGAATTTTATTGAACATGTGTTACTTTTGTAAACGTTTGCATGAATGTAAATTCCCGAGCAGGACTGAAATCAAAAGCACAATAAATTCAATGCAAAAATTACTTAAATTGCTTACTTTTTACGCGTATAGTGAAGATACCATTAAATATTTTGATCATTCGCTAAATTCAACTGAATTTGAAAAAGTTGCTAATTTGAAAGAAAGTGTTCAAATATTGAATAAGCAAGGTGTGAAATTGGACGGGAGGAAAAGCTATTTGAATGAATTATTTGCTGTTTTAAAAACTCACATAATTGTGCTTTCAAAATCATTTTACTGACTTACTAGTGCCTAAAAAATACACACCATTTTTGGTAAAATGAATTTGAATAAAGGTTTTACTGATTGCGTTTCAATGAATGCTATTTTCATGGAGCATTCAGTTTCCCAAGAATCTTCACAAAGCGACATTAAAACAGGTTGCCTTTTTTTTCTGGACGTATTTGGCCATGAAAATACCGATCAAACAATCATTTTGACCGTTATTAATTAGTGAATAATTGTCCCCGTTTTCGAATGATGATTTATCAAAATGAAAAAAAAAAAACTCACAATTGCATTAAATCGATTATAAAATTATTTAATCAAGTATAAATGTTACAGGTTTTCTTTTTTTTTTGTTTCAGCCTACACCGAATTCCTTATCATCTTTTTTTGGACCTGATCTTCAAGTTTTCAAGAGCGAACCATCGAGGTCGTTGAGGTCATGTCTAATTAGTTCTATCATGACTGTGACAAGGGCGGGCCGTCCCCACAAAAAAAACCTGATGTGATTCGGTCTCTTTTCCTGACTTATATCGGCGAGCAAAAGTAATAACAAGCCCAATTATGTGGATTGTCTATCGTTGCCATGTCAACCCATTTAAAAAGAATCCACCTTTTCCTAATGAAAATGAAACTGCCATATCACTCCGAACACAATCTCCTAATAACGATTCCTCAGAAATATTATATAGACATGCATGTCTCTAAGACAAATCTTCAGTTTATGTTACATCATTATTTATTTAGTCATTAATGCTTTTGTTTTCAGTTTTATATATAGGTCTTATGTTGTTTTCTTTACAGATGAAGATCTGCGTGGCCATCTTTCTGTCAATCGCCCTCTTTCTGGGTAACTCTGTCAAGCTCCGAGCTTCCGTTACCGGGCCAGTTCCCTTGGATGGCGATGGTCCTGCGTCTCAGGTGTGTCGGCAGTGCTGCCAGGGACCTGTTGCAATTCCCGGCATACCAGGTCTGCCCGGACCGGTGGGACAGATGGGGCCGTACGGTCAGCCGGGGTCAAAGGGCGACAAGGGTGAGCCTGGACACAAAGGTGAGATTGGACAGATTGGACCTATGGGTGATCAGGGAGCACCTGGGAACACTGGGTCTAAAGGTGATGATGGGATTGGCCTGCCTGGCAAGATAGGTCCGAGAGGACTACCTGGTTTTGTTGGAGGAACTGGCGTCAAAGGTCAGAAGGGTGAGACAGGGGAGACACCAGACGACTCCAACCAGCGGGTGGCATTCACCGTGGTGAGGACGAGCCACTCAGATACCTCTACGAGTCAAGATACCCGTTTGCCATTCCAGCAGGCCGAGACCCTTCTGCCGGGTACCAGCTTCGATCTCGAGACCGGCACGTTCACCTGCAGTGTGCCGGGCACCTACGTATTTACGTTTTCTGTTCTTAAGTATACCAACAGCGGCTACCTTAACATCCATCTTGTTAAAAACAACCACAAGGTGATTACAACCCATGGTACATCAAATCAACAAGGTCAGTTGTCTGGTAGCGCGGTAATGGTCCTGCAGCGAGGAGACACGGTGTATCTTACCATGTACGGTAGGGCGCAGGGTACTTCGACCTATCACTACACCTCATTCAGTGGCTTCCTCCTTTTCTCCGAATAAGTGTATAATTAAATAAATAGAATCAAATCACAACGCATAAATATACAGGAGCAGTGCTGCATTTTTTTGGTTTCGCTTTCCATTTTGCCACAACAGTATAAACCAATGAATTAAAAGAAAAATATTCAATGTCATGATAATAAGAAAGATACTTGATTCTTAATACAAAGCATTTTACATTCAAGTATCAAAACGCTTTACAAGACATCAAAACTGCGTAAAAAAAACCAGTCATAATTAAAAAGAAGTTAAATATATGACTTTTGAAAAAGAAAGTTTTAGCTGTGATTAAAAAAACCCTTCAAATTCATTATTTTTTGCTCAAAAAACGCGGAAGTCTGCACGGTCACTGTATGCCTTGCCAGGCTTTGGACGAACTTTAGGAAGGTTAAACTGAACCCCATCACAGCTTTAGTACGAATGTTAAACGCGTGAACTGATATTTACTCTGTGAAGTACCGTAGCGCTGCCTCACCATGGCGGATAGGTTTGAAAAGTACTGAAGTATCTTGAATTCATTCTGCACCGTAACCGAGAGCCAACGTAGTTTCTGAAGTACGAGCGTACGACCCTTCCTTCTGCATATATGTTGTTATTTCTTAAACTGGTAATCGTACGAAAAAAAAAAAAAACAGTTACAATAGTCTGTCTTGGGAGTAACAAATGCATGTATTAAAACAGTAATGTTGTTAATTCAAATTAGGTTTTGCCCTTCACCGACGTTTAGGCAAAACCTAATTTGATTTATATCACCCCGACGCAAACTTCCATCTTATAATAATAATGTTGTTGTTTTTTCAGTTGCATTTCCGATACCGTATACAGCTAGAGATTAAATGAAGTCTGGTGATATCATTTATTTATCCTCGAAAACTGTTTTTCTTGAAAAAAAAAAGAGTTTCAAATTGCGCCACAGTGAACCAAGAACTCTCAACTTTTGTTAAACACTTTATTTTGTATCCTATGTTATACATGTGTAATTGAGTTTTGGTTTCATGTTGAAAGTTGAGTTTTAGAGCTTTCACTATGATGAAATTGTTTACAATTTAATGCAATTTGAGTTAATAATGTGACACTATATCAGTAGATTACGCAATTATGATTCTATAGTATATATTTGATTCTAAGAAACATTTTTTTCCAAGTATACATTTGAGGATGTGCTCTGTTTAACAGCTTAACTAAATTAGGCACAGAAATTAATCATATAACATTTAATCAGTATCGAATATGAATACTCAAAAACTGTATTTTGAACATTACTTTAATTGAACATTTAGCTTTTAACAATGTGAAAAACCTTGTCTAACTCGTAATACATTCCATCGAATTCCTCTCAGGAAAGTAAAATTACAGAGAAATTTTGACCGTTTACTGAAGACAGTCAGTAAAATCGTTTGTCGTTGAAATGAACGAGCAAATCCCAGTCTGAATCTTACGCATAAAATAATTTCTTATTAAGGACTTAAATCTGTCATTATAGTTAACAATTCTAAACCTTTGATATCACAAATTATTGCGAACAGAGTCAGTTAATTACCTGTATTTTTGTCCAAATGTGTTTGTTTTGACTTCTAGATTTTGGGATCGTGTTAATGAAATGCCGGGTTAACATTTGTTGAGGATGGATGGGGTGGAGGATGAATGAATAGTGGTGTCGAGGGGGTTAGGGATTGAAGATGAGGGGCGGGGAGCAAAATATGATGCCGATTGTTACTTATCTTTCAATAATTCATCAAGAACAAAGAATGGCACGTAGACGATGGTGTAGTCTACTTATCCCATTTACCCCACGGATTCTTAAAATGCTAAAACATGTAGACAGAACAAAATGAGAAACCAAAAATGCTGGATGTCAGGCCCATGTATCTTTGCCCCCCTCCCCCTCCCCCAACACAATTGGAAGCCAACCGACAGTGTTGTTCTGCATCCGCCTGTGAAGGGCAGGGTGTTCAGGTTGGCTTGGGTTTGAAGGGTGATAGAGATAAGGTGGTTGCGTTTCGCAGATTAATGGGAGATGGGTGAGAATGAGAGGGAGAGCATTGGTGAGAGAGGCTGAATAGGGTGAAAGCTGTACGATTTCCTCATACGGTCATCTTACAAACGCCGGGTATGTTACGGACAGAGTCATCGCCACGTGCATGGGGGGGGGGGGGTGTGCAGGGGCGGATCCAGGAATTTTCGCAGGAGGGAGGGGTTCATCGGCAAAACAAATCTGAAATGCAGACAGGTTTTTATTCTCCGGACACTTGGCCGCCAAAAGGCGGACATTATTATTGTTACCAGTAAAACATGATCTTCCGCAATTTTTGAATATCCGTTGGCAGATTTATTTCAGTAAAAATAGCTTTGCTGTACGTTCCCATCGTGGTAAACCATGGACCCGGATGCGAATTTGCTTTTCCTTAACTACACCCACATGCATGGTTGTTTAGCGCCCTCTACGATACTTTTATGATACGTACGCAGGTATATAATTATAATTCCCCCCACATTTTTGCGAGCAGTAGGATAGCTCAGTCGATAGGGTTGTGATTTTGCATTGCGAGGTTGCAGGCTCGATTCAACGTGGTTTTGTCCCCGATTTTTTTTTCCAACCTTAGGCTTCAGAGGATATGTTGTTGAAGCGAAATTAAGTCCGAATTTCATTACATTCGAATTTATTTCTTTTTTTCTAATTTAAACTTTCTTCTCACGTTCTTAGAAAAGTAAATTCCAAAACGCCATAGCGTACACCCAAGATGCGGATGACGTTTGGGAGAAAAACAAAATCGAGTCCATGCAGGATGGTAAAGGGTGCACACCAGTAAATAGGCCTAAACCCATCCGCCAAGTGCATGAAAGAAAGTTAAACCCTCAAAATATTCTATATTAGAGAGTTCTGAGAGCCATTCAATTGGGGATTTGAAGAGATAAGGCAATGAACCCTCTGGCCCGGACTTGGGGCTTCCAATTCTGAGCATTTTGGATGCAATTGGGCTCGAAAGTGGCGCTATTGTGTCATGTTGTGGAGGGATCGTTTTTGAAGATGGCTACTGTTCCACTTTGGGAGTAAGTAGGGGTCGCTTTTTTGGGCTAAGAATATCTCGGAAAGTCAATGATCAACCCACAAAAGAAATTAAAATAAAATAAAAGATGACACGTTGATTACCTTTTTTTCTGTGCTGCTATACCCGTGAGAGTTCTGAGTATTTTTACAAGAATTTTGAAGTATGGGCATTTAGCACTGGTGTCTATGGGAATTTTCATACAGGGCTGCACCCCAAGACCTGTAAATCGACTCCCAAAGACATAAGTGATAACTACACGTACTTCCCGATTTTTGTTAGTAATACTCATGACTGTAGATCTCCAACACATGGTGTTTGAAATTTTAATTGAATACAATGTAGTATTTCTTGAGTTGTTGCCCCCAAAACGAGTTAATTCTGTATTTCAAAATTAGAATTTCGTCCAGTGATTTGTCATGATGACTGCGTAACATTACGAGATTTAATATTATGGGGAAACTGTCAAACAATGAAAAAATCATACATGTTTGACCGAAACAAATAGTATCTTAACCCTAAAGGGGCCGGGTTATTTTGACCATCTCTCAGCCGGGGGGGGGGGGGCGGATTCCGCCCCCCCCCCCGGCCCCTTTAGGGTTAAACGCGAAAAAAATACAA
Source organism: Patiria miniata (assembly GCF_015706575.1). NCBI lineage: Eukaryota > Metazoa > Echinodermata > Asteroidea > Valvatida > Asterinidae > Patiria > Patiria miniata. Next base: position 28,282,443 of record NW_024037074.1, read on the forward strand.
ACCGAATGAAAACAGAAAGTCAACGTCCAAGAAATATGACACACGCAATAACCCGAGCCTACCAGGCTCAGATGTGTTAAGTTGTAAGTTCGGCTAGTAATCGGTCTTGATGTATTACTCATAAGGAGATTCTATTTCGCGAGATACCGTCAAACAACTAAATGCAAGTTTATTTCGAGAAAGGACGCGCTAAATAAAACTAGTGTTAAGTTCCATCAATAGAGGGGGCGCCTCAGAAAATAGTGGTCTCCACAAAGCGAGCAACTGCCAAGCCCCCATTGGCAAAAGCAATACGCGTAAAACAATATGTGCGATTGTGCGATAGTGATTGTGGTGTGCCCCCCCTCCCCCAGCTGGTAATGTGGCCCCTCCCCCCCCCTCCCCCATGTCCGGAGCTGGCCATGGTGCTGCTCCTCAGACACTCAGGGTAAAACTAATTCCCGATAAATTTCTCTCATCCAAACTTCATTTAAGAAAATAAACGCTTGTTTCCGCTGTCATATGAAAATCAGACTCCTGTGAAAACTTATAACACCTTCACCCTAGTATTGGTTGAAATGTCTTACTTTGGTAAACGTATTTACCAAATTGAGTTCAATGTACAAGTTACCTAGATTGCACACTTGTTATGCGGGTAATGAAGATACCCTGAAACATGTTTATATTTTCGCTCAACTCAACCGGGTGCGAAAACGCTTGCCCGTGTTTAAGTGCATTTGAAAGAAAAAAATGCATTTTTGAATGAAGATGCTGCTTTAAAACTCACATAATTATGTCTTCTACAAACATTATTGTGATTGACTTACTTACACCCTATTATTGGTTAAACTCTCTTGCGTGAGCTGTCACTCTACTAATTATCACCAGATAGACACGCACTATAATATTAATGAGTCTGTATTTCATAGGGTCCTAAATTCACGCTACCCCGGATAGGAGACACCCCGGCGGAGACACTGCCCAATGCAGTATCATTTATTAATCCTCGGAAGGATTTGTTTTGGTTTTTTTCTAAAAAATAAACAAACAAAGCAATGAGTTTGAATTGCACCATAGTGGACCAATGACTCTTAAATATCATTATTGTTTTTTTTTTTCCTTGTGTGTCAAATTATTTTCTTTGGATTTTTAACGTGTTAAAAGTTTGGTCTTAGAGTTTAATTCTGAAGAAAAAATTGTTTACGATTTAATGAAATTTTAATTGTTAATGTGACAATATCAGAGCATTGTTAAAATGCAGTTATAATTCTATTGCAAATGGTTATTTTATTGTACAAAAGGTGTTGTTTATTTTCAAGTGCATTTATATTTCATAATATCTCTTTGTTTAACTGCTTAACTAATTTAGTAATATCACGTGATAGGATAAAAAAAAATCAATTCTAAAAAGCAAGGTTTTGAAAACTCTAGTTTTTTATCTTGTGGGACATACATGCCCCTTGTAATACACTCTGGAAGAATGAAATCGAATTCTCCGGAAAGTAGAATTGCAAAGACATTTTGAATATTAACTAAAAAATAATAAAGAAATCGTTTGTCGTCGAAATGAACGAGCAAATACCAATCTGGATCTTGTGAACAAATGTCTTATTAAGCACTTAAATCAGTGATAATTATTAACAATTCTAGTCAATTTGCCGGAGGGAGAAAAACCGGCGGGCACGGAGAAAAAATCCTCGTGACACAGGAAAGAACCAACGCACAACTCTACTCACATGTGATCCGCGGCCAGGATTCGAACAGTGGTCACCTTGGTGAGAGGTGAGCAAAGTCAGGCACAAGCCGCCCAAAATGCTAGTATACCGTAGTCGGGAAAAATAATGAAGGAAAAATGAAACGCATCCCCACGCCTATCGATTCTGTAACGGCCAGCTCGCCGGGTATCAGGCCCTTTTACCTGCCCCCTTCCCCTCCACTCACAGCCTAACATAACTGGAAGCACATCGAGACTTTGGTTCTGTCCGCCGTTGAGGGGCAGGGTGTTCAGGTCGGGTTGAAGATTGTAAGACATTAATTAGGTGGTTGCGTCCTGCAGATTGATGGGAGATGGGTGTGATGGGGGGGGGGGGGAGTGGCAAAGCCTTGGTGAGTGAGGCTGGATAGGGTGAAAGTTGAACCCACGTCAGCTTACGGGTAGGTGTGTTAGGGGCAGGGTCGTTGCCAAGTGCAGCGGTGAGGTCTGAGTACCCGATTTGGTAAAAATGGTCTTCGCACTGAACAAGCGGCCAGCTCCTACGGCCAGACGGCGTAGTACGGACGTCCTGTTCTCTTTGCCCTTGGTTATAGCTGTCTCAACAATCCCCCCCCCCCGTGATTTTTAAATATCCGATGGCAGATTTATTTTAGTTAAAATATTAGTGCTGTTCGTTCCCATCGTGGTCAAACTCATGGCCCAAGCCAAGGGCGGATCCAGAACACAATTTTTTTTTGGGGGGGGGCCCAAAAATGTTTTGGACCCCCCAAAAAGTGGGTCAAAAAAATTACGGCGTGGGGTTCGGGGCCCGCTTAAGGGCCCCGAAAATATTTTGGATTCTAGATGCTTTGTGGTGCGATCTGAGGCAATTTCTGACCACTTTAACCAATGTTTTTTTGAGGAAAAGATGGTGGTGTACTCTTTGCCTGCCTTTATTGGGATGTCACATAAAAAGAAAAGAAATGGTCTCGGGTTTTTTTGGGTTTTTTTTTGGGGGGGGGGGGAGGGGGCATGGCCCCCTTTGCCCCCCCCCCCCCCCCCTGGATTCGCCCTCTGTCCAAGCCGGATGTTGAGATACGATACGTCACTTCAAACTCAGTGGCGTCAGCCGGAAAGCTATAGGGAGGGCGTGCCTCGACCACTCAGGCCTGCCTGGGATTTGGGGGAGGCGCTTAACTCTTTGAATGCTTCCTCCAGAAGATGAGTAGTCTAAATGAAGGTCCCTTTAATGAACCACGCCAATGAGTAATACTTCGCGGCGTAATATTTCTCGAAAATACTAGGTTCGAAAACGACACACCCTAGATAGTATAAGAATAGGTACTGTTTGGAATTATTGGCAGTATTGTTGCGCTAGAAATAAGGCACACTCAGGGGCACACTTAGTGATTATTTTGGGCTCTCGGTAGAATAATGGCCACCGTCTTTTCAAATTTTCTCAGTAGGTATTCTTATAGGCCGGCCTATTTTAGCGGGGAAAACTGTTAATTGTCATCAGCAGAAAATTGATGAGTGAATTACTAAAAACAGTGGCACTCGGTAGGTTATCCAATGAAAAACAGATGTCACGACACGACTGTTAATGTTGTAAAAATAGATTTACTCTCTCTCTCTTTCTTCCTGTCGACGAAACTATTAATAGAAAGGGGAGCAACAGCACTCTAGTATTAAATAAGCACCCACGCCCCTTCTTCGCCTCGGCATATTGGTTAGGGATCCGTCGTTGGCTGCCCAGGGTGGTTAGGAGGGGTAAGGGATGGTGGGGCAGGGGCTTCAATATGGGGATTCGTGCTTGGCTTGGAGATCAGGCTTTTGGAGGCTAGTGTTTCCTAAGGAAAGAAGTTTGTTGCACATGGTAGGATCCAAACAGTTGGGGTAAGTTTGGGATTAGGTTAGATAAGGCGAGGGTCAAGAATCCCGGGACATACCGTTATTTCGTTTTACCGTTTTGCATTTCCTCAAAACAAAAACAGTAAACAAACCATTGACAGTTTTGTCGTTTTACAGTTTTGTAAAACGGTCAAATGGTATTAAGATAAATACGGTTTCTCTGTTTTATAAGTTTAATCAAATTCATTACAGCATAACGATCAATGATTTTTGTTTTACAGTTTTACACAAATAACTTTGAAAAACAGCAAAACGGTCAGTATAGAATACAGACCTTTTTTCAGTGTCATAGTGAACAGTCCGTGGTGCATTTTGTGGTGCTGGGCAAGGGGGATGGAGGGGGACCATGCTTTACATGAAAAAGTGTTACCTCGGCATAATGCGTGGTGTGATGATTCCTGGCGTGACCGTGACCTCCTTCTCACGCGATTCAGTTGGTGGGGCTTAAGAGTTGCAAGCAAAAATGGCGCTGGAAAACTTGAAGGGAGGACATTACTTACAATGGATACAGGATGGTAATATGTTTGAAGAAGTTGCAGATATTTGAAGGAAATTGGAGTTCGGCGCGGCTCTTCAATAGCCAGTTCGAAAACTATGTCGTGAGAACGAAATGTGAGGAGGGTAATTTGGGTCCCAGCAATATTACTCGATCCCATGAGGACGCATTAACATTCCTAGGTGCATTGCTTAATTGCCTAACCTAATTCAAAACAATGGTCGACAGGACTATTGACCGTTTTTCATTGTCATGTTCTTGTAAAACAACACTCTGAAATGAAGCAACTAACCGTTTATCGCTTTCAACAATTAAGAAAAACAACAAAAAGGGCATTGTTTTTTGTGACCTAATACCGTTTGACCGTTTTACAAAACTGTAAAACGAAAAAACGGTCAACGGTGCGTTTACTGTTTTTGTTTTTGAGGAAATCAAAAACGGTAAAACAAAATAACGGTATGTCCCGGGATTGTCAAGATCGGAGTCGGCCTAGTATAGGTTGGGCTCAATATGCTGAGGTGGGAGGCCTCAATTAAGGGGGAGGGGGTTCTGCATGTTCCAGGTGGATTCAATGCCGAGAAGTTGGCATGGCTGAGCGCACGTTTGACTAGTGGATGGGGATAGATGAATGGTTATAATTAAGTTGCCTTTTGGATTGGCTGGGCTCTGCAAAATAAGTATACTTCACCGTAAGAGGGCGGCAACTGTACATGGACCGGATATTATGAACACAATATATTGAAGTTCTTGTTACTTTTTCTTTTCATGCTAAATTATTACGCCTTCGTTTTTCTATCAAAAATGTAGACTGCATAACCTGACTACAAAATACTAGCCACCAAATGCGTGGCTCCATTAAATAACACAAAGCGCAAAACAAACACTGATTGAATCATGTATAGCCGTTGTACGTCATTATTCTATCCACCAATGAAAGTTAGTCACCCAACAAGTCGGTGACCACAGGTGAGTGGTCTGTGATTGACAGGTGCCAATCATAATCCACGCGTTTGAATGTGTCACCGACATCCATACGATCATTCCACCAATTAGATGCGTCTATTTGAGTGTCGGTGATACAAGCTTCGGGTTTAACGTGGGGCAATGTAACATTAACATCATTTCCGTCTCACAAATATGGAGCGAGTTGGTGATGTGTGATTGACAGCGCGCAGGGGGCCAATCACAAACCGGGCTTGCAAGTTCCTCAGTCACTGCTCGGGAAATCGACGTCAATATTTAAGTCACAAGCTGCCGGCTCACTCCTCACAACGAACGCAGCTCGTGTTCCCGTTCTGACGACAACCCGAGAGAACTGTTTGCAAGATCGAACAAGAATTGCACGGTGAGTGTTTGAAACAATCTCTTACGATAACTCCTCCAACTTGGGGATTGATCTTTTTGATTTATGATATTGACAAAAAATGTGCTTATAACCAAAACAGTGCGCTGTAAATATTTCCCACCATGATGATCCCGTTTTCAAACGTTAACTCGATAACTTATCGATAGGTGCTTGAATAATCACCAGATATTATAATGTCTATAAGGCCAAAAAAAAGTATCCGGTTTCTGGTATGGAGCTTGCCCAAAAAGTGGTGCGGCAACGCGTTTTTTTTTTTTTTTACCTGTTTTTTTTTGCTTCAAATGTCGGCTGATGACTGCAAATGGTGCCCGACTTAGTGCAAATATTATGGGAGACTAGAGAGGCCACATAATGCTTATTCTCGATCATAACCCCATCTAAAAAACGTTAAAATTGTGCAGCAGCAGGATTCCAGTCAAACCAGTGAGTTTGGCGGTTTTGACACATCATCTTTCATTTAAAAAAAAAACTTTTTCATTTTGCCGACGCGCATGACTTTTTTTGGCCTAATATAGCTGAATTAGCTCTAAGTCTGAACAGTTGCTGCAGATTCATACCAACATTTTGTGAGGCCAAACTTTCAGGCAATAAAAGCTAAGGGCAAACTAATCAGGGTTTTTATTTTATTTGTTCGGAATAAGGAATTCCTGTCTTACAATATTATCGCTGCTACTTCAATGGTGCACTCTCAACAAACAATTGTCCAAAATTCTGACTGATTTCTCTGGCTCTTCAAAACTTACTTGAATTCTTGTCGCTACCGATAGCACACTATAAATTCATGGAAGTTTTATAGTTTGTATTGCCATTAAGGTTCGCCAGTTTTCCAGTCAAACCTGGCAGAAGGTTTTCAAGAGCGTATTACATGAAATTGCATATTGTTCACGCACTTACACAATATTTCAGATGATAAATTAAAACTGTTTTGGTTAAAAGAAAGAAATATTGCGAGAGCTCGACACTTGACCCATAACATCGGTATGACCATTCACCCCCTTTATTTTCTTGCTAGTTTTCCCTGTTAATTGTATTAAACATAAAATTCCGATGCGAAGCGCACACCTTTTTTTCCGGCAATCACTCTAACTAATTCAGGATTAAAGGTTATGCGGAAGTTGGCCACGGAAGAACGTATAAAGGAAATCGGGACATCTCAAACATCCTGTCCTATGTAGTGTTATTGAAAACTGGGATAATCTCAGTACCTTTTGGACTTTGTTTTTAAATTGTGTCATTTTACTAGTTCACAGTGCGCCATTCCGGTTTGATCACTATACACGTATAGGCCTGAGCGTTACTTTTCAGCATTGCGTGATAAAAGTGTCACTGGTCAGAATAGACTAGAGGGCGCACATACGAACGGACCGGACCATGATCACACTTTATTCAAGTTCAAATTGCTTTATGTAGCTGGATTCATTTCTAGGAATCATGTAAAGCGTTGATGTTTGTACAAATTATTCAGGCCGTCTGTTCTGCTGTCCGACTTCAGCGTTTGAAGCACCAGCTTTCAGATGAATTCAGCCATGTTTGCATGCAGGGTTCTACTGAGAATGTCACGTAGATTCTGTTAAACATCTTTTTGAAAAAAGCAATAGTTTCAGTGTTTAAGGTTTCCAATAATGGAACAGATTTTCTTAGACACATTCGTGGTTGACAAACAGATGGTGGCTGATGCTAATAGCCAGACAGGTGCGCTGATTTCCCACCATCGGGGAAATAATTCTACTTGTTAAGACTTTAGCTTAACTGCGGTGGTCCACCTGTAATATATTATCGCCACTATACTTCCGTGGTATGAGATGGGTTGGCCATATTAATTCAGAAAATAACTCAATTACTCATTTTTATAAATTGGTAATTTTTTTCGCCAGCAATCTGCACACGTGTTGAGGATTTCTTCCTGATAAATTCAGAATTCAGAATAGGGTCTGCAACGATAGGTCTAAGCGTTACTTTCAAGCGTTGCAGGATAAAGTGTCAATTGTCAGAATATACTTTAGGGCGCAACGAACAATTCGGATCATGATCACACACATTTTATTCATGTTTAAATTGCCCCCCGGACAAGCAACCCAAAAAAAAACCAGGACAAAAAACGGGATAAAAAGAAAAAGACGAAATAGGTGCGATCATATTGTTGTTAATTTAATTGGTTGGGGTGCAAATGTCCCTGGACACCCTCAAAAAATTTTCAATCGGGAAAATGATATAGGGGGGGGGGGGGAGGGATGAGCTCTGTCCTCCTCTACACAAAAAAAGTCGACGCCCATGGCTGGATAGATAGAATCATGTTAAGAGTTGAGGTTTGCACAAATTATTCGAGCGTCAATTTAGATTTTGCATCTTCCCTTTAAAAAAAAAGCAGATTTCTTATCCTAATTTTACCCGGTTCTTCATATTGGTTAATGAGGAAACACGCACGAGATTGTTTCTTTTATGTTTACGTACATACAATCAGTTTCGTAAAACAAACCCCCAAAAATAAGAGAACTAAAAGAACTAAAAGAGAGATATGCATGCAAACTATAGAAAAAGATTAAAGACTGCATTAACCGTTTATCGTTTTAGCGATTACAAAAGAAATGTGATTGATTTTGAGTATCCTTTTAATTATCTTTTTATTTCCACGGAGTGATTACAACAAATAACAAACTGGTTAATATGGTCTAAATATGAAAAAAAAGTATATTTTTTTTTGCGCAATAAACTTCATTTTGGGCGAGTGCTCAAAATGTCATTCTTTCTATGATCTAGCCACCTAACAATGTTCCTGTCATGTTTCCTTCCCTGACAATTAAAACAAAAGTGTGTAAATTGCTTCATGAAATTGTATCGAAAGTCATGTCATTTTATCATTTGTTTTAAACTGCCAAATAATATTTTCAAGGGCGGATTCAGAGAGTTTATTGCCGGGCGAAGTTTGTGCCGGGAGAATGGGTGAGGGTGGAAGGGCTCTCTCAATCGAAATTTGCCTTTTTTGATAAATATTCGGTCACTGCCGGGGGAGGGCACCCCCTCCGCACCCCTAGAGCCACCACTGATCTGGCTAAACTGCCGAATTTTATTAAACATGTATGAATTTTGTGAACGTAAGCATGAAGTTGAGTTCCCGAGCTGGACTGAAATCCAAAGCAAAATAAATTCAATGCAAATACGTCAATTGCCTACTTTTTTATGCGTATAGTGGAGATACCCTTAAATAATGTGATCGTTCGCTAAATTCAACTGGGTTGGAGAATGCTTACGCGTTTGTATGCGAATTTGAAAGAAAGTGTTCACACATTGAATGAGCAAGGTGTGAAATTGGACGGGAAAAACATATTTAAATAAAGAATATGCTGTTTTAAAAACCTAGATAATAATATTATGCTTTCAAAAATGATTCAATGACTTACTAGTGCCTCAAAAATACACAGATTTTTTTTGTATAATGAATTTCAATAAATTGTGTAATGAATTTGAATAAAGGCTTTCATGAAAGCGTTTGAAACAATTTAATGTTGATTTCAGGGAACATTAATGTTCCAGAGAAAAATGTCACACAGCGTTATTAAAACATGTTGCTTTTTCTGGGCGTATTCGGTCATTGTTTTTATCTGTGAATAATTGTTCCTGGTTTCGAATGATTATTGGTGAAAGTAAAAAAAAAAACCTCAAAATTTTATTGAAATCAATGAATAAATTATATCTTTCTTTACTCAAGCATAAACGTTACCGGTTTTCATTTTTTTAAATTATTTTTCAGCCTACAGTGAACTCCTTTTGATCTCTTCTTGGACCTGATCTTCAAGACTTCAAGAGCGAACCATTGAGGTCGGTGTGGTGATGTTTATTAATTGACTCTGTCATGACAGTGGGAAGGGTGCGCCGTCCCCATGAAAAATCCTCATTTAATTCGGTCTCCTTTCCTAACTTATATCGGTGGGCAAAAATAATGTCAAGCCCTATAATGTGGATTGCCCGCAGTTGCCATGGAAACCGATTAAACAAACCCACCTTTTCATATAGTGTTAGCCCCTTGTCCCCAGATAGGCCACTGTCATCACGCCGAACACATTCTCTGAATAATGATTCCTCCAAAATTATTATGAAGTCATACGTGTCTCAATGACAAACTCTTCAGTGTATGTAACATCATTATGCCTATTTCTTATTGCTTATTAGGTGTTGGGCCTCAGCCCAACACCTATTGTTATTGTAAGAATTTACTATTTTTTTATTTTTTTTATTTCTCCAAGACACATTCGTTTCCGTAACTGTTTGTCAACATGAAAAGTAATATGAACTTTAATTGTCAATACATGAATGCACAACCCACTGAAGATGTGCTTTTTTGCAATTACGTCATTATGACGTCATCATGGGTCACGTGACGTCACTTCAAAAAATAATAAATTTAATCTTTGAAATTCAATATAAAATCAACCGTGACAGACCGGAACTTGAATTTTGCGGGAATCGACATGATAATACATGCTCTTCAATTAATCTTGTGTGCGTACAATCACATGACCCTTCTTCCGGTCGAAACCGGAAGTGCCTAATAATTCAAAAGTGGAAAAAGATATGAACTTGCTTTCAACGATGTTAGCCTGTGGGTGGGTTGATCTTTCCAAAAAAATGATCGGTGACGCCAACAAGTGTTCGAGCGCCCTCTAGCGGCAGGTAAAAAAAATGTCCAAAACGCTCTTTCAGTTGATGTCTGTGGCGAAATTTGCGGTAATCGCTTCAAAATTAATATACATAATGACCTTAATGCAAACAAGACCTGAGCGCGAAAAAAATAATGATTACGTCATCAGACCGGAAGTTACAATGAAAAGACCTCTTTTCCTTTGAGAATTGCAAAAAAAAATCAACAGTCAGAGATATAATCCAGTTTTGTGCTTTAAATGGCACTTCAACAATAGGTCTAAAACTTCCTAAGGTTTCGTTACAATAAATTTACCAGAAGTTGCCCTGCAGCCCCCTTGAAGTTTGAAAGTGAACACGCCTATGCATTGAAACGCTCATTTAATGCCACGTACATTGTGTGTACAGCAAATGTGGATAATTGCGTACAGAGGGAAAATCCCGAAAAACAGTGCGCTGCGATTGCGTAAAAGGGAACATCCCGTCATATGATACTCAAAAATTGGGCTGGCAAAAGCGCCCAACTGGGCGCTTTTTTAAATTGGGCGTTTTTTTTTCTAAAAACATGCGCATTGGGGTAAAGAGGGTATGGCGAGCAATATCTTGTATTGCGCCAATGGTGTGTGACCTTTATTTTTAGAGATATGAGCTATTTAATGGGTTTTTGTAACAATTGTACTAGATAAGTTTACAGTACAGCAGCATATACAGATACAGCAGTACATACAGATCCTCACCTGACTCTTTTTAACTATCCTTTGTATAATTACTCCACGCACTATTTTTCAACCCTCAACATCAACATCAACAATCAACATCAACAATCAACAGCAACATCAACAATCAACATTATCATCAACAATCAACATCAACAATCAACATCAACAATCAACAATCAACAATCAACATTAACATCAACAATCAACATCAACAATAAACATCAACAGCAACATCTACATCAACAATCAACATCAACAATCAACATCAACATTAACAATAACAATTAACATCAACAATCTGACATTCAACATCAATAACCAACATCAGTTATCAACATCAACAGTCACAATCAACAATTAACATCAACAATCATTAACAAAAACATCAACATCAACAATCAACATCAACAATCATCAACAATCTACATCAATAATTGTTAATCAATATCAACAATCAATTATCAACGATCAACAATCGACATCAACATGAACAACTACCAACAACTATAATCAACAATCAACATCAACAATCAACAATCAACATCAACATCAACAACCAACATCAACAATCAACAACAATAATCAACAATGCGAAAAAAGCAAAACCTCTAGCCCAACACCGTGCGTTTGTCCTCAAACTCTAGTTGATTTTGTTTTTAGATTTACATACAGGCCCGGTATCGTTTTCTTTACAGATGAAGATCTGCGTGGCCACCATTATTTCAATGGCCCTCCTTCTGAGTAACTCTGTCAATCTCCGAGCTTCTGTTACTGGGCCGGTTCCCTCGGACGGTGATGGTCCTGCGTCTCAGGTGTGTCAGCAGTGCTGCCAGGGAGCTGCTGCAATACCCGGCATACCAGGTCTGCCTGGGTCAGTAGGACCGATGGGGCCGTACGGTCAGCCGGGGTCAAAGGGCGATGCAGGTCAGCAAGGTGAGATTGGCCCTATTGGACCTATGGGTGAGCCGGGAGCACCTGGGAACACTGCGTCTAAAGGTGATGATGGGATTGGTCTGCCTGGCAAGATAGGTCCGAGAGGGCTACCTGGTTTTGTTGGAGGAACTGGGGAAACTGGTGTCAAAGGTCAAAAGGGTGAGCCAGGGGATACACCAGACGATTCCAACCAGCGGGTGGCATTCACCGTGGTGAGGACGAGCCAATCGGATAAATCTTTGATTCACGACACCCGTTTGCCATTCCAGCAGGCCGAGACCCTTCTGCCGGGTACCAGCTTCGATCTCGAGACCTGCACGTTCACATGTAGTGTGCCGGGCGCCTACGTATTTACGTTCTCTGTTCTTAAGTATGGCAACAGCGGTTACCTTTACATCCATCTTGTTAAAAACGACTACAAGGTGATTACTACCTTTGGTGAACAAAACCAACGTGGTCAGTTGTCTGGTAACGCGGTGATGGTCCTGCAGCGAGGAGACACTGTGTATGTTACCATGTACGGTAAGGCGCAGAGTTCTTCGACCTATCACTACACCTCATTCAGTGGCTTCCTCCTTTTCTCTGAATCAATAAATAATTAAATAAATAGAATTAAATCACAACGCATAAATATACAGGAGCAGTGCTGCATTTTTTTTTTGGTTTCGCTTTCCATTTTGCCAAAACAGTAACCAATGAATTAAAAGAAAAATGTTCAATGTCATGATAATAAGAAAGATAATTGATTCTTAATACAAAGCATTTTACTTTCAATTATCAAAACTGCGTTAAAACAGTTAATTAAAAAGAAGTTAAATATATGACTTTTGAAAAGGAAGGTTTTAGATGCAAATGAAAAACACTTCAAATTCATTATTTTTTGCTCAAATAACGTGGAAGTCTGCACGGTCACTATATGCCTTGCCAGGCTTTGGACGAACTTCAGGAAGGTTACACTGAACCCCATCACAGCTTTTAGTGCGAATGTTAAACGCATGAACTGATATTTACTCTGTGAAGTACCTTAGCGCTGCCTCACCATGGCGGATAAGTTTGAAAAGTACCGAAGAATCTTGAATTCATTCCGCACCGTAACCGAGAGCCAACGTAGTTCCTGAAGTATGGGCGTACGACCCTTTTTTCTGCAAACTGGTAATCGTATGAAAAAACATAAACCGTTACAATAGTCTGTCTGGGAAGTAACAAATGCATGTATTTAAAATATATTCTTGTTGTTAAAATATATTGTTGTTGTTAAAATATATTGGTTTTTTTTTCATTTGCATTTTGCATACCGTATACAGCCAGAGATTAAATGAAGTCTGGTGATATCATTTATTTATCCTCGGAAACTTTTTTTCTTGAAAAAAAACAAGAGTTTCAAGTAAGATAAGAGAAATGATGGCTCTATCCCATTCAGAGACGCCTCTCCTATAGATTGGCTTGTGAATAAAGAATGTGCGTAAGAACAACACATTGAGTTATTCGATGGTGTGATATTTTGTGGTTCATTTCTTCAATTAAGACACATGAAGGGGTCTTAAAATTTGGGTAGAAATAAGAGGGAGAAATCAATGGAAGTTTTGACCGTCCCAAGTTTACCCAGGCAGTGGGGTGGGTTAGGTTTTACCTGAGGGCAATTGCGGGAATGCATTTTCGTCCCTTCGGGGACTCATCAGCCGCTAGATTCAGAGAATCTGTAGGTATGGGTTAGTGGGTTGAATGGAGCTCACTTTGCGGAAACGATTGCGTCTAAGTTATCCGGTATTTGTGATTACAACTTCATTCGGATGGGATTTGTTCATCCAATAGTGAAATTAGGATATCAAGTGTGTTATCTTCGTTCTCAGTTGTGGAGGATTGGTTGTCTTCCGTATGGCTGAGTTTGGCTCTGACAAGTCTCTTCATGATGTTCTCAGCTATCTTATAGGCAACTAGAGGAGGTTTCTGGAAAACTTCCTTCAAAGTTGGGTTGCTTGAGATAAGATGCCAGTGTCTGGAGAGAGCACGCTTGATGTCCATGTGTTTTACATGGGGGTTGTAAGTCGTGGTGAAGATGAGGTGAAGTTCTTTTTGGGTTTTCACTTGTTCTGTTTGAATCATAGATTTCCTTTGTGAGAAATCGATGGATTGCTTGCACTTGTGAATATCGGCTTGATTGTAGCCTCTCTTCAGTAGTTTTTCTTCGAAACTTTGTACTTTTTGTAAGAAGTCGTCCTCATTGTTTGTGTTTCTGGCATATCGTAGGATTTCTCCTTTGATAAAACCGTGGAACACATGGTTTGGATGGGATGATGTTCTTTCCAAGTACTAATATGTTTCCGTAGGTTTCGTGAACACTCGTGTGTCTAGGGTACCCGTGGAGAGGAAACGCGGGCCTTTAAAGATGGTAAGGTCCAGGTATGTGATGGAAGTTTCAGATGCCCCAAATGTGAATTTGAGGGTGGGATGCAATTGATTCAACTGGTGAACAAATTGGGTGAAGGATTCGAGTTGGCCGTTGTAGACGATAAGTATATCATCTTTAAATCTTGCCCAGAACAGGATTCTGTCTGTGAGGGCTGAGATTTGTAACTCAAAATCATGTAACGTAATGTCGCAAATTTCTGGACTAGCCACAGATCCCATTGCACATCCTATTTTTTGTCGGAAGAATTTTCCTCCGAACTGGAAATAGTTGCGGCCCAGAACGAGTTCCAGGAGAGTGCGGATGTGTTTTGAAGGGGGTTTGGTTATGGCGTAGTTGTGGTTGTTTTTTTCGTAGGCTTTGCATACTGATTCAATGGCTTCTGCCTGGTGAATGTTAGTATACATGGAAACTACATCGATGCTTGCAAGGAGTGAGTTTTGTGGGAAGGTTTCCTTTTCAAGTTTCCGCAAAATGTCTGTGGTGTCACGGACATAAGTGGGATGGGCGGATACTATTGGAAGGAGAAAGTAATCCACATACTCAGATATCTTGGCTGTTGGACTCGTGCAACCGCTGATGATGGGTCTACCGACAAAAGGCTCACCCGGTGGGGGAGTCTTGTGTATTTTCGGAAGAAAATACATGGTAGGGCAGTTCGTGGGTTGTTCAAGTGGGTCAAGATAGGCAAAGGTATGTTTGTCGATGTGTTTGTTTCTTATCATGTCGGTGAGGGCGCTGTGTACCTTGAGTGCGGTTTCGTGAGTCAAATCCCTGTCCACTTTTTCATAGTGGTGGGAGCTGAGGTGTTTGAAACCAACGTTTAGGTAGTCCTCACGGTTCATGATGCAAATGCCTCGTCCTTTGTCGTAAGGCTTGATGACAACAGATTGGTTGTTTTTGAGTTTGCGTATTGCTGATAATTCAGCTTGGGACATGTTTGTCTGAGGTTTTCTCAGTCTGACATGGGCGAGTTCCATCTTGATAGCTTCCAAATAATGCAATTCTCATTCGTCTTTGATATTTGTTTATATCTTGGATAAGTGAGAGACGGGTTGGTTTAGCCGGGGTGGGAACAAAGTTTAAACCTTAAATCTCATTAAGAGACACAGAAAGTAAGGACAAACCGGCACCCAGAACAATAGACAAGCAACAAACCAGTAGAGACCACCGACTAGAACACGAGGACTACAAATTTGTCCGAAGTCTAGCGGGACCTCTCCAACAAATGGTTTCAAAGCGAGTCTCCCTGAACAAACAAATCAACCTGCTGGAGAACGCCGTCAGAAACAAGAACCCACCGAAGTACCTCCTGAGCCAAGTTCCAGTACCTACCCCACCCAAAGGCCACCGAATTCAATCGAATTTGGCGACCGTGTGGAAGGAGGTAGCCGTGTCAGCTGCACTCGGGCGAGCCCGACTCAGCCTACGGCAACTCAGGACTGGAAGGAGCAAAACAACCGTTCTTTCGAGAGACAGCACCTCGAGGCCCTGGACCAGATCAAGGGCCATCTCCTGACCAAGGGGAACATCAACACAGCCAAGAAACTGCTCACCCACTTCCTGCGTGAGCGGTCTACCAAGCAGCCAACCAAGCGGCGCCGCTAAACCACCTCCGGTCTCCAATAAACACAAACGGCTCTTTTCAGAGCCACCACATCTTCCAAAAGAGATTGATCAATGTGTTTACTCTTTATTTATTATAATAATTAACAATTATTATTTTTAAATAACCATGACTAGGAGAAACATTAGTACATTCCACAAAAAAGGAAAACTAAAGCATAAAGCCAAACGATTTGCCCATTCATGTTCAAATCTCCAACAGCTGTCCCAAGCAAACCAACGGAAACAATTAGCTAACCAAAATGAACAATTCATAACCAACCTCTCAAAGCTATCACTCTCCCCTACCGAGAAAATATCTTTAGGCAAAGGTTTAAACTTTGTTCCCACCCCGGCTAAACCAACCCGTCTCTCACTTATCCAAGATATAAACAAATATCAAAGACGAATGAGAATTGCATTATTTGGAAGCTATCAAGATGGAACTCGCCCATGTCAGACTGAGAAAACCTCAGACAAACATGTCCCAAGCTGAATTATCAGCAATACGCAAACTCAAAAACAACCAATCTGTTGTCATCAAGCCTTACGACAAAGGCCGAGGCATTTGCATCATGAACCGTGAGGACTACCTAAACGTTGGTTTCAAACACCTCAGCTCCCACCACTATGAAAAAGTGGACAGGGATTTGACTCACGAAACCGCACTCAAGGTACACAGCGCCCTCACCGACATGATAAGAAACAAACACATCGACAAACATACCTTTGCCTATCTTGACCCACTTGAACAACCCACGGACTGCCCTACCATGTATTTTCTTCCGAAAATACACAAGACTCCCCCGACGGGTGAGCCTTTTGTCGGTAGACCCATCATCAGCGGTTGCACGAGTCCAACAGCCAAGATATCTGAGTATGTGGATTCCTTTCTCCTTCCAATAGTATCCGCCCAACGCACTTATGTCCGTGACACCACAGACATTTTGCGGAAACTTGAAAAGGAAACCTTCAAACAAAACTCACTCCTTGCAAGCATCGATGTAGTTTCCATGTATACCCAACAGTCACCAGGCAGAAGCCATTGAATCAGTATGCAAAGCCTACGAAAAAAAACAACCACAACTACGCGTTTTATCAAAGGAGAAATCCTACGATATGCCAGAAACACAAACAATGAGGACGACTTCTTACAAAAAGTACAAAGTTTCGAAGAAAAACTACTGAAGAGAGGCTACAATCAAGCCGATATTCACAAGTGCAAGCAATCCATCGATTTCTCACAAAGGAAATCTATGATTCACACAGAACAAGTGAAAACCCAAAAAGAACTTCCCCTCATCTTCACCACGACTTACAACCCCCATGTAAAACACATGGACATCAAGCGTGCTCTCTCCAGACACTGGCATCTTATCTCAAGCAACCCAACTTTGAAGGAAGTTTTCCCGAAACCTCCTCTAGTTGCCTGTAAGATAGCTGAGAACATCATGAAGAGACTTGTCAGAGCCAAACTCAGCCATACGGAAGACAACCAATCCTCCACAACTGAGAACGAAGATAACACACTTGATATCCTAATTTCACTATTGGATGAACAAATCCCATCCGAATGAAGTTGTAATCACAAATACCGGATAACTTAGACGCAATCGTTTCCGCAAAGTGAGCTCCATTCAACTCACTAACCCATACCTACAGATTCTCTGAATCTAGCGGCTGATGAGTCCCCGAAGGGACGAAAATGCATTCCCGCAATTGCCCTCAGGTAAAACCTAACCCACCCCACTGCCTGGGTAAACTTGGCTACGGTCAAAACTTCCATTGATTTCTCACTCTTATTTCTACCCAAATTTTAAGACCCCTTCATGTGTCTTAATTGAAGAAATGAACCACAAAATATCACACCATCGAATAACTCAAAGTGTTGTTCTTACGCACATTCTTTATTCACAAGCCAATCTATAGGAGAGGCGTCTCTGAATGGGATAGAGCCATCATTTCTCTTAACAAAACAAGGGTTTCAAATTTTGCCACAGTGAACCAAGAACTCTCAACTTTTGTTAAACACTTTATTTTGTATCCCATGTTATACATGTATAATTGAGTTTTGTTTCATGTTAAAAGTTGAGTTTTAGAGCTTTCACTATGATGAAATTGTTTACGATTTAATGTAATTTGAGTTGATAATGTGTCACTATATCAGCAGATTACGCAATTATGATTCTATAGTATATATTTGATTCTAAGCAACATTTTTTTCCAAGTATACATTTGAGGATGTGCTCTGTTTAACAGCTTAACTAATTAAAGCACAGAAATTAATTATATAACATGTAATCAGTATCGAATATTAATACTCAAAAACTGTATTTTGAACATTACTTCAATTAAACATTTTGCTTTTAACAATGTGGAAAAACTTGTCCCACTCGAAATACATTCCATCGAATTCATCTCAGGAAAGTAAAATACCAGAGAAATTTTGACCGTTTACTGAAAACAGTCAATAAAATCGTTTGTCGTTGAAATGAAACGAGCAAATCCCAGTCTGACTTTAACGAACAAAATAATTTCTTATTAAGTACTTAAATCTGTGATTATAGATAACAATTTTAATCTCTTTTGATATTACAAATTATTGCAAACAGATTCAGTTAATTACCTGTATTTTTGTCAATTTTGGTTTGTTTTGACCACTAGATTTGGGGATCGGTGTAAATGAAGGGCCGGGTTAACATTGGTTGAGGATGGATGGGGTGGAGGATGAATGATTAGTGGTGTCGAGGGGGTTAGGGATTGAAGATGAGGGGCGGGGAGCAAAATATGATGCCGATTGTTACTTCATCAAGAACAACGAATGGCACTAAGACAATGGTGTAGTCTACTTATCCCATTTACCCCACGGATTCTTAAAATGCTAAAACATGTAGACAGAACAAAATGAGAAATGAAAAATGCTGGATGTCAGGCCTGTGTATCTTTCGTTTTCACGCAAGTCATAAAATAAAATTGGGGATTTGAAGAGATAAGGCAATGAACCCTTTGGCCTTCCAATTCTGAGCATTTTGGATGCAATCGGGCTCGAAAGTGGCGCTATTGTGTCATGTTGTGGAGGGATCGTTTTTGAAGATGGCTACTGTTCCACTTTGGGAAAAAATAGGGGTCGCCTTCTTTGGGTGAGAATATCTCGGAAAGTCAATGGTAAAAAAAAATGAAAATAAAATAAAAGATGATACGTTGATTATCTTTTGTTTCTGTACAGCTATACCCCTGAGAGTTCTGAGTATTTTTACAAGAATTTTGAAGTATGGGCATTTAGCACTTGTGTCTATGGGAATTTTAATACAGGGCTGTTTAGGGTCCTAAACTCACGCTAGCCCGGATAAGAGACACCCTGGCGCGGCGGAGACACGCCCAATGCAGTGTCATTTATTAATCCTCGGAAGGATTTGTTTTCTTTCTCAAAACAAACAAACAAACAAACAAACACAGAAATGAGTTTAAATTGCACCATAGTGGACCAATGACTCTTAAATGTAATTATTGTTTTCTACAAATTATTTTCATCGGATTTTTAACGTGTTAAAAGTTTGGTCTTAGAGTTTAATTCTGATGAAATGATTGTTTACGATTTAATGAAATTTTAATTGTTAATGTGATACTATCAGAGCATTGTTAAAATGTAGTTATAATTCTATTGCAAATGATTATTTTATTGAACAAAACGTGTAGTTTATTTTCAAGTGCATTTACATTTCATAATATCTCTTTGTTTAATCGCCTAACTAATTTAGTAATATCATGTGATAAGATATAGAATATAAATTCTAAAAAAACCAAGGTTTTGAAAACACTAGTTTTTGATAATGTGGGACATACATGCCCCTTGTAATACACTCTGGAAGAATGAAATCGAATTCTCCAGAAAGTAGAATTGCAAAGACATTTTGAATATTTAGTTTAAAAAAATCATTTTGTCGTCGAAATGAAAGAGCAAATACCAATCTGACTCTTGTGAACAAATGTCCTATTAAGTACTAAAATCAGTGATTATTATTAACAATTCTAGTCAATTTGATATTGGAAATGTTTGCACTAATTCAGTGAGTTACTTTGTATTTTTGTAAAGTTATTTTGCTGTTTTGTCGTCTTGAATTTGGGGTTCGTGTTCAAGGCCCGGTACAGATGTGTGTCGAGGGTGTTAGGGGTTGAAAACGGGAGGGGCAACAAAACTGATACCAATAGTTATTTATCTTTCAATAATTGAACAAGACAGTTAATATTACTAAGACGATGGTGTAGTCCACTCGTTTCATTTCCCCCACGGATTCTTGAAATATAATAATTAATCATTTGGGGGCTAATGATCCTTACTCGCAGCTCGGATGCTGAATTGCGAAGGGCGCGGCTACAACGTGGTCTGGCCGCTGGCACGTAAAGGCGCCTATGGGCTGCCGGCCACATTGACCCATTTTGACCACGGAGAACAGCCTGAGATCGAAAGTGTTTGATTTTGCCGGATGGAGGAAAACCGGAGGGCATGGAGAAAAACCCTCGTGGCACAGGAGAGAACCAACGCACAACTCTACTCACACGTGATCCGCGGCCAGGATTCGAACCGTTGTCACCCTGGTGAGAGGCGAGCGCTTTATGCACAAGCCACCAGCGCCACCCAAAATGCTAGTATAATGTAGTCAGGAAAAATAATGAGGGAAAAATGAAACGCATCCCCACGCCTATCGATTCTGTAAACGCTAGCTTGCTGGGTATCAGGCCCTTTACCTGCACCCCTTCCCCTCTACTCACCGCCTAACATAACTGGAAGGTCATGGACAATTTGGTTCTGTATCCGCCGTGAAGGGGCAGGGTGTTTAGGCCGTTTGGGTCTGAAGGTTGTAAAACATTAATTAGGTGGTTGCGTCATGCAGATTGATGGTAGATGGGTGAGATGGGGGGGGGGGTGGTGGCAAAGCCTTGGTGAGAGAGGCTTGATAGGGTGAAAGTTGAACCCACAAGAAGTCAGCTTACGGGCAGGTATGTTAGGGGCAGGGTCGTTGCCAAGTGTAGCTGTGAGGTCTGAGTACCCGATTTAGTAAAAAAAAAAAATGGTCTGCGCATTAAACAGGCGGCCAGCTCCTCATGCCAGACGGCGTAGTACGGACGTTTTGTCCTCTTTGCCCCTGGTTATAGCTGTCCCAACAATCCCCCCCCGTGATTTTCAAATATCCGATGGCAGATTTATTTCAGTAAAATATGATTGCTGGACGTTCGCATCGTCGTCAAAATCATGGTCCCGGCCGGATGATGAGAAACGATACCTCACTTCAAACTCAGTGGCGTAACCAGGGAAGCTAGGGAGGGCGTTCCTCACCACTCAGCCTGCCTGGGATTCGAGGGGAAGCGCTTAACTCTTTGAATTGCTTCCTCCAGAAAATGAGGAGTCTTAATTAAGGTCCCTTTAATGAATCACGCCAATGAGTAATACTTCGCAGCGTATTATCTCTCGAAAATACTAGGATTAAAAACGACAAACCCTTGATAGGTATAAGAATAGGTACTCTTTGGAATTGTGGGCAGTATTGTTCCGCTAGAAATCAGGTACACTCAGGGGCACACTTAGTGATTATTTTGGACTTTCGGTAGAATATGGGCCATCGTCTTTTCAAATTTGCTGAGTAGGTATTCTTATAGGCCGGCCTATTTTAGCGGGTAAAACTGTTAGTTGTCATCAGCAGAAAATTGATGAGTGAATTACTAAAAACATTGGCACTCGATAGGTAATACCCAACGAAAAACAAATGTCACTACACGACTGTTAATGCTGTAAAAATAGATTTACTCTTCCTCTTCATGTCGACGAAACTATTAATAGAAAGGGAAACAACAGTACTCTAGAATTAAATATGAGCGTATGAGGAAATCGTACAGCTTTCACCCTTCTCCGCCTCAGCATTTTGGTTCGGGATCCGCCGTTGGCTGCCCAGGGTGGTTAGGAGGGGGAAGGGATGGTGAGGGCAGGGGTTCAATATGGGGATTCGTGCTTGGCTTGGAGATCAGGCTATTAAAGGCTAATGTTTCGTAAGGAAAGAAGTTTGTTGCACATGGTTGTATCAAAGCAGTTGGGTAAGTTTGGGATTAGGTTTGATTAGGCGAGGGTCAAAATCGGAGTTGGCATAATTATGTGTTTGGTTTTAGGTATAGGTTGGGCTCAATACGCGGAGGTGAGAAGGCCTCAATGAGCGAGGAGGGGGGTCTGCAGGTGCAAGGTCGATTGCATGCCGAGAAGTTGGCCGGGCCGAGCGCACGTTTGAATAGTGGATGGGATAGATGAATGGTTATAGTTAAGTTGCCTTTGAGAACGGCTGCAATCTGCAAACTAAGTATACTTCATCGTAAGAGGGCGGCAACTGTACATGCTTCTGAACAATTACTACGCTTTCGTTTTTCATCAAAAATGTAGACTGCATAACCTGACTACAAAATACTAGCCACCAAATGCGTGGCTCCATTAAATAACGCGAAGCGCAAAACCAACACTGATTGAATCACGTATGGCCGGTGTACGTCATTATTCTATCCACCAATCAGAGTTAGTCACCCAACAAGTCGGTGACCACAAGTGAGTGGTCTGTGATTGACAGGTGCCAATCACATTCCACGAGTTTGATTGTGTCACCGACATCCATACAATCATTCCACCAATTAGATGCGTCTATTTGAGTGTCGGTGATACAAGCTTCGGGTTTAACGTGTGGCACTGTAACATTAACATCATTTCCCTCTCATCAATATGAAGCGAGTCGGTGATATGTGATTGACAGCGCGCAGGGACCAATCACAAACCGGGCTTGCAAGTTCCTCAGTCACTGCTCGGGAAATCGACGTCAATATTTAAGTCACAAGCTGCCGGCTCACTCCTCACAACGACCGCAGCTCATGTCCACGTCCAGACGACAACCCGAGAGAACTGTTTGCAAGATCGAACAAGAATTGCACGGTGAGTCTTTGAAACAATCTTTGACGACAATTCTGCTGACTTTGGAATTGATCTTTTGTGATATATGACATTGACACATATTTGCTTATAGCCAAAACGGCGAGATATAAATATTTCCGACCATGATGATTCCTTTTCCATACGGTAACTCGATGACCTATCAATAGATGCTTAAATAATCATCAGATATTATAATGTATATAATATAAGCTGAATTAGCTCTTAGTCCAAACAGTTGATGCAGATTCATACCAACATTTTGTGAAGCCAAAGTTTCAGGTAACAAATGTTAAGAGCAAATAATCAGGGTTTTCATTTTATTTGTTCTGAATAAGGAATTCCTGTATGATAATATTATCGCTGTTACTTCCATGGTGCACTCTCAACAAACAATTGTCCAAAATTCTGACTGATTTCTCTAGCTCTTGAAAATTCACTTGAATTGTTGTCACTACCGATAACACACTATAAATCTATGCAAGTTTTATAGTTTTTATTGCCATTCAGGTTCGCCAGATTTCTAGTCATACCTGGCTAAAGGTTTTCAAGAGCGTATTACATGAAATTGCATATTGTTCACGCACTTACACAATATTTCACATGATAAATTAAAACTTTTTTAATTAAAAGAAAGAAATATTGCGAGAGCTCAACACTTGACCCATAATATCGGTATGACCATTCACCCCCTTTATTTTCTTGCTAGTTTTCCCTGTTTATTGTATCAAACATAAAATCCCGATGCGATGCGCTCACCTTTTTTCCGGTAATCACTCTAACTAATTGAGGATTAAAGGTTATGCGGAAGTTGGCAACGGAAGAACGTATACAGGAAATCGGGACATCTCAAACATCCTGTCCTATGTTGTGTAATTGAAAACTGGGATAATCTCAATACCTTTTGGTCTTTGTTTTTAAACTGTGTCATTTCACTAGTTCACAGTGCGCCATTCCGGTTTGATCACTACATGTATACACGTGTAGGCCTAAGCGTTACTTTTAAGCATTGCGTGATAAAAGTGACACTGGTCAGAATAGACTAGAGGGCGCACATACGAACGGACCGGATCATGATCACACTTTATTCAAGCTCAAATTGCTTTATCTAGCTGGATTCATTTCTAGGAATCATGTTTGTACAAATTATTCGGGCCGTCTGTTCTGCTGTCAGACTTCAACGTTTGAAGCACCAGCTTTCAGATGAATTCAGCCATGTTTGCATGCAGGGTTCCACTGAGAATGTCACGTAGATTCTGTTAAATATCTTTTTTGAAAAAAGCTGTATTTTCAGTGTTTAAAATTTGCAATAATAGTACAGATTTTCCAAGACACTTTCATGTTTGACAAACAGATGGTGGCTGATGCTAATAGCCAAACCGCGGTGCGCTGATTTCCCACCGCCGGGGAAATAATTCTTTGTGTAACGACTGTAACTTAACTGCGGTGGTCCACCTGTAATATTTCCGCCACTATACTTCACTGGTATGAGATCGGTTTTCCATATCAATGCAGAAAATAACCCAATAACTCATTTTTTTAAAAGCCAGCAATCTGCTCATATGTTGATGATTTTTTTCGTGATAAAATTCAAGAACATTACATCAAGTGAGTAGTTTTTATATTGTAAATTTTCTCTCAATTTAGCGTGACAACAGGATAGTATTTTGGCGGAAGATTATGTTTGTTTATGCACCGATAACGTTTCGGTCACCATTATCAACAGAAAACGTCATTCGATTCAAAACAAAGGTGCGAAGTTGATATTTAAAGAAGTGAGGGATCCCCTCCTGTCGTTCTCAGACATGCAATTTCGTATATGAAGCCAATCAATTTAGATTTTGCATCTTTCTTTTTAGAAAGGCAGATTACTCGACATATCGTGACCGGGTTCTCCAGGAAAAAAATAGTTTCATTTTTGTGTATGTCTACATACAATTTACAAACTAAAAAGATACAGACACCAAAGATTGAAGACTGCATTAACCCTAAAGGGGCCGGGAGCGGAATCCACCCCCCCCCCCTCAACATTTTCCGCGATAGCCTCAAAAAAAAAAAGAATTTCGCGACCCGAGCTGTTATGACGTTTTAGCCTCGAGCTTTGCGCATCTTTTGATACCAAAAACAAAAAAAATCGGACCACGGGTTGCCGCGTAGCTACGCGCCGTGAAAACTGAATTTTCACATATGGGTCATTCCATGTCAGACCAATTGCACTTTTTTACCTCATGTCTTCCGATTTTGATAAAAATTGCTGTGCTTGTAGGTACTGATGAGCAATGAATGCACCACAATTTTTAGCCCGATCCGACCTACCATGTGGTCAGGGCAGAAACAACAAAAAATGGTCATTTTTAGAGTAAAATACCAACCTTTTGGTAGAAATATGTCAAAACCATGTTAATTTTCATCGAATATATGCGAATTTAGTATCAAAATAATAAGAATTGCATGCTCAAAGCAACTCTTTTGTCAAAATTAAATTTTGTGAAAAGGAGGTCACGTGACCTTTAATAAGTTATCGTGACCTCTGACCCAATTTATGTATTAATGTATCATTCCGAAAATCAATGAAATGAAAATGACTTGATAGAGCATGTCTTCCTCTATCAGAATCTGCTAAAAATCAATTGGGGTCTTCAAAATTTACAACTTTATTACTATTTTTGTCAGTTGGTAGGTTACAAATTAGTCAATTTATAGACTTAACTTTACAAATCCACCCACACAACTATATTATTCTGTTTCTAAAGCTACTTAAATTAATCTTGGTTTGGGAATGTCTCATGTTTAGGGCTGATGAGGTATAACCAGACTCATAATATAAATTATCAGCAGTGGCGTACCCAGGATTTTGCTTTTTGTGGAGGGGGGGGGGGGGGCTCATATATTTTTTTTGTAAAATTTCTGTAGGAGATTGAAAAAAAAATCAAACATACAAATTGACAACCTTGGAGGGGGTATGTTCAAGCCCCTTGAGCCCCCCCCCCCGCCACTGATAATTAGTTATCCCACGAGCGCGCTTGGAATATTGGAATATGAAACAATGCAATGCTGCTGTGACCCATATGCCACCCGACGCACTACATTATTTCGTGTTCCACGAGCCATATAACGCATTTATCTTCAAGCAAACTTGACGTCGGATGTGTACATGTACATTGCACGTGGTGAGGGATGTAGGTGAATAGTGTATCGGACCGTTCAGCAGCAAATAAAAAAGAACACAATACATACATGTACATGTACATTCGAAAGCTACGAAAGCCCATTAGCGCCACTGCAAGTATATATGTTGCGGATTATTTAATTCGTTATTACGGATTATTAATTCGTTATTACGGATTACTAATTCGTTATAACTGATTATTAATTCGTTATTACGGATTATTTAATTCGTTATTACGGATTATTAATTCGTTATTACGGATTATTAATTCGTTATTACGGATTATTAATTCGTAATAACGGATTATTAATTCGTTATTACGGATTATTTAATTCGTTATTACGGATTATTAATTCGTTATTACGAATTACTCATACGTTCTGAGTCATTACTCGGCAAGTATGGCACAGGAGTGCAAACGTTGTATGCAAAGATAGCGCCGCCTAGCGGCGTTATATACATAGGCCCCTGGTCACGTGCTCTCCACGTGTGAGAACATCAGACTTAATTCGTAATACAGGGGTGTGAGTGACCACTGATAAAAAAAGCTGAATTTTGGAGATCTCCTATACTTTTGTACACACCAAGTGAGGGAAAAAGCCCGAAAAAAAGCTGAAATCCAAAACCAAAAAAGCTGAAATCAGCTTTAAAGCTGAGATTTCACAATAACAATTAATAATCCGTAATAATGAATTAAATAATCCGTAATAACGAATTAATAATCCGTAATAACGAATTAAATAATCCGTAATAACGAATTAATAATCCGTAATAGCGAATTAAATAATCTGTAATAACGAATTAATAATCCGTAATAACGAATTAATAATCCGTTATAACGAATTAATAATCCGTAATAACGAATTAGTAATCCGTAATAACGAATTAATAATCCGTAATCCGTAATCCGCTAATGGGCTTTCGTAGATATCTAGGGTGCAATATGGCTGTGCAATATTATATCAAATCACACTGTTGCTATAGATGGACTATTCAGGGTCTAGGATTCAAGTTTGCTTGAAGATAATACTTAATATCGCAATCAAGTTACCTCATTCATCACTGCGCTTCTTGAAATTTAATGAGTCTCACAGACTTGGCAATTGCTTCCTTCGAGATAAATTTCACCTGGATGTGTGTCAGCTGTATTGGGTCCAGGTAGTAAGCATAGAGCTGTTGCGTACCCCAAACAGTAACTGCTGATGACAATCGACTCTCAAGCATTCGACGTCAAGTTTGCATGAAGATAAATTCGTTAACCCACTTGCGCTCGTGGAACACGGAATAATGTAGTGCGTCGGGTGGCATATGGGTCACAGCAGCATTGTATTGTTTCATATTTCAAGCGCACTCGTGGGATAACTAATTATCAGTGGCACCCCGGGGTGGGTAATTTTTGTTTTTCAATCTTCTACAGAAATTTGAAAACAAACAAATTATGAGCCCCCCCCCCCCCACACACACACACACACACACCCACACACAGACTTGTTTCACATAAGTAGTGTGGACTTTCCTTTCTTTTCGTGTAGTTAAGGAACACCAGTGGAAAAACTCATTTTTCTCAAACTGTGAAAACTCTTTCAACCCAATTTTTTTTCTATGATTCCCTTTAGTGTTTCTCTTCATTCTGCTACAGATAAACCTAACCCAAAAATGCCTCTAAACCTGTTTTCCAGAAATGGGGAAACACTGTGTGGACGTGGGCAAGTCCACACAACGTCGGTGCTACCTACATTATGTGGACGTGTTTTGTTCGGAAGTCCACACTGCGTATGTAAGACAAGCTCACAAACGCAAAATCCTTGGTGCGCCACTGCTGATAATTTATATTATGAGTCTGGTTATACCTCATCAGCCCTAAACATGAGACATTCCCAAACCAAGATTAATTTAAGTAGCTTTAGAAACAGAACAGTAAGTTGGATTTCTCAAGTAAAGTCTATAAACTGACTAATTTGTAACCTACCAACTGACACAAATAGTCATAAAGTTGTAAATTTTAAAGCCCCCAATTGATTTTTAGTGGATTCTAATAGAAGAAGACATGCTCTATCAAGTCATTTTATTTTCGTTGATTTTCGGAATGATACATTAAATCATAAATTGGGTCAAAGGTCACGATAACTTATTAAAGGTCAAGTGACTTCCTTTTCACAAAATTTAATTTTGACAAAAGTGATGATTTAAGCATGCAATTCTTAATATTTTGATACCAAATTTGCATATATTCGATGAAAATTGACATGGTTTTGACATATTTCTGCCAAAGGGGTGGTATTTTACTCTAAAAATGTGTGCATTTATTGCTCATCAGGACCTACAAGCACAGCAATTTTTACCAAAATCAGAAGACATGAGGTAAATAAGTGCGTTGGTCTGACATGGAAAGACCCATATACGTCGTGTACGCAAAGCAGAATTGGCAATCGTACATATGAATAATTAAATAGCCATAATTCCAAAACCCTTTGACCTACATTCATGAAATTTCTTGGGTATGTTAAGGAAGAGTTGTTCTATGCATGTGCTGAGTTTCAACATTTTTCGTCACTCGATCGATGGCCGTGATCTTGGGGGGGGGGGGTGGCGGAATCCGCCCCCCTCCCGGCTGAAAGATTGTCAAAATAACCCGGCCCCTTTAGGGTTAACCGTCAATCGTAATTGCAAAAAAAAAAAACAATTGGATTGATTTTCAGTATTTTTTCTCCATTATCTTTTTATTTCCACATGGTGATTACTAAAATTAACTGGTCAATATATAAAAAACAAAATCTGTCTCTTTTTCGTGAGAGGCCGATTTTTGGGCGAGTGCTAAAAAGTTAATTCTTTCTGTCACTTAATAGACACTTAACAATAAATTGTTAAGTTCTGATATGCACGTTTCATGATTCCCTCCCTGACATTTAAAAAAGAAAAAACTTTTCAAAACATCATGTCATTTTATACCTTATTTTAACACTGCCACATAATATCTTCAAGGGCGGATCAACAGAGTTTATTGCCGGGCGAAGTTTGTGCCGGGAGAAAGGGTGAGGGTGGAATGACACTCTCAATTGAATTTTTGGCTTTTTTGATAGATATTCGGTCACTGCCAGGGGAGGGCACCCCCTCCGCACCCCTAGAGCCACCACTGATCTGGCTAAAATGCCGATTTGTATTAAACATAAATGACTTAATTTGTGAAAATAAGCATGAAGTTGAATTCCCGAGCTGGACTGAATCTAAAGCACAATAAATTCAATGCAAATACGTCAATTGCCTACTTTTGTAAGCGTATAGTGAAGATAATCTGATCGGCGCTAACTTCAACTGGGTTTGAGAATGCTAACGGGTTTGTATGCGAATTTGAAAGAAAGTGTTCACACATTGAATGAGCAAGGTGTGAAATTGGACGGGAAAAACATATTTAAATGAAGAATATGCTGTTTTAAAAACGCAGATAATTATGCTTTCAAAAATGATTCAATGAGTTACTAGTGCCTCAAAAATACACAGATTTTTTTTGGACAATGAATTTGAATAAATTGTAAAATGAATTTGATTAAAGGCTTTCATGCAAGCGTTTGAATCAATTTAATGTTGATTTCAGCGAGCATTCAGGATAAAAATGTCGCAAAGCGTCATTAAAACATGTTGCTTTTTCTGGGCGTATTCGGTCACGTAAATGCAAATAATCTTTGACCATTGTTTTTATTTGTGAATAATTGTTCCTGGTTTCGAATGATTATTGATCAAAGTGAAAAAAAAACCTCAAAATTGTATTAAAATCAATGATTAAAGTATTTCTTTCTTTACTCAAGCATAAACGTTACTAGTTTTCTTTGTTTATTATTTTTCAGCCTACAGTGAACTCCTTGATCTCTTCTTGGACCTGATCTTCAAGACTTCAAGACCGAACCATCGAGGTCGGTGTGATGATGTTTAATTGATTCTATCATGATTCCATGGAAAGGGCATGCCGTCACATAACAAAAATAATGTAATTCGGTCTCCTTTCCAAACTTTTATCGGCGGGCAAAACAATAATACTAACAAGTGTTATCCCCTTGCTCTCGGATAGGCCACTGCCGACACATTCTCTGAATAATGATTCCTCAAAATTATGTCTCGTATACAAATTCTTCAGTTTATGTAGTGATTTTGTTTGTAATATTAGGCCCTGTATTGTTTTCCTTTCAGATGAAGATCTGCGTGGCCACCATTCTGTCAATCGCCCTCCTTCTGGGTAGCTCTGTCAAGCTCCGAGCTTCCGTTACGATGCCGGTTCCCTCGGATGGCGATGGTCCTGCGTCTCAGGTGTGTCAGCAGTGCTGCCAGGGACCTGCTGCAATACCTGGTATACCGGGTCTCCCTGGCACAGTAGGACCGATGGGGCCGTACGGTCAGCCGGGGTCAAAGGGCGATGCGGGTCAGCAAGGTGAGATTGGCCCATTTGGGCCTATGGGTGAGCGGGGAGCATCTGGGAACACTGGGTCTAAAGGTGACGATGGGATTGGTCTGCCCGGCAAGATAGGTCCGAGAGGGCTACCTGGTATTGTTGGAGGAACTGGGGAAATTGGTGTCAAAGGTCAGAAGGGTGAGCCAGGGGAGACACCAGACGACTCCAACAAGCGGGTGGCATTCACCGTGGTGAGGACGAGCAACTCGGATACATCTACGAGTCACGACACCCGTTTGCCCTTCCAGCAGGCCGAGACGCTTCTGCCGGGTACCAGCTTCGATCTCGAGACCGGCACGTTCACATGTAGTGTTCCGGGCACCTACGTATTTACGTTTTCTGTTCTCAAGTATAGCAACAGCGGAACCCTTTTCATCCATCTTGTTAAAAACAGCTACAAGGTGATCACTACCCATGGTACATCAAATCAACTTGGTCAGTTGTCTGGTAGCGCGGTGCTGGTTCTGCAGCGAGGAGACACGGTGTTTGTTACCATGTCCGGTAGGGCGCAAAGTGGTACCACCTATCACTACACCTCATTCAGTGGCTTCCTCCTTTTCTCCGAATAAATAAATAATAAATAAATTAAATTAAATCACAACGCATAAATATTCAGGAGTAGTGCTGCATATTTTTTGTTTCGCTTTTCATTTTGCCAAAACAGTAACCAATGGATTAAAAGAAAAATGTTCAATGTCATGATAATAAGAAAGATAATTGATTCTTAATACTAAGCATTTTACATTAAAGTATAAAAACGCTTTACCAGACATCAAAACTGCATAAAAACATTAATTAAAAAGAAGTTAAATATATGACTTTTTAAAAAGAAGGTTTTAGCGTGTAGCTGCGATTAAAAAAACATCCAAAATCATTATTTTTGTGCTCAAATAACGTGGAAGCAATAGCAATGAATTGAATGAAATCGGGTGATATCATTTATTTATCCTCGGAAAAGAAAAAAAACATGAGTTTCAGTTGCGCCACAGCTGACCAAGAACTCTCAAATTTCGTTAATACTTTTTTTTGTATTACATGTTATACATGTGTAATTCAGTTTTAGTTTTATGTTAAAAGTTGAGTTTCTAGAGCTTTCCTGATGACAAATATTAGTTGATAATGTAAATTATACATCTTAGGATACTGCTCTGTTTAACAGCTTAACTAATTTACAACACAGAAATTAGTCATTATGACATGTAATCAGTTTCGGATATAAAATACTCAAAAAACTGAATTTAAACACTTTATCTTTTAAAAATCAGGAAAGTAAAATTACAGAGACATTTTGACCGTTTACTGAAGACAGTTAGTGAAATCGTTTGTCGTTGAACGAACAAAACCCAATGTGACTCTTGTGAATTTTTTTTTTATTAATTACTCTAATCTGATGTGGTTATTGTTAACAATTATAATCGCTCTGATATTAAAATTTATTGCAAACAAAGTTTGTTAATTACTTGTATTTTTGTCTATTTATTTTGGTTTTGACTTCTTAATTGGGGATCGTGAAAGGCTGGCTTAATATTGTTTGCGGGTGCGTGGGGTGGATGGTTAGTGGGTGTCTAGGGGGTAAGGGATTGAAGATGGGGGGAGGCAAAATATGATGCCAAATGTTACTTATCTTTCAGTAATTAGACAAGAACAGTGAATAGCATCAAGACGATGGTGTAGTCTACTTATCCCATTTACCCCATGGATTTTTAAGATGGTAATACATGTAGACAAAACAAAAATTAAATACCCCTCCCCCCCCTCCCGCCTTTCGATTTTGTAGAGTTGCCAGCTTGCTGGATGTCAGGTTCATATTTATTTGCCCCTCCAAAACCAGAAGCCCACCGACAGTGTTGTTCTGCATCCGCCTGTGAAGGGCAGGGTGTTCAGGTTGGCTTGGGTAAGCGTGATAGAGATTAATAGGTGGTTGCGTCCCGCGGGTTGGTGGGATATGGATGATAATGAGAGGGGGACCCTTGGTGAGAGAGGCTGAATAGGGTGAAAGTTGTACGATTCCCTTTAATACCCACATCAGCTTACAGACATCTTGTATGTGTTAGGGCCAGGGTCGACGACAAGTGCATGGGGGATGGATGTGGGGTGCGACACCTGATTAGTCAAAATGGTCGCTACAGTGGCTAATTGTCAGACGTAAACATTAAACAAGCGGCCGGTGTGGACGGTAATTCTGTCCCCCGGTAAAAGTGTCCGGGGGGACATAATTACCTAGGTAAAAGTGTCCCCCCTGTCCCGTTAATTCTGTCCCCCTCCAGGTAATTCTGTCCCCTCCGGTTAATTCTGTCCCCCCTGGTTTTGCACGCGTAAGTTGTTATATTGATGTTATTATAATGAATTCAGCGCACAGGGTACACATTTTTAGATTTTTCCACCCTTCATCAATGATTATCAAAATGAAATTAACGTTTAGATGTTAATCAACCGATCTATGTTTCTGCAAGAAGGCACGCGTAGTAATACTCAACCTATCGCTAGCGCGCGCACGCCCTCCGTAGGTGCGGTACACTCGCACGCACGCCCACCATGCAAATCGCTCGCTCCCGAACGAAGTCGTCATCAAAACGGGAGTTGTGCTTTGCCGTAAGCACCATTCCCGAATTTAGCAAGGCGCCGCGCAAAAAAGTTAATAACTTTACTAATATACAGTCTGGGTGCTAGACTTGTGACGTTGCACGGGGACACATTTACCGTAGGGGGGGGGGAACACATTTTAACGTCGTGCAGGAGGACAGATTTACCTAGAGGGGGACAGGTTTAGGGTAAAAGTGTCCCCCCGGACAGATTTACCGGGTCACGACCCGATAAATCTGTCCGGGGGGACACATTTGAGGGGGGACAGAATTACCTGCCACACCGGCTCCTCATGCCGAACGGTGTGGTCCTGTCCTCATTGAACAGCGCCCCCTGTCATCGTGAGTGTGCCCTGCAGGTTAACTGTACTGTCCTCCTTAAGCCTCCCCCGCAATTTTCAAATATCCATTGGCAGATTTATATCGGTACAAAACAACTTACTGTACGTTCCCATCGTGGTAAAACATCGGTAAATATATGCCTGAACCCATCCACGAGCTCGTCCATAAAAGTCATACCCTTAAAATGTCCTATAATTATAGAGAGTTCTGAGAGCCATGAAATTGGGAAATTGAATAGATATGGCAACTGAACCTTTGCCCCTGGACTTGGGGATTCTTATTCTGAGCATTTTGGATGCAACTTGGCTCGAAAGTGGCGCTATTTTGCAATGTTGTGGAGGGATCGTTTTTCAAGATACTTTTCCGCATTGGGGAAATAGGGGTCGTCTTCTTTGGGTGAGAATATCTCGAAAAGTCAATGGCAGCTCAACCCACCAAAAAAATGAAAAAAAAAAAAAAAAACATACATGTATGTTGATCATCATTTTTCTGTGCAGATAATACCTACATAGTGTGAGCTAGTTCTAAGAAATTTGGTCCAGTGATTTGTCATGATGACTGTGCTACATTATGATATTAATTATTCAGGAGAAACTGTCAAACAATGAAAACAATATTCATAAATACCTGAGACAGTTTACGCATTCCTATTGGTCGAGAGCCCGTCGCGTTGCCGGTCTTAAACGGATGATAAAGACATGAATAGCTGGTATCATCGCTTTTCCAGTGTCACATGAAATTTGGACTCCTATGAAATCCGGTGCCTTTTTAACGTTTCATTGGTTGAACGTTCAAATTCCTACCAGTGAATCAGTATTTCATGGTCCGAAATTCACACTTCACCAGCCCAGCTGCGTTTTGCGCGACATCGCGCAGTATGCGCGACGCGCACGCCAATGTCCCTATAGGGTAATGAGATGTCGAGGGGCATTCCATATTATAGCCAGAGGGGTGTTTCGTAAAACATAATGTAAAATTGTTGAACAAAATGGTTGGCAACGTCTAGTTTTTGACATTTTTTTTTTATTTTTGGACCGAAAAGGTATTTAAGAGTGGGAATAAATGTGTGTTCGGTCGGTATTAAAACTCTGTTTAAGACCGGTTTGAGTCTGGATGGCTTCGCCTCGGGTAATTTTCGCCCATCCAGACTCAAACCGGTCTTAAACGGAGTGTTATTATACCTCCCAAACACACACATTTATTCCCTTAATAATGACCGAAACAAATATAGCATCTTAAACGCGAAAAATACAGACCGAATGAAAACAGAAAGTCAACGTCCAAGAAATGACACACCCGTTTTTTGGGGGGGCCGGGCAATAACCCAAGCCTGCCAGGCCCAGATGATGATGTGTCTGATATATGTTACTCTAAAGGAGAATCTATTTCACGAGAAACCGTCAAACAACAACTTTTTCGTGAAAGGGCGCGCTAAATAAAACTAGTGTTAAGTTTCCATCAATAGAGGGCGCGCCTCATAAATAGTGTTCTCCACAAAGCATCAACTTAAGGGCAAGTTCGCGCAAGGACTATAGTTAGCCATTGTTCGACTAAAGCTTGCCCGAACTCTGTCTATACTAGTCAACGATGGTTGATTACGCTAGTCGACAATTTGGAACCAACCTAGGGCCAAGTTCGCGCAAGGACTATAGTTGACCAATGGTTAACTAACGTTTGCCCGAACTCTGTCTAGTCGACGATGGTTGACTACGCTAGTCGACTATTTGGAACAAGCCTACTGGGGTTGGTTGCTTCGCTGGTAACCAATAGCCGCGCGCATTCATAACGCTAGCAGGGAGCCAGGATCCAGAAGTTTTGCGATGACATTTTGACCAGCGTTTGACTAGAGACGTTCGCACGTTGCTATCAGTGCGCAGGCGTAAGGTACGTCACAAATCAACCACTAGTCGACCAATGGTCCTTGCCCGAACTTGGCCCTAATGGGGCTGGTTGCATCGCTGGTAACCATAGCCGCGCGCATTCATAACGTACAGCAGGGAGCCGGGATCCAGACGATTTGCGATGACAATTTGACCAGCGTTTGACTAGAGACGTTCGCACGTTGCTATCAGTGCGCAGGCGTAAGGTACGTCACAAATCAACCACTAGTCGACTAATGGTCCTTGCCCGAACTTGGCCACGGATGCTGCAATATTGAGCAAAAAGAACAAACTCGTTTTTCGAGAAACAACTCAAGAAATACAAGATGTATCACATTGAAATTTCGTGCACCGATTTTCCACGATGTGTCACAAGAGGAGTTTGAATTTCAAGAGAAACTGTTGAACAATAAGGCAAATAGGACGGCAACAATGTACTGTGTTTTAAACGCGAAAACTCCACGTTGACTAATTCCATTCGGATTGTATTGTTGTCCGCTTAAAACCGTTGTTACGGTCATATTAGCTTCATTCTTTGCCGGATTCTTATGAAATTAAATCTCGTAATGTTAAACATAAGGCCAAAAAAAAAAGTCTCCGGTTTCTGGTATGCGCGCGCGTTGCCGTAGCCATGCGCGTCGGCAAAATGAAAAAAGTGTGTTTTTTTTTCAATGAAAGATGATGTCTCAAAACCGCCAAACTCACTGGTTTGACTGGAATCATGCTGCTGCACAATTTTAACGTGTTTTTAGATTGGGTTATGGTCGAGAATAATTTTTATGTGGCCTCTCTGGACTGCCATATATTTGCACTAAGTTTAGTCGGGCACCATTTGCAGTCATCAGCCGACATTTGAAGCAAAAAAATCAGGTTAAAAAAAGCCGCGTCGCCGCACCACTTTTTGGGCAAGCTCCATACCAGAAACCGGAGACTTTTTTTTTGGCCTAAAGACAAATCAGTGAACGAAAATTCAATTTCATACATCATGTATTTCTTGAGAAGTTGCCCCTCAAAAATCAGTGGTAGAGATCGAGACCAGTATTTATGTGGCGCGCCGTCTATACTGAAAGAAAATTAAAGTACGCATTGGTGCGAAACCACTAGTTGTGCACACGTACCGGAAAATAAATTGGCCTTAAGGCGCCGAGCTCACGGGATTTTTAGAGGGGAAAATAGCTAAACTAGCTGTCATGGTTGTCATCAGCAGAAACTAAATTGAGAGCAGTGGCGGCAAGTTCGATCGCTGACTATGACAAATATTATAGATGATTTTATTTTCTTTTTGTGTAGTAAATTAGCCCTGTACATGCTCTTTTACAGTATTTGAACGAATAAGTGTATTATTTTGTTTCACTTATGCACATCCCAGCAAAAGCAAAGACATTCCCCTCTACGATAATGGCTGATACATACGAAAACCCATTAGCGCCACTGCAAGTACATATGTTGTGGACTATTTAATTCGTTATTAAGGATTACTAATTCGTTATAACGGATTATTAATTCGTTATTACGGATTATTTAATTCGTTATTACGGATTACTAATTCGTTATTACGGATTATTTAATTCGTTATTACGGATAATTAATTCGTTATTACGGATTATTAATTCGTTATTACGGATTATTAATTCGTTATTACGGATTATTAATTCGTTATTACGGATTATTAATTCGTTATTACGGATTATTTAATTCGTTATTACGGATTATTAATTCGTTATTACGGATTAATTTATTCGTTATTACGGATTATTTAATTCGTTATTACGGATTACTAATTCGTTATTACGGATTATTAATTCGTTATTACGGATTATTAATTCGTTATTACGAATTACTCATACGTTCTGAGTCATTACTCGGCAAGTATGGCACAGGAGTGCGAGCGTTTCATTCGGTGCCGGTGTCGTGCCAAAAACCGTCCGGTGCCAAATAGTGTCCGCTGAGCATGCGCAGTGGGCGCCAGACACTATTTGGCATGTAATACATGCCAAATAGT
The DNA here is from genome assembly GCF_015706575.1 of Patiria miniata. Classification (NCBI taxonomy): domain Eukaryota; kingdom Metazoa; phylum Echinodermata; class Asteroidea; order Valvatida; family Asterinidae; genus Patiria; species Patiria miniata. The sequence continues at coordinate 28,319,561 of NW_024037074.1, forward strand.
GTCCGATGCCAAATAGAGTCCGGGCGGCGGGCGCCGTCGTTCCAACACAAGGGCGCACGTACGTCCTGCCGGACACTTATTTGGCAGGAAAAATCGGACTGTATTTTGCAAAGGTGAATCGGAAAATATTTGGCAGGGCGGGGAATCAGACAATATTTGTTGGCAGGAAAAATCGGACTATATTTAGCAGGGAAAATCGGACAGTATTTTGCAAGGGGGAATCGGACAATATTTGGCAGGGGGAATCGGACAGTATTTAGCAGGAAAAATCGGATATTTGTTTCGCAGGGAAATCGGACAGTATTTGGCAGGGGGGAATCAGATAGTATTTAGCAGGAAATATTGGACAGTATTTGGCAGGAAAATCGGACAATATTATTTTGGCAGGGGGGAAAGGACAGTTTTTGGCAGGAAAAATCGTGCGTACTGCACTGCACGCCAAACAGGTGAACTGACGCGAAAAAAAAAACACACAAACATTTTGCACAAATATAATTTTGTTTAACTATTAGGGAAACCAAGTAAATAGTTATCACAGATAACAAGGAAAACGTTAAAACAGATTGTAAAAAGCAAATTCAGGTGAAAGAAATCTTATCTATACGACGTCTTGACAGCTCGTAACAGGGCCTAATGCCTCTATTTTGCAGTGGAGCGTAGGCGTCCATTTTCAAAATGGCGATTGGCTTCAGGCCTGCTTTTAGAGGTGATCATCTTTGATCACCTAGATGATTGAACCCCAGAAAATTGAACAGAAAATGAAGGATGATGAAAAAATCTTTAATTTGATGTACGTCTTGAACAGTCCTCAGAGAGTTATTACCTGAATTCCTGAAGTGGGGACATAAAACTTGCATTGGGGTCTATTGGAATGTATTACATTCCAATGTATTACTGGTCTGCAACGATAGGTCTACGTGTTACTTGCAAGCGTTGCAGGGTAAAGTGTCAATTGTCAGAATAGACTTAAGGGCGCCAATGCAAACAAATCGGATCATGATCACACACATTTTATTCATGGTTAAATTGCCCCCCGGACAAGCAAAAAAAAAAAAAAAAACAGGAGAAAACAAGAGATAAAAAGAAAAAGAAGAAAGAGGTGCGATCATATTGTTAATTTAATTGGTTGGGGTGCAAATGTCCCTGGACACCCTAAAAAAATTATCAATCCGGAAAATATATTGATATTTGGGGGAAAATGTGCTTTGTCCTCCTCTACACACAACAAATCCTGGCGATGCCCATGGCTGGATACATTTGTAGAATCATGTTAAGAGTTAAGGTTTAATTTTTTGCACACATTATTCGAGCGTCAATTTAGATTTTGCATCTTCCCTTAAAAAAACCCAGATTTCTTGTCCTAATTTTACCCGGTTCTTCATATTGGTTAAAATGACGAAACACGCGCGAGATTTTTTCTTTCATGTTTACGTACATACAATCAGTTTCGTAAAACAAACCCCCCAAAATAAGAGAACTAAAAGAACTAAAAGAGAGATATGCATGCAAACTATAGAAAAAGATTGAAGACTGCATTAACCGTTTATCGTGTTGGCGATAACAAAATATATTTGATTGATTTTGAGTATCTTTTTAATTGTCTTTTTATTTCCACAGAGTGATTACAACAATTAACAAACTGGTTAATATGGTCTAAATATGAAAAAAAGTTATTTTTTGCGCAATAAACCTCATTTTGGGCGAGTGCTCAAAATGTCGTTCTTTCTATAATCTAGCCACCTAACAATGTTCCTGTCATGTTTCCTTCCCTGCCAATTAAAACAAAAGTGTGTAAATTGCATCATGAAATTTTATCAAAAGTCATGTCACTTTATCATCAGGGAGCATTGAGGTTGCAGAGAAAAATCTCACAAAGCGTCATTAAAACATGCTGCTTTTTCTGAGCGTATTCGGTCACGAAAATGCAAATAATCTTTGACCATTGTTTCTATTTGTGAATAATTGTTCCTGGTTTCGAATGACCATTGATCAAAGTGAAAAACCCTCAAAATTGTATTAAAATCAATGATTAATGTATTTCTTTCTTTACTCAAGCATAAACGTTACCGGTTTTCTTTGTTTATTATTTTTCAGCCTACAGTGAACTCCTTGATCTCTTCTTGGACCTGATCTTTAAGACTTCAAGACCGAACCATCGAGGTCGGTGTGATGATGTTTAATTGATTCTATCATGATTCCATGGAAAGGGCATGCCGTCACATAACAAAAATAATGTAATTCGGTCTCCTTTCCAAACTTTTATCGGCGGGCAAAACAATAATACTAACAAGTGTTATCCCCTTGCTCTGGGATAGGCCACTGCCGACACATTCTCTGAATAATGATTCCTCAAAATTATGTCTCGTATACAAATTCTTCAGTTTATGTAGTGATTTTGTTTGTAATATTAGGCCCTGTATTGTTTTCCTTTCAGATGAAGATCTGCGTGGCCACCATTCTGTCAATTGCCCTCCTTCTAGGTAGCTCTGTCAAGCTCCGAGCTTCCGTTACTGGGCCGGTTCCCTCGGATGGCGATGGTCCTGCGTCTCAGGTGTGTCAGCAGTGCTGCCAGGGACCTGCTGCAATACCCGGCATACCAGGTCTGCCTGGGCCAGTAGGACCGATGGGGCCGTACGGTCAGTCGGGGTCAAAGGGCGATGCAGGTCAGCAAGGTGAGATTGGCCCTATTGGACCTATGGGTGAGCGGGGAGCACCTGGGAACACTGGGTCTAAAGGTAATGATGGGATTGGTCTGCCCGGCAAGATAGGTCCGAGAGGGCTACCTGGTTTTGTTGGAGAAAATAGGGAAACTGGTGTCAAAGGTCAGAAGGGTGAGCCAGGGGAGACACCAGACGATTCCAACCAGCGGGTAGCATTCACCGTGGTAAGGACGAGGAGCTCGGATGAATCTACAAGTTCCGACACCCGTTTGCCCTTCCAGCAGACCGAGACGCTTCTGCCGGGAACCAGTTTCGATCTCGAGACCGGTACGTTCACCTGTAGTGTGCCGGGCACCTACGTATTTACGTTTTCTGTTCTTAAGTACAGTAACAGCAATTCCCTTAACATCAATCTTGTTAAAAACAACCACAAGGTGATCACAACCTATGGTCAATCAAGCCAACGTGGTCAGTTGTCTGGAAGCGCGGTGCTTGTTCTACAGCGTGGAGACACGGTGTATCTTACCATGTCCGGTAGGGCGTATAGTGATTCCACCAATCACTTCACCTCATTCAGTGGCTTCCTCCTTTTTTCCGAATAAATAAATAATAAAAAAAATAGAATTAAATCACAAAGCATAAATATACAGGAGTAGTGCTGCACTTTTTTTGGTTTCGCTTTCCATTTTGCCAAAACAGTAACCAATGAATTAAAAGAAAAATGTTATGATAATAAGAAAGATAATTGATTCTTAATACAAAGCATTTTACATTCAAGTATCAAAACTGCATTAAAAACAGTTAATTAAAAGTATCAAGTTAAATATATGACTTTGGAAAAAGAAGGTTTTAGCTGCGATTGAAAAACCCTTCAAATTCATTATTTTTTGCTCAAATAACGTGGAAGTCTGCACGGTCACCGTATGCCTTGCCAGGCTTTGGACGAACTTTAGGAAGGTTGAACTGAACTCCATCACAGCTTTTAGTGCGAATGATAAACGCATAAACTCACAAACTCACTACTCTTTGAGGTACAGTAGCGCTGCCTCACCATGGCGGATAAGTTTGAAAAGTATCGAAGAATCTTGAATTCATTCCGCACCGTAACCGAGAGCCAACGTAGTTCCTGAAGTATGGGCGTACGACCCTTCCTTCTGCATATATGTTATTATTTCTTAAACTGGTAATCGTATGAAAAAAAACATTACCAGTTACAATAGTCTGTCTGGGAAGTAACAAATGCATGTATTAAAATATATTTTTTTTTCCATTTGCATTTCGCATACCGTATACAGCCAGAGATTAAATGAAGTATGGGTGATATCATTTATTTATCCTCGGAAACTTTTTTTCTTGAAAAAACAAGAGTTTCAAATTGCGCCACAGTGAACCAAGGACTCTCAACTTTTGTTAAACACTTTATTTTGTATCCCATGTTATAATTGAGTTTTTGTTTCATGTAAAAAGTTGAGTTTTAGAGCTATCACTATGATGAAATTGTTTACGATTTAATGTAATTTGAGTTGATAATGTGACACTATATCAGCAGATTACGCAATTATGATTCTATAGTATATATTTGATTCTAAGAAACATTTTTTTTCCAAGTATACATTTGAGAATGTGCTCTGTTTAACAGCTTAACTAATTTAAGCACATAATTTAATCATATAACATGTAATCAGAATCGAATATAAATACTCAAAACCTGTATTTTGAACATTACTTTAATTGAACATTTAGCTTTTAACAATGTGGAAAACCTTGTCCCACTCGTAATACATTCCATCAAATTCCTCTGAGGAAAGTAAAATTACAGAGAGAAATTTTGAACGTTTACTGAAGACAGTCAATAAAATCGTTCGTCGCTGAAATGAACGAGCAAATCCCAGTCTGACTCTTACGAACAAAATAATTTCTTATTGAGTACTTAAATCTGTGATTATAGTCAAGAATTCTAATCCCTTTGATATTACAAATTATTGCAAACAAAGTCATTTAATTACCTGTATTTTTGCCCTTTTTTGTTTGTTTTGACTTCTAGATTTGGGGATCGAGTTAATGAAAGGCCGGGTTAACATTGGTTGAGGATGGATGGGGTGGAGGATGAATGATAAGTGGCGTCGAGGGGGTTAGGGATTGAAGATGAGAGGCGGGGAGCAGAATATGATGCCGATTGTTACTTATCTTTCATTAATTCATCAAGAACAATGAATGGCACTAAGACGATGGTGTAGTCTACTTATCCCATTTACCCCACGGATTCTTATAATGCTAAAACATGTAGACGGAACAAAATGAGCAACCAAATATGCTGGATGTCAGGCCAATGTATCTTTGCCCCCCCCCCCCCTCCGACAACACAACCTGAAGCCCACCGACAGTGTTGTTCTGTATCCGCCTGTGAAGGGCAGGGTGTTCAGGTTGGCTTGGGTTTGAAGGGTGATAGAGATAAGGTGGTTGCGTTTCGCAGATTAATGGGAGATGGGTGAGAATGAGAGAGAGAGAGCATTGGTGAGAGAGGCTGAATAGGGTGAAAGCTGAACGATTTCCTCACACGCTCATCTTACAAACGCCGGGTAGGTTAGGGCCAGGGTCATCGCCACGTGCATGGGGGAGGTGGGTGTGTGCAGGGGCGGATCCAGGAATTTTCGCAGGGGGAGGGGTTCATCGGCAAAACAAATCTGACATGCAGACAGGTTTTTTTCTCCAGACACTTGGCCGCCAAAAGGCGGACGTTATTATTGTTACCAGTAAAACATGTTCTTCCGCAATTTTTAAATATCCGTTGGCAGATTTATTTCAGTAAAAATAGCTTTGCTGTACGTTCCCATCGTGGTAATCCATGGCCCGGGACGTAAATTTTCTTTTCCTAAACTACACCAACATACAGGGTTGTATAGCGCCCTCTACGATACTTTTATAATACGTACGCAGGTATATAATTATATTTTCCCCCACATTTTGGCGAGCAGTGCGAAAGCTCAGTCGACAGGGTTGTGATTTTGCATTGCGAGGTTGCAGGTTCCACTCACCGTTGTTTTGTCCCCGTTTTTTTTCTAACCTTAGACTTCAGAGGATATTTTGTTAAAGGGAAATAAAGTCCGAATTTCATTACGTTCGAATTCATTTCTTTTTTTCTAATTCATATTTTGTTCTCACGTGTTTAGAAAAGTAAATTCCAAAACGCCATTGTAAGATTTGAGGCTTTGCATGGTGGAGATACTAAATAATGAGAGGTTTGCGGACATACTATGTGTCTTCTCTCCTGAAGACGGTAAGAGCATACTGACCGGAACGTCGAGTTTATACCTCTGGTTCTTTTCAGAGCCATTCTCTTAGTTGAGAAATTATTCGCACATGGTGTGTCCGCAAACCTCTCAAAACGCCATAGCGTGCACGTTTAGGAGAAAAAAATCGCGCCCATGCAGGATGGTAAAGGGTGCACACCGGTAAATAGGCTTAAACCCATCCGCCGAGTGCATGAAAGAAAGTTAAACCCTCAAAATATTCTATATTAGAGAGTTCTGAGAGCCATAAAATTGGGGATTTGAAGAGTTAAGGCAATGAACTCTTTGGCCTGGACTTGGGGCTTCCAATTCTGAGCATTTTGGATGCAATTGGGCTCGAAAGTGGCGCTATTGTGTCATGTAGTGGAGGGATCGTTTTTGAAGATGGCTACTGTTTCACTTATGGAAGAAATAGGGGTCGCCTTCTTTGAGTGAGAATATCTCGAAAAGTCAATGGTCAACCAACACAAAAAATAAAATTTAATGAAAGATGACATGTTGATTACCTTTCTTTCTGTGCAGCTATACCCGTGAGAGTTCTGAGTATTTTTTTTCAGGTATTTTGAAGTATGGGCATTTAGCACTGGTGTCTATAGGAATTTTAATACAGGGCTGCACCGCAAGACCTGTAAAGCGACTCCCAAAGACTTAAGTGATAACTACACGTACTTCCCATTTTTGTTAAGTAATACTCATGATTGTAGATCTCCAATGCATGGTGTTTGAAATTTTAATTGAATACAGTGAGTATTTGTTGCGTTGTTGCCACCAAAATGAGTTATTACTGTATTTCAAAGTTAGAATTTCGTCCAGTGATTTGTCATGATGACTGCGTAACATTATGAGATATAATATTATGGGGAAACTGTCAAACAATGAAATAATAATACATGTTTGACCGAAACAAATATAGTATCTTAAACGCGAAAAATACAAAGCAAATGAAAACAGAAAGAGAGACCCAACACACAACTCTACCCACACGTGATCCGCGGCCAGGATTCGAACCGTAGTCACCTTGGTGAGAGGCGAGCCCTTTACGCACAAGCCACCCACGCCACCCAAAATGCTAGTATAATGTAGTCAGGAAAAATAATGAAGGAAAAATGAAAGGCATCCCCCACGCCTTTCGTTTCTGTAACGGCCAGCTTACCGGGTTTCAGGCCCTTTTACCTGCCCCCTTCCCCTCCACTCACCGCCCAACATAACAGGAAGGACATGGACAATTTGGTTCTGTATCCGCCGTGAAGGGGCAAGGTGTGTAGGCCGTTTCGGTCTGAATATTGTAAAGCATTAATTAGGTGGTTGCGTACCGAAGATTGATGGTAGATGGGTGAGATGGGGGTGGGGGTGGCAAAGCCTTGGTGAGAGAGGCTGGATAGGGTGAAAGTTGAACCCACGTCAGCTTACGGGCAGGTATGTTAGGAGCAGGGTCGTTGCCAAGTGCAGCGGTGAGGTCTGATTACCCGATTTAGTAAAAATGGTCTTCGCATTAAACACGCGGCCAGCTCCTCAGGCCAGACGGCGTAGTACGGACGTCCTGTCTTCTTTGCCCTGGTTATAGCTGTTCCAACAATCCCACCCGTGATTTTCAAATATCCGATAGCAGATTCATTTCAGTTAAAATATTTGTGTTGTTCGTTCCCATCGTGGTCAAACTCATGGTCCAAGCCGGATGTTGAGATACGATACGTCACTTCAAACTCAGTGGTGTAACCCGGAAAGCTAGGGTGGGCGTGCCTCACCACTCGGCCAGCCTGGGATTCGGGGGAGGCGCTTAACTCTTTGAATGCTTCCTCCCGAAAATGAGGAGTCTTAATTAAGGTCCCTTTAAATGAACACGCCAATGAGTAATACTTCGCGGCGTAATATCTCTCGGAAATACTAGGTTTGAAAACTACACACCCTAAATAGGCATAAGTATAAGTACTGTTTGGATTGTGGGCAGTATTGTTCCGCTAGAAATCAGGCACACTCAGGGGCACACTTATTGATTATTTTGGACTTTCGGTAGAATATGGGCCACCGTCTTTTTAAATTTTCTCAGTAGGTATTCTTATAGGCCGGCCTATTTTAGCGGGGACAACTGTTGGTTGTCATAAGCAGAAAATTGATGAGTGAATTACTAAAAACGGGGGCACTCGATAGGATTTGCTCTTCCTCTTACTGTCGACGAAACTATTAATAGAAAGGGGAACAACAGCACTGTAGCATTAAATAAGCACCCCCCCCCCCTTCTCCACTTCAGCATATTGGTTCGGGATTCGTCGTTGGCTGCCCAGGGTGGTTAGGAGGGGAAAGGGATGGTGGGGCAGGGGTTCAATATGGGGATTCGTGCTTGGCTTGGAGATCAGGCTATTAGAGGCTTAGTGTTTTCTAAGAAAAGAAGTTTGTTGCACATGGTAGGATCCAAACAGTTGGGGTAAGTTTGGGATTAGGTTTGATGAGGCGAGGGTCAAGATCGGGGTTGGCCTCATTATGTGTTTGGTTTTTGGTATAGGTTGGGCTCAATAAGCGGAGGTGGGAGGGCCTCAATTAGCGAGGAGGGGGTTCTGCAGGTGCAAGGTCGATTGCATGCCGAGAAGTTGGCCGGGCCGACAAGTTTGACAAGTGGATGGGGATAGATGAATGGTTATAATTAAGTTGCCTTTGGAAACGGCTGCAATCTGCAAAATAAGTATACTTCATCGTAAGAGGGCGGCAACTGTACATGCACCTGATAAATTACTACGCTTTCGTTTTTCCATCTAAAAAGTAGACTGCATAACCTGACTACAAAATACTAGCCACCAAATGCGTGGCTCCATTAAATAACACGAAGCGCAAAACAAGCACTGATTGAAACACGTATGGCCGATGTACGTCATTATTTTATCCACCAATCGGAGTTAGTCAGACAACAAGTCGGTGACCACAAGTGAGTGGTCTGTGATTGACAGGTGCCAATCACAATCCACGTGTTTGAATGTGTCACCGACATCCATACAGTCATTCCACCGATTCGATGCGTCTGTTGAAGTGTCGGTGATACAAGCTTCAGGGTTTAACGTGTGGCAATGTAACATTAACATCATTTCCCTCTCATCAATATGAATCGAGTCAGTGATGTGTGATTGACAGCACGCAAGGGGCCAATCACAAACCGGGCTCGCAAGTTCCTCAGTCACTGCTCGGGAAATCGACGTCATTATTTAAGTCACAAGCTGACGGCTCAATCCTCACAACGACTGCAGCTCATGTTCATGTCCAGACGACAACCCGAGAGAACTGTTTGCAAGAGCGAACAAGAATTGCACGGTGAGTTTTTGATACAATCTTTTACGATAATTCTTCCAACTTTGGGATTGATCTTTTTGATTAATGATATTGACAAAAATGTGCTTATAGCCAAAACAGTGCGCTGTAAATATTTCCGACCATGATGATCCCGTTTCCATACGTTAACTTGATAACTTACCGATAGGCGCTTGAATAATCACCAGATATTATAATGTATATAAGGCCCCCCAAAAAGTCTCGGGTTTCTGGTATGGAGCTTGCCCAAAAAGTGGTGCGGCGAGTTTTGTTTTTGTTTTTTTGTTACCTGTTTTTTTTTTTTTGCTTCAAATGTCGGCTGATGACTGCAAATGGTGCCCGACTGAACTTAGTGCAAATATTATGGGAGACTAGAGAGGCCACATAAAGCTTATTCTCGATCATAACCCCATCTAAAAACACGTTTAATTGTGCAGCAGCAGGATTCCAGTCGAACCAGTGAGTTTGGCGGTTTTGAGACATCATCTTTCATTGAAAAAAAAAATCATTTTGCCGACGCGCATGGCTACAGCGACGCGAGCGCATACCAGAAACCGGAGACTTTTTTTGGGGGGGGGGGCCTAATGTAGCTGAATTAGTTCTTAGTCTGAACAGTTGCTGCAGATTCACACCAACATTTTGTGAGGCCAAAGTTTCAGGCAATAAAAGATAAGAGCAAACTAATAAGGGTTTTATTTTATTTGTTCGGAAAAAGGAATTCCTGTCTGACGATATTATTGCTGCTACTTCCAAGGTGCACTCTCAATTGTCCAAAATTCTGACTGCTATAGCTCTTACGAACTTACTTGAATTCTTGTCGCTACCGATAGCACACTATAAATTCATGAAAGTTTTATAGTTTTTATTGCCATTCAGGTTCGTCAGTTTTCCAGTCATACCTGGCTGAAGGTTTTCAAGAGCATATTACATGAAGTTCCATATATATTGTTATTGAGGTTTACGCACTTGCACAATATTCAAATGATAAATTAAAATCTTTTTTTCTTGTTAAAAAAAAGAAATCTTGCAAAAGTTCGACACTTGACCCATAATATCAGTATGACCATTCAGCCCCTTGATTTCTTGCTAGTTTTCCCTGTTTATTGTATCAAACATATAATCCCGATGCGATGCGCTCACCTTTTTTCCGGCAATCACACTGACTGATTCAGGATAAAAGGTTATGCGGAAGTTGGCCACGGAAGAACGTATAAAGGAAATCGGGACATCTTAAACATCCTGTCCTATGTTGTGTTATTTAAAATTGGGATAATCTCAATACCTTTTGCGCTTTGTTTTTAAATTGTGTCATTTCACTAGGTCACAGTACGCCATTCCGGTTTGATCACAATATAGGCCTAAACGTTTTACTTTCAAACATTGCACGATAAAAGTGTCACCGGTCAGAATAAACTAGAGGGCGCAAATACAAACGGACCGGATCATTATTACACGCACAGTTTTATTCAAGTCCAAATTGCTTTATCTGGCTGGATTTATTTTTAGAAATCATGTTAACACTTGATGTTTGTACAAATTATTGGGTCCGTCTGCTCTGCTGTCCGACTCCAAAGTTTGAAGCACCAACTTTCCGATGAATTCAGCCATGTTTGCATGTAGGGTTTCACTCAGAATGTCACTTAGATTCTGTTAAATATCTTTTTGAAAAAGCAATATTTTCAGTGTTTTACGTTGTGCAATTGGTACAGATTTGGATTTTTTTAACCCTAAAGATTTTCCGAGACACATTCATGGTTGGCAAACAGATGGTGGCTGATGCTAATAGCCAAACAGGTGCGCTGATTTCCACCATCGGGGAAAACAATTCTTTTTTTAACGACTGCCGTGGTCCACCTGTAATATTTTCGCCACTATACTTCCGTGGTATGAATTCGTTTTCCCATGTAATGCAGACAATAACTGAATAACTCATTTTTATCAATTGGTATTATTTTCCGCCAGCATTCTGTTTATGTGTTGAAGGTTTCTTCCTTGAAACATGTGTCCATTCCTTTATACAAAATTATTAAAAATCAAGTCATTTTATACTTTATAATTATTAGACAGTACCTTCAAGGGCGGATCCAGAGAGTTACTGCCGGCGGTGCAGATTGTGCCGGGGAAAGGGTGTGGGTGTAAGGGCTCTCTCAAGTAAAGTTTGGCCTTATTTCATAACATTTAGGTCACTGCCGGGGGGGGGGGTGGAGCAGGGCGCCCCCTCCACACCCCTGGATCCGCCACTGATCTTGCTAAACTGCCGAGTTTTATTGAACATGTGTTACTTTTGTAAACGTATGCATGAATGTGAATTCCCGAGCAGGACTGAAATCAAAAGCACAATAAATCCAATGCAAAAATTACGTAAATTGCTTACTTTTTACGCGTAAAGTGAAGATACAATTAAATATTTTGATCATTCGCTAAATTCAACTGATTTGAAAAAGTTGCTAATTTGAAAGAAAGTGTTCAAATATTGAATAAGCAAGGTGTGAAATTGGACAGGAAAAAAAACTATTTGAATGAATTAATTGCTGTTTTAAAAACTCACATAATTATGCTTTCAAAGTCATTTCAATGACTTACTAGTGCCTAAAAAATACACACCATTTTTGGTAAAATGAATTTGAATAAAGGTTTTACTGATTGCGTTTTAATGTATGCTGATTTCATGGAGCATTCCGTTTCACAAGACACTTCACAAAGCGACATTAAAACAGGGTGTTGTTGTTTTTCTGGACGTTTTCGGCCAGGAAAATACCGGTCAAACAATAATTTTGATCGTTATTAATTAGTGAAAAATTTTCCCCGTTTTCGAATGATGATTTATCAAAATGAAAAAAAACCCTCACAATTGCATTAAGATGATGATAAAATGTGTTAATTTCTTACTCAAGTATAAATGTTACCGGTTTCTTTTTTTGTTTCAGCCCACACCGAATTCCTTGTGATCTCTTCTTGGACCTGATCTTCAAGTCTTTAAGAGCCAACCATTGAGGTCGGTGAGGTAATGTCTAATTAATTCTATCATGACCGTGGAAAGAGCAGGCCGTCCCCACAAAAAAAAAAAAAAAAAAAAAAAAAAAATTATGTAATTCGGCCTCTTTTCCTGACTTTCATCGGCGGGCAAAAGTAATAACCAGCCCAATTATGTGGATTGGATTGGATTATTTTCCTTATATTTTATGAAAATGAAACTGCAATATCACTCCGAATACATTCTCTGAATAACGATTCTTCAGAAATATTATGAATACATACATGTCCATCAGACAAATTCTTCAGTTTATGTTACATCATTATTTATTTAGTTGTTGCTTTTGTTTTCAGTTTTATGTATAGGCCCTATTTTGTTTTCTTTACAGATGAAGATATGCGGGGCCACCATTCTGTCAATCGCCCTCCTTCTGGGTAACTCTGTCAAGCTCCGAGCTTCCATTACTGGGCCGGTTCCCTCGGACGGTGATGGGCCTGCGTCTCAGGTGTGTCAGCAGTGCTGCCAGGGACCTGCTGCCATACCCGGCATACCAGGTCTGCCTGGGCCAGTTGGTCCGATGGGGCCGTATGGTCAGCCGGGGTCAAAGGGCGATAAAGGTCAGCAAGGTGTGATTGGCCCTATTGGACCTATGGGTGAGCGGGGAGCACCTGGTAACACTGGGTCTAAAGGTGACGATGGGATTGGTCTGCCCGGAAAAATGGGACCCAGAGGCCCACCGGGTCTTGTTGGAGCAGCCGGTCAGGCTGGTGTCAAAGGTCAGAAGGGTGAGCCAGGACAGACACCCGACGACTCCAGTCAGCAGGTAGCATTCACCGTGGTGAGGACGAGCACCTCGGATGAATCTACGAGTCACGACACCCGTTTGCCCTTCCAGCAGACCGTGACGCTTCTGCCGGGTACCAGCTTCGACCTCGAGACCGGTACGTTCACCTGTAGTGTGCCGGGCACCTACGTATTTACGTTTTCTGTTCTTAAGAATGGCAACAGCGGTGTCCTTTACATCCATCTTGTTAAAAACGACTACAAGGTTATCAGTACCTATGGTCACTCGAATCAACTTGGTCAGTTGTCTGGTAGCGCGGTAGTGGTCCTGCAGCGAGGAGACACGGTGTATTTGACCGTGTACGGTAGGGTGCAGAGTTCTTCGACCTATCACTACATCTCATTCAGTGGCTTCCTCCTTTTCTCCGAATAAATAAATAGTTAAATAAATAGAATTAAATCACAACGCATAAATATATAGGAGCAGTGCTGCATTTTTTTGGTTTCGCTTTCCATTTTGCCAAAACAGTAATCGATGAATTAAAAGAAAAATGTTCAATGTCCTGATAATAAGAAAGATAATTGATTCTTAATACAAAGCATTTTACATTCAAGTATCAAAACTGCGTAAAAACAGTTAAAGAAAAAGAAGTTATCTATATGACTTTTGAAAAAGAAGGTTTTAGCTGCGATTTAAAACCCTTCAAATTCTTTACGTTTTGCTCAAATAACGTGGAAGTCTGCACGGTCACCGTATGCCTTGTCAGGCTTTGGACAAACTCTAGGACGATTAAACTGAACCCCATCACAGCTTTTAGTGCGAATGTTAAACGCATGAACTGATATTTACTATGTGAACTACCGTAGTGCTGCCTCACTATGGCGGATAAGTTTGAAAAGTACCAAGGAATCTTGAATTCATTCCGCACCGTAACCGAGAGCCAACGTAGTTCCTGAAGTATGGGCGTACGACCCTTCCTTCTGCATATATGTTTTTTTTTTTAAAACTGGTCATCGTATGAAAAAACATAAACCGTTACAATAGTCTGTCTGGGAAGTAACAAATGCATGTATTAAAATATATTGTTGTTGTTAAATATACTGCTTTTTTTTTTTCATTTGCATTTTGCATACCGTATACAGCCAGAGATAAAATGAAGTCTGGTGATGTCATTTATTTATCCTCGGAAACTTTTTTTCTTGAAAAAAAACCCAAGGGTTTCAAATAGCGCCACAGTGAACCAAGAACTCTAAACTTTTGTTAAACACTTTATTTTGTATCCCGTGTTATACATGTGTAATTGAGTTTTTGTTTCATGTTAAAAGTTGAGTTTTAGAGCTTTCACTTTGATGAAATTGTGTACGATTTAATGTAATTTCAGTTGATGATGTGACACTATATCAGTAGATTACACAATTATGCTTCTATAGTATATATTTGATTTTACGAGAAAAAAAATCCAAGTATACATTTGAGGATGTGCTCTGTTAAGCAGCTAAACCAATTTAAGCACAGAAATTAATCATATAACATGTAATCAGTATCGAATATAAATACTCGAAAACTGTATTTTTAACATTACTTTAATTGAACATTTAGCTTTTAACAATGCGGAAAACCTTGTCCCACTCGTAATACATTCCATCAAATTCCTCTCAAGAAAGTAAAATTACAGAGAAATTTTGTCGTTGAAATGAACGAGCAAATCCCAGTCTGACTCTTGCGAACAAAATAATTTCTTATTAAGTACTTAAATATGTCATTATAGATAACATTTCTTATCCCTTTGATATTACAAATTATTGCAAATAAAGTCAGTTAATTACCTGTATTTGTGTCCATTTTTGTTTGTTTTGACTTCTAGATTTGGGGATCGTGTTAATGAAAGGCCGGGTTAACACTGGTTGAGGATGGATGGGGTGGAGGATGAATGATTAGTGGTGTCGAGGGGGTTAGGGATTGAAGATGAGGGGCGGGGAGCAAAATATGATGCCGATTGTTACTTATCTTTCAATAATTCATCAAAAACAATGAATGGCACTAAGACGATGGTGTAGTCTACTTATCCCATTTCGTCACCGTTTTCACGAAGAGCCACATAATGTCAAATTTTTTTTTTCATTATTTCGCATTGAAACAATGTACTTAACCATTTAGACGTGTTTCTGAAAGCAAAACATCATTAATTTCTAAGTTATATTAATGTTGCAAGGGAAAAAACATCTCGATAAATGCATTTTGCGTTTTCACGAAGAGCCACATACATTTTGGCCCTTTGAACGCGTACAAAACCCATTGCACGGAAATACGTAAAAGTAGAGAAAATGAGATTTGCGTTTTCACGAAGAGCCAAATATCTTTGTTGCATTTCAGCTGCGCGCGCGCGCTCACGCGCGCCTATGGAAATACACGTTGAACAGAAAGGGCCAATATCTCGGAAACCTGAATTTGCGTTTTCACGAAGAGCCACATATCTTTATTAATTAATTTTCACTAATTAACTGCTGTATTAAGTCTTATTACCGGATTCATGTAAAACTTCAGCTCTCGAAGAATCGTGTGATGGTTTTCTTGCTTCACAAAGTTGTTGCAAAGTGGTAATTTTTGCAGTTTAAAAATATGAGAAACTTCTTTTGCGATTATCTCGAAAACGCCTTTTCTTCAAAATCCACATATGTGGCTCTTCGTGATAACGGTGACAATTTACCTCACGGATTTTTAAAAAGCTAAAACATGTAGACAACAAAATGAGAAATGAAAAATGCTGGATGTTAGGCCCATTTTTGCCCCCTCCCCCTCCCTCCCCAACACAACCGGAAGCCCACCGACAGTGTTGTTCTGCATCCAGCTGTGAAGGGCAGGGTGTTCAGGTTGGCTTGGGTTTGAAGGGGACAGGTTGTGTTTCGCAGATTAATGTGGGGGGGGGGGGGGGGGGGTAAGGAGGTATTTACCCCCACCCAATATTTTGTAAAGACTGCCCTTTTCCATTCAAATGCCCCTTTTCAACGGGCTTACCCCCAATAACTTGTAAAGAGTGCCCTTTTTTTGAAGAAGAAATGCCTTTTTTTCTGATCAAGGGCCCTTTTTTAAAAAGAAATGGGCCAGGGTCATCGCAACGTGCATGGGGGGGGGGGGTGGATGTGTGCACGGGCGGAATTTTCGCGGAGGGGTTCATCGGCAAAACAAAGCTGAAGGGAAATAAAGTCCGAATTTTATTACGTTCAAATTCATTTCTTTTCTTTTTTTCTAATTTATATTTTCTTTTCACGTTTTTGGAAAGGTAAATTCAAAAACGCCCACCGTACACCAACTTTGCGGATGACGTTTGGGAGAAAAAAAAATCGCGCCCATGCAGGATGGTAAAGGGCGCACACCGGTAAATAGGCCTAAACCCATCCGCCGAGTGCATGAAAGAAAGTTAAACCCTCAAACTATTCTATATTAGAGAGTTCTGAGAGCTCTAGAATTGGGGATTTGAAGAGATAAGGCAATGAACCCTCTGGCCAGGATTTGGGGCTTTCAATTTTGAAAATTTTGGATGCAATTGGGCTCGAAAGTGGCGCTTTTGTGTCATGTTGTGGAGGGATCGTTTTTGAAGATGGCTACTGTTGCAATTTGGGAAAAACTTGTGGGGTCGCCTTTTTTGGGTGAGAATATCTCGAAAAGTCAATGGTCAACCCACAAAAAAATGAAAATAAAATAAAAGATGACATGTTGATTACCTTTTTTTCTTTGCAGCTATACCCGTAAGAGTTCTGAGTATTTTTACAAAGATTTTGAAGTATGGGCATTTAACACTTGTTTCCATGGGAATTGTAATACAGGGCTGCACCCCAAGACCTGTAAATCGACTCCCAAAGACATAAGTGATAACTACACGTACTTCCCGATTTTTGTTAGTAATACTCATGATTGTAGATCTCCAACGCATGGTGTTTGAAATTTTAATTGAATACATGTAGTATTTCTTGAGTTGTTGCCCCCAAAAACGATTTAATACTGTATTTCAAAATTAGAATTTCGTCCAGTGATTTGTCATGATGACTGTGTAACATTATGAGATTTAATATTATGGGGAAACTGTCAAACAATGAAATAATAATACATGTTTGACCGAAACAAATATAGTGTCTTATTAACGTGAAAAATACCAACCGAATGAAAACAGAAAGTCAACGTCCAAAAAATATGACACACGCAATAACCCGAGCCTACCAGGCCCAGATGTTTTAAGTTGTAAGTTCGGCCAGTAATCGGTCTTGATGTATTACTCATAAGGAGATTCTATTTCGCGAGAAACCGTCGAACAACTAATGAAAGTTTATTTCGAGAAAGGGCGCGCTAAATAAAACTAGTGTTAAGTTTTCATCAATAGAGGGGGCGCCTCATAAACATGGTCTCCACAAAGCGAGCAACTGCCAAGCCCCCATCGGCAAAAACCATCATCGTAAAATCATTATCTGCAATTGTGTGTTTTCTTGTGGTGTGCTCCCCCAGCTGGTAATGTGGCCCCTCCCCCCCCTCCCACATGTCCGGAGCTGGCCATGGTGCTGCTCCTCAGACACTCAGGTTAATACTGATTTCGCTCATCCAAACTTCATTTAAGAAAAAAAAAGGCTTGTTTCCGGTGTCATATGAAAATCAGACTCCTGGGTAAACTGATCAGTTCACCTTTACCCTAGTATTGGTTGAAATGTCTTACTTTGGTAAATGCATTTACCAAATTGAATTTAATGTACAAGTTACCAAGATTGCACACTTGTTATGCGGGTAATGAAGATACCCTGAAACATGTTTATATTTTTGCTCAACTCAACCGTGTGCGAAAACGCTTGCACGTGTTTAAGTGCATTTGAAAGAAAGTTCTGCATTTTTGAATGAGCGAGGGTGAAAAATTGGACTAACATTTGAATGAAGACTTTGCTGCTTTAGACCTTACATAATTATGTCTTCTACAAACATTAATGAGATTGACATACTAGCACCCTATTATTGGTTAAACTCTCTCGCGTGAGCGGTCACTCTACTAATTATCACCAGCTAGACACGCACAATACTATATCAATGTGTCTGTATTTTATAGGGTCCTAAATTCACGCTGCCCCGGATAAGAGACACCCCGGCGGAGACACGCCCAATGCAGTATCATTTATTAATCCTCGGAAGGATTTGTTTTCCTTCAAAAAAAAAAAAAAAAGACAAAGAAAGAAATGAGTTTGAATTACACCATAATGTCATTATTTTTTGTTTTCCTTGTGTGCCAAATTATTTTCATTGGATTTTTAACGTGTTAAAAGTTTGGTCTTAGAGTTTAATTCTGATGAAATGATTGTTTACGATTTAATGCAATTTTAGTTAATGTGACACTATCAGAGCATTGTTCAAACGCAGTTATAATTTTATTGCAAATGATTATTTTATTGTACAAAAGGTGTTGTTTATTTCCAAGTGCATATAGGTTTCAAAATATCTCTTTATTTGACAGCTTAACTCATTTTGTAATATCATGTGATAAGATAGAGAATATAAATTCTAAAAAAAAACAATGTTTTGAAAACTATATAGTTTGTGATAATGTGGGACATCCATGCCCTTTGTAATACACTCTGGAGGAATGAAATCGCATTCTCTGGAAAGTAGAATTATAAAGACATTTTGAATATTTACTAAACAAAAATTAAAGAAATCGTTTGTCGTCGAAATCAGTGATTATTATTAACAATTCTAATCAATTTGATATTAAAAATATTTGCACCAATTCAGTGAATTACTTTGTATTCTGTATAGTTATTTTGTTGTTTTGTCGTCTTGAATTTGGGGTTCGTGTTCAAGGCCCGGTACAGATGTGTGTCGAGGGGGTTAGGGGTTGCAAATGGGAGGGGGCAACAAAACTGATACCAATAGTTATTCATCTTTCAATCACTGAACAAGAGCAGTAAATATTACTAAGACGATGGTGTAGTCCACTCGTTTCATTTCCCACACGGATTCTTCAAGTATAACAATTAATAATTTGCGAGGCTAATCATCCTTACTCGCAGCTGGGATGCTGAATTGCGAAGGACGCGGCTACAACGTGGTCGGGCCGCTGGCACGTAAAGGCGCCTATGGCTGCCGGCCACATCGACCCATATATGACCACGGAGCACAGCCTGAGATCGAAAGTGTTTGATTTTGCCGGAGGGAGGAAAACCGGAAGGCACGTAGAAAAACCCTCGTGGAACAGGAGAGAACCAACGCACAACTCTACTCACACGTGATCCGCGGCCAGTATTCGAACCGTAGTCACCTTGGTGACAGGCGAGCACTTTACGCACAAGCCACCCACGCCACCCAAAATGCTAGTATAATGTAGTCAGGAAAAGTAATGAAGGAAAAATGAAACACATCCCCCACGCCTATCGATTTTGTAACGGCCAGCTTGCCGGGTGTAAGGCCCTTTTTTCTGCCCCCCCCCTTCCCCTCCACTCACAGCCTAACATAACTGGAAGCACATCGAGACTTTGGATCTGTCCGCCGTTGAGGGGCAGGGTGTTCAGGTCGGGTTGGGTCTGAAGGTTGTAAGGCATTAATTAGGTGGTTGCGTCCTGCAGATTGATGAGAGATGGGTGAGATGGGGTGGGGTGGCAAAGCCTTTGTGAGAGAGGCTGGATAGGGTGAAAGTTGAACTCACGTCAGCTTACGGGCAGGTGTGTTAGGTGCAGGGTCGTTGCCAAGTGCAGCGGGGAGGTCTGGGTACCCGACTTAGTAAAAATGGTCTGCGCATTGAACAAGCGGCCAGCTCCTCAGGCCAGACGGCGTAGTACGGACGTCTTGTCCTCTTTGCCTCTGGTTAAAGCTGTCTCAACAATCCCCCCCCCCGTGATTTTCAAATATCCGATGGCAGATTTATTTCCGTTCAAATATTAGTGCTGTTCGTGGTCAAACTCATGGTCCAAGCCAGATGTTGAGATACGATACGTCACTTCAAACTCAGCTAGGGAGGGCGTGCCTCACCACTCAGCTTTCCTGGGATTCGGGGGAGGCGCTTAACTCTTTGAATGCTTCCTCCAGAAAAGGCGCTTAACTCTTTGAATGCTTCCTCCCGAAAATGAGGAGTCTTAATTAAGGTCCCTTTGATGAACCACGCCAATGAGTAATACTTTGCGGCGTAATATCTCTCGGAAATACTAGGTTTGAAAACTACACACCCTAAATAGGCATAAGTATAGGTACTGTTTGGAATTGTGGGCAGTATTGTTCCGCTAGAAATCAGGCACACTCAGGGGCACACTTAGTGATTATTTTGGACTTTCGGTAGAATATGGGCCACCGTCTTTTAAAATTTTCTCAGTAGGCATTCTGATAGGCCGATCTATTTTAGCGGGGAAAACTGTTAGTTGTCATCAGCAGAAAATTGATGAATAACTAAAAACAGTGGCACTCGATAGGTTACCCAACGAAAAACAAATGTCACGACACGACTGTTAATGCTGTAAAAATAGGTTTACTCTTCCTCTTCCTGTCGACGTAACTATTAATAGAAAGGGGAACAACATCACTCTAGCATTAAATAAGCATTAAATAAGCACCCCCCGTTGGCTGCCCAGGGTGGTTAGGAGGGGGAAGGGATGGTGGGGGGGGGGGGGGCGTGGATTCAATTTGGGGATTCGTGCTTGGCTTGGAGATCAGGCTATTGAATGCTAGTGTTTCCTAAAGAAAGAAGTTTGTTGCACATGGTAAGATCCAAACAGTTGGGGTAAGTTTGGGATTAGGTTTGATTAGGCGAGGGTCAAGATCGGGGTTGGCCTAATTATGTGTTTGGTTTTAGGTATAGGTTGGGCTCAATAAGCGGAGGTGGGAGTGCCTCAATAAGCGGGGAGGGGGTTCTGCCCGCTCAAGGTCGATTGCATGCCGAGAAGTTGGCCGGGCCGAGCGCACGTTTGACTAGTGGATGGGGATAGACATGGTTATAATTAAGGTGCCTTTCGGGGAACGGCTGAATTCTGCAAAATAAGTATACTTCATCGTAAGAGGGCGGCAACTGTACAAGAACCGGATATTATGCACACAATATATTGAAGTTCTTATTACTTTTTCTTTTCAAGCTAAATTATTACGCCTTCGTTTTTCTATCAAAAATGCAGACCTCATAACCTGACTACAACATACTAGCCACCAAATGCGTGGCCCCATAAATAACATGAAGCGCAAAACAAACACTGATTGAATCACATAGGGCCGGTGTACGTCATTATTCTGTCTACCAATCATCGTTAGTCAACCAACAAGTCGGTGACCACAAGTGAGTGGTCTGTGATTGACAGGTGCCTATCACAATCCACGTGTAGGATTGTGTCACCGACATCCATACAATCATTTCACCAATTAGGTGCGTCTATTTGAGTGTCGGTGATACAAGCTTTGGGTTTAACGTGTGGCAATGTAACATTAACATCATTTCCCTCTCATCAATATGAAGCGAGTCAGTGATGTGTGATTGACAGCGCGCAGGGGGCCAATCACAAACCGGGCTTGCAAGTTCCTCAGTCACTGCTCGGGAAATCGACGTCAATATTTAAGTCACAAGCTGCCGGCTCACTCCTCACAACGACCGCAGCTCATGTTCACGTTCAGACGACAACCCAAGAGAACTGTTTGCAAGATCGAACAAGAATTGCACGGTGAGTGTTTGAAGCAGTCTTTTACGATAATTCTGCTAACTTTGGGATTGATCTTTTTTGATATATGATATTGGCTCACATGTACTTATAGCCAAAACAGTGCGCTGTAAATATTTCCGACCATGATGATTCCATTCCCATACGGTTATTCGATAACTTATCATGCGATATTGGTGCTTGAATCATTACCAGGTATTATGATGCATAGACTACAGCTGAATTAGAACTAGTCTGAACAGTTGATGCGGATTCAGACCAACACTTTGTGAGGCCAAAATCAGGCAATGATATAGCTAAGAGCAAGTAGTCAAGATTTTGTTATTTGTTCGGAATAAGGAATTCATGTCTGACAATATTTCTGCTACTACTTACATAGTGCACTCTCGACGCACAATATTTACCCAAATACTGAATAGTGAAAAACAACACTATAAATTCATGGAAGTTTTATAGTTTTTATTGTCATTCAGATTCGCCAGTTTTCCGATCAAACCTGGCTGTAGGTTTTTCAAGAGTGTATTACATCAAGTTCCTTATTGTTATTGAAGTTCACGCACTTACACAATTATTCAGATGAAAATTTTTAGGCCTAACCTTTTTGTTTTCAAAGAAAGAAATCTTGCGGAAGCTCGACACTTGACTCATAATATCAGTATGCTAAATCACCCGTTTTGTTTTCTTTCTATAGTTTCCCTGTTTATTGTATCAGACATAAAATCCCGATGCGATCTGCTCATTTTTTTCCCGGCAATCACTGTAACCAATTCAGGATAAAACGTTTTGCGGAAGTTGGCCACGGAAGAACGTATAAAGGAAATCGGGACATCTCAAACATCCTGTCCTATGCTGTGTTATTGAAAATTGGGATAATCTCAATACCTTTTGCACTTTGTTTTTAAACTGTGTCATTCACTAATTCACAGTGCGCCATTCCGGTTTGATCACTATATAGGCCTAAGCGTTACTTTCAAGCACTACACGATAAAAGTGTCACTGGTCAGAACAGACTAGAGGGCGCAAATACGAACGGACCGAATTATGATCACACACACAAATTTATTCAAGTTCAAATTGCTTTATCTGGCTGGATTCATTTCTGGTAATCATGTAAAGAGTTGATGTTTGTAAAAAATATTCGGGCCGTCTGCTCTTCTATCCGACTTCAAAGTTTAAAGCACCAACTTTCCGATGAATTCGGTGTATATGAACACTGTCAATTTAGATTAAGCAACTTTGGTTTTAACCCTTCCCGCAGCTGCCCCTTTATTCGACCTATATCGTGCCGTTGCATGGAATGTTTTTATACCTCTATTTAATTTGAGCCTCCCGGCCCTCAAACCCAGACCAGCACCCCTTGCATCCTTCACACCTTAAACAGCCATTTAAACCACAGAGTTGCCCTGTTTATGTCATTTGACTATTTCATTTTGGTCAGCAGGGGTGATCCATGCAATCCCTATAATGAACAGTGCAATTGTATAAAGCCTATGTAAATGTGCAAAAGCACACTAGGTCTTCCCGCCAATTTTAACCCCTCTACCAGATCGCCACCCACCCACTCTGGTTGATGTACCGTGGTCCATACTAGGATCTAGTGAAAGATGACCCCGGGCAAGGCTACCACGTGGCCGGGAAAGTATATAACATAGAAATGTGACCAAGATTAAGATTCCTAGTCAAATTGTCCCGGGTTCTACAAATTGGTTAATGAAGAAACGCGCACATGTTTTTTTTGGAGTTGTTCATGTTTATGTACATACAAGCAGTTTCGCAAAACAAACCCCAAACAATAAGAGAACTAAAAGAAATAAAAGAGAGATATGCATGTAAACCAGATAAGAAAAGATTTGAATGATTTTCGGAATATCTTTTTCATTATCTTTTTATTTCCACAGAGTAATAACAACAAATAACAAATCTGTCTTATTTCGTTGTAGGCCTAATTTTGGGCGAGTGCTCAAACATTCATTCTTTCTATCATTTAGTCACTTTAAGTTCTGATATGCATGTTTCATGTTTCCTTCCCTGATATTTTACATGTTCTTTGTACATTCTTTCATATCACTTTATCAAAAGTCATGTCAATCTATGCTTTGTTTTAATACTGTTAAGCAATATTTTCAAGGCAAATCTGAGAGTTTATTGTGTCGGAGAAAGGGGGAGGGCTCTCTCAAGTGACATTTCGCCTTATTTGAGAAAATGTCGGTCAATGCCAGGGGTAGGGCGCCCCCTCCGCACCCCTTGATCCACCACTGATCTTGCTAAACTACCCGATTTCATTAAACATGTGTAACCTTTTAAAAACGTATGCATGAAATTGAATTCCCGAGCGGGACCGAAATCCAAAGCACAATAAATACAATGCAAAGTTACGTTAATTGCCTACTTTTTTACGCGTAGGCCTATAATGAATACATTCAATTCAACTCAATTCAGTTGACATTTATTTAGCACTCTCCAATAAACCAATACAAAGTTGGATAATGTAAGTACAACAGTTATATTTAAACAAGCGATTACAAAAATGAAGGTAATTACCACCAGAAAAAAAAATGTTTTTAATATAATTTAATATACTCTTAAATATTTGTATCGTTCGCTAAATTCAACTGGGTTTAAATTTGCCTGCCCGTTTGTATGCGAGTTTGAAAGAAAGCGTTGAATTATTGAAGGGGCAAGGTGTGAAATTGGACGGGGAAAAAGTTATTTGAATGAAGATTTTTTTGTTTTAAAACTCACATAATTATGTTTTCAAAAACATTTCAATGACTAACTAGTGCCTAAAAAAAAATCATATTTTTGTTTTGGGGTGGTGGTGTAAAATTAAGTTGAATAAAGGTTTTAATAAAAGCGTTTGTAGAAATTGAATACTGATTTCAGGCAGCGTTCAGTTTCCCGAACAATTTTACATAGCCACATTAAAACAGGTTGTTTTTCTGGACGTATTCGTCCGAAAAAAATACCGGTCCAATAATATTGTTTTCGTTATTTATTAGTGTATACTTTTTCCAATTTCGAATGATGATTTATCAATATGAAAAAAACTCACAGTTTTATTAAAATCGATGATAACATTATATCTTTCTCCACTCAAGTATAAACGTTGCCGGTTTCCGTTGTTATTTTTTTTCAGCCTACAGTGAACTCCTTGTGATCTCTCTTTGGACCTGATCTTCATGTCTTCAAGAACGAGCAATCGAGGTCTGTGTGGTGATATTTAATTGATTCTTTCACAAACGAAAAAAGAGCGGGCCGTCCCCACAAAAAAAAAACCCTGATGTAATTCGATCTGCTTTCATAACATTTATCGGCGGGCAAAAGTAATAACAAGCCCAATCATGCTGACAAAAATTAAAACAGTTGTGGATTCCCCACAGCCACAGTTGCCATGGCACCCAATTAACAAAAGAACCCGCCTTTTCATAAAATGTAATCCCCTTGTCCCCGGATAGGCCACTGTCATATCACCGTCGAACACATTGTCTGAACAATGATTCCTCAGCATTATTATGTAGTCGTACAATGTCTTTTAGATAAATTCTTTAGTTAATGTAACATCATTATTTCTTTAATCTACCTGTTTCTTATTATTTTTTTTTATTTTAGCTTTATATATAGCCCCTTTATTGCTTTCTTTACAGATGAAGATCTGCGTGACCACCATTCTGTCAATCGCCCTCCTTCTGTGTAACTCTGTCAAGCTCCGAGCTTCCGTTACTGGGCCGGTTCCCTCGGATGGTGAAGGCCCTGCGTCTCAGGTGAGTCAGCAGTGCTGCCAAGGACCTGCTGCAATACCAGGTATACCAGGTCTGCCTGGACCAGCAGGACCGATGGGGCCATACGGTCAGCCAGGGTCAAAGGGTGATTTAGGCCAGCAAGGTCACAAAGGTGAGATTGGACAGATTGGACCTATTGGTGAGCGGGGAGCACCTGGGAACACTGGGTCTAAAGGTGACGATGGGATTGGCCTGCCCGGAAAGATAGGTCCGAGAGGCCCACCGGGTCTTGTTGGAGCAGTCGGTCAGGCTGGTGTCAAAGGTCAAAAGGGTGAGCCAGGACAGACACCAGACGACTCCAACCAGCGGGTGGCATTCACCGTGGTGAGGACGAGCAGCTCGGATGAATCTACAAGTGTCGACACCCGTTTGCCCTTCCAGCAGACCGAGACGCTTCTGCCGGGTACCACCTTCGATCTCGAGACCGGCACGTTCACCTGTAGTGTGCCGGGTACCTACGTATTTATGTTTTCTGTTCTTAAGAATAGCAACAGCGGTAGCTTTAACATCCATCTTGTTAAAAACAACCACAAGGTGATTTCCACCTATGGTCAAGCAAATCAACGAGGTCAGTTGTCTGGAAGCGCGGTGCTGGTTCTGCAGCGTGGAGATACGGTGCATGTTACCATGTACGGTAGGGCGTATAGTGATTCCACCTATAAATACACCTCATTCAGTGGCTTCCTCCTTTACCCGGAGTCAATTAATTAATTAATAAATAATCACCACGCATAAATATACAGGAACAGTGCTTCCCCGCAACAAAATGTTTCGTTTTTTTATTTTGCCGAAACAATAACCAATGATTTAACAGAAATGATGTTCAATTTAATAATAATAAACAAAATGTCTCCTATGGGTACCATTAACAGGTATGATACAAATGATTAATTTTAAATACACGTTTAGCATTGATATATCAAAACGGTTTACAAAACATCAACACAATTTTTTTTAAATCATTAAAAATAAGATAAAAGTAAAACTCTCATTTTCAGAAGATAATATTTTAAGCCGTGATTGAACAATTCCAAATTCATAAACATTTCTCAATAAAGCTGAAAGTCTGTTCCCCAGATGTATACATGGTAAAAGCACAATCCCTGTATGCCTTGCTAGGCTTTGGACAAACTTTAGGGTGGCTGAACTTAACCCCGTCGCAGCTTTTAGTGCGAATGTTAAACTCCTGAACTGATCTCAACTCGACGGATTATTCTGAAAACTAACAAAAGATCTTGAATTCAACCCTTACCGTATGTATAACTGTGAGCCAATGTAGTTCCTGAAGTATGGATGCATGTCCGCTTAACGATCTATCCTTCTTGGGATAACCAGTCGGACAGCAGCATTCTAAATATGTTGTCATTTCTTAAGCTGGTAAACATATGAACCAATAAATAAGAAATATAAATCTGTTCCTATAATCTAATCGGGAATTTAAATGCATGGTTGAATAAATAATGTATTTGTTTACATTTGCAACGCACAGTTCCGTATAGGCAATACAAATTTACAATTTTGAGTGCTCGTTATAATTAGCTTTTCGTAGAAAAGTTTTGAGAGATATTAAACAAGTATGCATTAAACTTGTTGACAACAATTATATTTGCATCCACTGTGGGATGAAATATTGTTAATACAGTTTTAATAAAAATGTGAACAAATAAAATATTTCAGAACATATGTTATTTGTTCACTTTTGATATGTGAACATGCAAAATACGTTATGACTTTTGTAAAACCTATATATTTCTGCACCTGTTGGGTTATTCTTAGTTGGGTGGAGACTCGCCCCGATATCATTAATCCTCGGAAAGATTTTGTTTCTCGCTGGAAAAAAATTGTATCAATTTGAATCGCACCATAGTATCGAATGTATGGGTGACGTTACGTACCTTTATCATATTGTGAACCACGGCCTGAATTATTTCTGAAAAAAACTGTTTATATACCCTTTTTTTAATAAGAGTTTAGTTTAAACTCAGCAAGTTTTGAGTTTGAATTAACTGTATTGTTGCTTTATTAATAGTTTTTTGAAGTGGCTCATGATTTGATGTTACTTTGTAGAGATATTTGGCTATTTCCGACTCTGCTGTTCAGATGTTTGTGCACCCAATTTTTACAATCAGAATATGCAATTATCAAAGAACAGTTATGAATATATTGTATATTTTTTTTATGTTTTTACAGATGTTTGAAAAGTTTTTAAAAAAAAAGGCCGATACAAAGAAGTATAAGAACCAGAAATTCCTTCAATTTTAAAATTTTGCAGTGTTCACAAAATAACATTTATATAAATAGCTGGAATTCCCACTGCATCTAACCATTTTTGTTGTATTTGTTTTTAAAGACCTCTTCTCAGCACTATTTAAAAAGACTCAACGTGTGCCTTCTGGAAAAAAAGTATTTATATTAAGAATGTTGAACCTAGCACAGCCAAGGGTGTACACCTGTGTGTAATGAACAGCGGCGGCGGAACGGGTTTGAAACTGGGGGGGGGGGGGCATCACCAAAAAGGGGCACATGCAAACCCTCGCTGAAATGTCGACACGTTTTTCTCACCGGACACTGTCTTGTCCTCCGTAAAATCAAATAATGGGGGGGGGGGGGGGGGGGGGGGGCTGGTACCATCTTCCAACATAGGGGACGCTCTTCAAAACCAATGATTATATGCTAAATATGCATTATTTGCCCATTTTCAGGGCGTATTGTATGGCTTTTGGGACTTGATTTTCATATTCCTCGTTTATATCAAAAATATCTATACCATTATTGCAAAATGGTTACTTCTAAGAATAGTAAGATACTTTAAGGGCATTTTTTTTATCTCGAGGGGGCACTTTAGTGATCGAGGGGGCACATTTATGGCCGCAAAAGGGGCACTTGGGAAAATCTGGGGGGCAAACGCCCCCCCCCCCCCAGCCCCCCCCCCCCACCGGTTCCGCCGCATTTGCTAATGGCTGGTTTGTTTTAATAGCACCGTGTAGCTTTGGTAATCGATCGATAGGGCTACATCACTTTCGATATTAGCGATTTGTAATGTATTTTCTACTTAGTTCCTCACTGAAGTAACGTGCAGAGAAAGTTATTGTGATGGATTGTCAAACATTTAGGCCATCCCATCATTTTTGAAAGCTTGAATTTGCGAGTTGTTATACAGCTAATTATCCATGTTTTTTTTTCATTTTTTTTTTTTACTTTATTAGTAACGAATAAAAAACTTAAGTTTATGTTGATAATCAGGCTATTTTGTTGAGACGTGTCCTGTCATCAAAACAAATCCACTACAAAGGAGAAAAATAGGCGGGGTTTGTTGTCATGATTTGAGACAACAAAACGGCTCACTGTAGCGAACAAGAAGTAAATAAACTTAAATAAAATCGACCTAGGAAATCAACCCGACACATGTTAATGTGTTAAATACTTAGTTTATTACAGCCCCATCGTTTTTTCCTCGATTTTTGCATGCTCCGAGGAATAGATTTGTTTCTAAGGCTACAAAAGTCATTCACTTGTGCATAAGACGCCGACCAAAACAATCAGCCGTTTTGAATGATCTGAGGAATAAAATAGAGTAGATAACAAACGTTAATTCTTTTGTTTGTGAAATAAGGGAGGGAGGGAGGGGCAATTTCTGTTATACTTAATAACTGCATGGTCAATAGGAATTATTTATTTCGGCGGGGGGGGGGGGGGGTGGGGGGCGACTGCAGGACATTTTTTTCTATTAGTGTGTGTAACCCCAACCCCCTACACCCCCACCCCAGCCTCCCTAATCAACCTGGCTACGCCGCTGTCTACCAGCAAGGTGGATTAGATACATCTTTACAGCGAATTAAAGCAGCCACATCAATTGGAAACAAAGAAAACAATCGATTATTTTACAAGAGTTACAATAGACGACACGACTGTTGTAAAATCGATTTACTCATCCTCTTCCTCTTAATGGAAATATTAATGGAAAGGAAAACAACAGAACCCTGGCATTAAATAAACACCCCCCCCCCATCTCGAGCCGCCTTAGCATACATTTGGGGTTCGGGATCTGCCGTGGGCTGCCCTAGGGTGGTAAGGATGTGGAAAGGATGATGGGAGCGGAGTTCCTGGGGGATTCGTACTTAGGCTATTGAAAGTTTGGGTTTTAGTTAAGGAAAGAAGACTGTTTCACATGGTTAGATCGAAACAGTTAAGTTTGGGAATGGATTTGGTTGGGTGAGGGTCAAGATATTTCTTTTCAAGCATAATTATTACGCCTTCGTTTTTCTATCAAAAATGTAGACTGCATAACCTGACTACAAAATACTAGCCACCAAATGCGTGGTTCCATTAAATAACACGAAGCGCAAAACAAACACTGATTGAATCACGTATGGCCGGTGCACGTGGCCGGTGCCGGTGCATTATTCTATCCCCCAATCATAGTTAGTCACCCAACAAGTCGGTGACCACAAGTGAGTGGTCTGTGATTGACAGGTGCCAATCACAATCCACGTGTTTGAATGTGTCACCGACATCCATACAATCATTCCACCAATTAGATGCGTCTATTTGAGTGTCGGTGATACAAGCTTTGGTTTTAACGTGTGGCAATGTAACATTAACATCATTTCCGTCTTACAGATATGGAACGAGTCGGTGATGTGTGATTGACAGCGCGCAGGGGCCAATCACAAACCGGTCATGCAAGTTCCTCAGTCCCTGCTCGGGAAATCGACGTCAATATTTAAATCACAAGCTGCCGGCTCACTCCTCACAACGACTGCAGCTCATGTCCACGTCCAGACAACAACCCGAGAGAACTTTTTGCAAGAGCGAACAAGAATTGCACGGTGAGTGTTTGCAACAATCTTTTACTATAATTCTTCCAACTTTGGGATTGATCTTTTTGATTTACGATATTGACAAAAAAAATGTGCTTATAGCCAAAACAGTGCGCTGTAAATATTTCTGACCATGATGATCCCGTTTTCATACGTTAACTCGATAACTTATCGATAGGTGCTTGAATAATCACCTAATATTATAATGTATATCAGGCCCAAAAAAAGTATCCGGTTTCTGGTATGGAGCTTGCCCAAAAAGTTGTGCGGCAACGCGTTTTTTTTTTTTTACCTTTTTTTTTGGCTTCAAATGTCGGCTGATGACTGCAAATGTTGCCCTAAACTTAGTGCAAATATTATGGGAGACTAGAGAGGCCACATTAAGCTTATTCGCGATCATAACCCCATCTAAAAACACGTTTAAATTGTGCAGCAGCAGGATTCCAGTCAAACCAGTGATTTTGGCGGTTTTGAGACATCCTCTTTCATTAAAAAAAAAACGTTTTCATTTTGCCGACGCGCATTCCCACAGCGACGCGCGCGCATACCAGAAATCGGAGACTTTTTTTGGGGGGGGGGCCTAATATAGCTGAATTAGCTCTTAATCTGAACAGTTGCTGCAAATTCATACCAACATTTTGTGAGGCCAAAGATTCAGGCAATAAAAGCTAAGAGCAAACTATTCAGGGTTTTTATTTCATTTGTTCGGAATAAGGAATTCCTTTCTGACGATATTATCGCTGCTACTTCCATGGTGCACTCTCAATAAACAATTGTCCAAAATTCTGACTGATTTCTCTAGCGCTTAGAAACTTACTTGAACTCTTGTCACTACCGATAGCACACTATAAATTCATGAAAGTTTTATAGTTTGTATTGCCATTTAGGTTCGCCAGTTTTCCAGTCATACCTGGCTGAAGGTTTTCAAGAGCGTATTACATGACGTTTCATATATATTTTTATTGAGGTTCACGCACTTGCACAATATTTCAGATAATAAATTAAAACCTTTTTTGTGTGTGAAAAGAAAGAAATCTTGCAAAAGTTCGACACTTGACCCATAAAATCAGTATGACTATTCAGCCCCTTTATTATCTTGCTAGTTTTCCCTGTTTATTGTATCAAACATATAATCCCGATGAGATGCGCTCATCTTTTTTTTCCGGCAATCACCTGACTGATTCAGTATAAAAGGTTATGCGGAAGTTGGCCACGGAAGAAAGTATAAAGGAAATCGGGACATCTCAAACATCCTGTCCTATGCTGTATTATTGAAAATTGGGATAATCTCAATACCTTTCGCACTTTGTTTTCAAACTGTTTCATTTCACTAGGTCACAGTACGCCATTCCGGTTTGATCACTATATAGGCCTGAACGTTTTACTTTCAAACATTGCACGATAAAAGTGTCACTGGTCAGAATAGACTAGAGGGCGCAAATACAAACGGACCGGATCATTATTAAACACACACAGTTTTATTCACGTCCAAATTGCTTTATCTGCCTTGGATTTATTTTTAGAAATCATGATAACACTTGATGCTTGTACAAATTTTCCTGGCCGTCTGCTCTGCTGTCCGAACTCAAAGTTTGAAGCACCAACTTTCAGATGAATTCAGCCATGTTGCATGTAGGGTTTCACTCAGAATGTCACTGAGATTCTGTTGAATATATTTTTAAAAAAGCAATTTTTTCAGAGTTTTAAGTTGTGCAATTGGTACAGATTTTGATTTTTTTTTTTTAACCGTAAAGATTTTCCGAGACACATTCATGGTTGACAAACAGATGGTGGCTGAAGCTAATAGCCAAACCGGTGCGTTGATGTCCCGGGGAAAAATTCTTTTTGTAACGACTGCGGTGGTCCACCTGTAATATTTCCGCCTCTATACTTCTGTGATATGAGGTCGTTTTCCCATATTTATGCAGACAATAACTCAATAACTCATGTTTATCAATTTGTATTACTTTCCGCCAGCATTCTGTTTTATGTGTTGAAGATTTCTTCCTTGAAATATTCCTTTATACAAAGTTTTTTTAAAATCAAGTCTTTTTTATACTTTATAATTATCAGACAGTACCTTCAAGGGTGGATCCAGAGAGTTACTGCCGGCGGTGCAGGTTGTGCCGGGGAAAGGGTGTGGGTGTAAGGGCTCTCTCAAGTAAAATTTGGCCTTATTTCATAACATTTAGGTCACTGCCTCCACACCCCTGGATCCGCCACTGATCTTGCTAAACTGCCGAATTTTATTGAACATGTGTTACTTTTGTAAACGTATGCATGAATGTGAATTCCCGAGCAGGACTGAAATCAAAAGTACAATAAATTCAATGCAAAAAAAAAACATATATTGCTTATTTTTTCCGCGTATAGTGAAGATACCATTAAATATTTTGATCACTTGCTAAATTTAACTGGATTTGAAAAAAAAGTTGCGAATTTGAAAGAAAGTGTTAAAATATTGAAATACTGATATTCAAGTCTTCAATAGCCAACCATCGAGGTCGGTGAGGTGATGTCTAATTGATTCTATCATGACCGTGGAAAGAGCAGGCCGTCCCCACAAAAAGACCCTGATGTAATTCGGCCTCTTTTCCTGACTTTTATCGGCGGGCAAAAGTAATAACTGCCATATCACTCCGAACACTTTCTCTGAATAACGATTCCTAAGAAATGTTATGAATACATACATGTCTCTGAGACAAATTCTTCAGTTTATGTTACATCATTATATATAGTTATTGCTTTTGTTTTAGTTATATGTATAGGCCCTATTTTGTTTTCTTTACAGATGAAGATCTGTGTGGCTACCATTCTGTCAACGGCCCTGATTCTGGGTAACTCTTTCAAGCTCCGAGCTTCCGTTACTGGGCCGGTTCCCTCGGACGGTGATGGTCCTGCGTCTCAGGTGTGTCAGCAGTGCTGCCAGGGACCTGCTGCAATACCCGGCATACCAGGTCTGCCTGGGCCAGTAGGCCAGATGGGGCCGTATGGTCAGCCGGGGTCAAAGGGCGATGCAGGTCAGCAAGGTCACAAAGGTGATGTTGGGTCGATTGGACCTATGGGTGAGCGGGGAGCACCTGGGAACACTGGGTCTAAAGGTGATGATGGGATTGGTCTGCCCGGCAAGATAGGTCCGAGAGGGCTACCTGGTGTTGTTGGAAGAATCGGAGAAACTGGTGTCAAAGGTCAGAAGGGTGAGCCAAGGGAGACTCCAGACGACTCCAACCAGCGGGTGGCATTCACCGTGGTGAGGACGAGCGTCTCAGATGAATCTAGGAGTTACGACACCCGTTTGCCCTTCCAGCAGATCGAGACGCTTCTGCCGGGTACCAGCTTCGAACTCGTGACCGGCACGTTCGCCTGTAGTGTACCGGGCACCTACGCATTTACGTTTTCTGTTCTTAAGTATAGCAACACCGGTGGCTTTGACATCCATCTGGTTAAAAACAACTACCATGTGATCACTACTCATAGTACATCAAATCAACGTGGTCAGTTGTCTGGGAGCGCGGTGCTGGTTCTGCAGCGAGGAGACACGGTATATCTTACCATGAACGGTAGGGCGTATAGTGATTCCAACCATCGCTACACCTCATTCAGCGGCTTCCTCCTTTACCCGGAGTCAATTAAATAATTAATAAATAATCACCTCGCATAAATATATAGGAGAAGTGCTGCCCCAAAAACCCTCGCTTTCCATTTTGCCGAAACAATAACCAACGAACTAGTAAAAATAATATTCAATGACATAATACAAACAATAAATGACGACAAAATGTTCCCTATTGGTACAATCAGCAGCTATGATAAAAATGAGTAATGTTTAATATATCTTTAGCATTAAAATATCAAAACGGTTAACAAGAAATCAAAACTACTGAAAAGAAATCATTAAAAATCAGTTAAAATAATAGTTGTTTTTGGAAGGAAATATTTTAAGCTGTGATTTGAAAATTCCAAATTCACCAATCTTTCTCATTTCGGCTGACAGTCTGTTCCACAGACGCATACATGGTAAATGCACAGTCCCCGTATGCCTTGCCAGGCTTTGGACACATTGGGTGGTCGAAATTAACCCCGTCACAGCTTTTCTCCAAATAAATAAATAATTAAATAAATAAAATTAAACCACAACTCATAAATATAAAGAAGCAGTTCTTCTATTTTTTGTTCGCTTTCCATTTTGCCAAAACAGTAACCGATGAATTAAAAGAAAAATGTCAATGTCATGATAATAAGAAAGATAATTGATTCTTAATACAAAGCATTTAACAATCAAGCATCAAACCGCTTTACAAGACATCAAAACTGCATATCAACAGTTAATTAAAAGAAGTTAAATATAAGACTATTGAAAAAGAAGGTTTTAGGTGCGATTGAAAAACACTTCAAATTCATTATTTTTTGCTCAAATAACGTGGAAGTCTGCACGGTCACTATATGCCTTGCCAGGATTTGGACGAACTTTAGGAAGGTTAAACTTAACCGCATCACAGCTTTTAGTACGAATGTTACACGCGTGAACTGATATTTACTCTGTGAAGTACCTTAGCGCTGCCTCACCATGGCGTATAAGTTTGAAAAGTACCGAAGAATCTTGAATACATTCCGCACCGTAACCGAGAGCCAACGTAGTTCCTGAATTATGGTCGTACGACCCTTCCTTCTGCATACATGTTGTTATTTCTTAAAACTGGTAATCGTATGAAAAAAACATAAACCGTTAAAATAGTCTGTCTGGGAAGTAACAAATGCATGTATAAAATATATTGTTGTTGTTAAAATATATTGTTTTTTTTTTCATTTGCATTTCGCATACCGTATACAGCCAGAGATTAAATGAAGTCTGGTGATATCATTTATTTATCCTCGGAAACTTTTTTTCTTGAAACAAAACAAGAGTTTCAAATTGCGCCACAGTGAACCAAGAACTTTGAACTATTGTTAAACACCTTTTTCTGTATCCCATGTTATACATGTTTTAATTGAGTTTTTGTTTCATGTTAAAAGTTGAGTTTTCGAGCTTTCACTTTGATGAAATTGTTTACGATTTAATGTAAGTTTAGTTGATAATGTGACACTATATCAGAAGATTACGCAATTATGATTCCATAGAATACATTTGATTGTAAGACTTTTTTTCCAAGTATACATTTGAGGATGTGCTCTTGTAAGCAGCTAAACCAATTTAAGCACAGAAATTAATCATATAACATGTAATCAGAATCGAATATAAATACTCGAAAACTGTATTTTGAACATTACTGTAATTGAACATTTAGCTTTTAACAATGCGGAAAACCTTGTCCCACTCGTAATACATTCCATTGAATTCCTCTCAGGAAAGTAAAATTACAGAGAAATTGTGTCGTTGAAATGAACGAGCAAATCCCAGTCTGACTTTTAGGAACAAAATAATTTCTTATTAAGTACTTAAATCTGTGATTATAGATAACAATTCTAATCCTTTGATATCACAAATTATTACAAACAAAGTCTGTTAATTACCTGTATTTTTGTCCATTTTTGTTTGTTTTGACTTCTAGATTTGGGGATCGGTGTTAATTAATGAAAGGCCGGGTTAACATTGGTTGAGGATGGATGGGGTGGAGGATGAATGATTAGTGGTCTCGAGGGGGTTAGGGATTGAAGATGAGGGGCGGGGAGCAAAATATGATGCCGATTGATAATAAAGTCCGAATTTCATTACGTTCGAATTCATTTTTTTTTTTCTAATTTATATTTTCTTCTCACGTTTTTAGAAAAGTAAATTCCAAAACGCCATAGCGTACATCCATTATGCGGATGACATTTGGGAGAAAACAAATTCGCGCCCATGCAGGATGGTAAAGGGTGCACACCGGTAAATAGGCCTAAACCCACCCGGCGAGAGCATGAAAGAAAGTTAAACCTCAAAATATTCTATATTAGAGAGTTCTTAGAGTCATAAAATTGGGGATTTGAAGAGATAAGGCAATGGAACCTCTGGCTTGTACTTGGGGCTTCCAATTCTGAGCATTTTGGATGCAATTGAGCACGAAAGTGGCGCTATTGTGTTATGCTGTTGAGGGATCGTTTTTGAAGATGGTTACTGTTCCACTTTGGGAAATAGTAGGGGTCGCCTTTTTTGGGTGGGAATATCTCGAAAAGTCAATGGTCAAAAAAAAAAAAATGGAAAACAAAATAAAAGATGACATGTTGATTACCTTTTTTCTGTGCAGCTATACCTTAGAGAGTTCTGAGTTTTTTTACAAGAATTTTGAAGTATGGGCATTTAGTACTGGTGTCTATGGGAATTTTAATACAGGGCTGCACCCCAAGACCTGTAAATCGACTCCCAAAGACATAAGTGATAACTACACGTACTTCCCGATTTTTTTTTAGTAATACTCATGACTGTAGATCTCCAACGCATGATGTTTGACATTTTAATTGAATACAATGCAGTATTTCTTGAGTTGTTGCCCCCAAAATGAGTTAATACTCTATTTCATGATTAAATTTCGTCCAGTGATTTGTCATGATGACTGCGTAACCTTATGAGATTTAATATTATGGGGAAACTGTCAAACAATGAAATAATCATACATGTTTGACCGAAACTAATATAGTATCTTAAACGCGAAAAATACAAACCGAATGAAAACAGCAAGTCAACGTCCAAGAAATATGACACACTTGTTATGTTTACGGCTGGGCAATAACACGAGCCTACCTGGCCCAGACGTTTTAAGTTGTAAGTGCGGCCAGTAATCAGTTTTGATGTATTACTCATGCGGAGATTCTATTTCGCGAGAAACCGTCGAACAACTAATGAAAGTTTCTTTCGAGAAAAGGGTGCGCTAAATAAAACTAGTGTTAAGTTTCCATCAATAAAGGCGGGGCCGCATAAATAGTGGTCTCCACAAAGCGAGCAACTGTCCAGCCGCCATCGGCAAAAAAACATGAGCGTTAAAATATTATCTGCAACTGTGTGTTTTCTTGTGGTGTGTGCCCCCCCCCCCCCACCTGGTAATGTGGCCCCTCCCCCATGCTGGGAACTGCCAATGGTGCTGCTCCTCAGACATCCAGGATAAAACTGATTCCCAATAAATTTCTCTCATCCAAACTTCATTTAAGAAAACAAATGCTTGTTCCCGCTGTCATATGAAAATCAGACTCCTGTGAAAACTTATAACACCTTCACCCTAGTATTGGTTGAGAATGTCTTACTTAATGTACACGTTACCCAGATTGCACACTTGTTTTGCGGGTAATGAAGATACCCTGGAACGTTTTTATATTTTCGCTCAACTCAACCGGGTGCGAAAACGCTTGCACGTGTTTCAGTGCATTTGAAAGAAAGTTTTGCATTTTTGAATGAGCGAGGGTGAAAAATTGGCCTAAAATTTGAATTAAGACTTTGCTGCTTTAAAACTCACATCATTATGTCTTCTACAAACATTCATGTGATTGACTTACTAGCACCCTATTATTGGTTAAACTCTCTCGTGTGAGCGATCACTCTACTAATTATCAACACCCAGACACGCACTATAATATTAATGAGTCTGTATTTCATAGGGTCCTAAATTCACGCTACCCCGGATAAGAGACACCCCGGCGGAGACACGCCCAATGCGATATCATTTATTAATCCTCGGAAGGATTTGTTTTCAAAAGGTGTACAAAAGGTGTTGTTTATTTGCAAGTGCATTTACATTTGATAATATCTCTTTGATTAACTGCTTAAAGGGAAAATACAAAATTTGCAAACATCAAAAAATAAAACTACCACATCATTTTGAAACACCTTGCTGGACTGTTAGTGAATGACAGTGTAAAGCATCCTGTAAAATCATGGCACCTGGTATACTGTCATTTTCAAGAAAAGTGCTTTTTTTGTATCAATTTCCAACGCTCAATTTCCAACAGCGTTGGAAAAAACTGGCTTGTTTTCAAATACTGGCCCCAATTGACCATCGCACTTGTTTGCAATCGATTACACACCTATGAACGGGTACAAGCCAGCTAGACTGGTTCCCTGACCTTACAATTCCCCAATGTATGTAAACAGCTCTGTTTCTTCTTATATGGAGTCAGGGAACCAGACTACAGGAAAATGATTGTTTTTCTTGGTTTTTATAGCATTTTCGAACCCAAAACCTCAAAAAAGTCAGTGTAACTATATTTGCTATATATTTCCAACCCCCCAATTCCATCCATTTCTGAAAATTACAGCAAAAGCAAATGATGTATATTACCTTTAACTAATTTAGTAATATCATGTGATAAAATATAGAATATCAATTCTAAAAAACAAGGTTTTGAAAACTCTAGTTTTAGACGTGCCGGGCACCTTCGTATTTACGTTTTCTGTTCTTAAGCATAGCAACAGCGGTGAAGTTCACATCCATCTTGTTAAAAACGACTACAAGGTGATCACTACCTTTGGCCAACGAAGTCAACGTGGTCAGTTGTCCGGTAGCGCGGTGCTGGTTCTGCAGCGAGGAGACACGGTGTATCTGACTATGCGCGGTAGGGTGTATAGTAATTCCTCCTTTAACTACACCTCATTCAGTGGCTTCCTTCTTTACTCCGATTGAACAAATAAATAATCACCACGCATGAAAATACAGGGGCAGGGTTATGTTGCCGAAACACTAACTAATGAATTACAGATATGATGTTAAATATCTTAATAATAAGAATGACAACTATAATTTGGCGTTTGTTGAATATCAAACGCGGAGTGGTCGGGCAGACAACTTTTTTCATTAAACACTGCCCAGTTAAGTAGTGAATAATTTAATTTGGCGATTGGTTAAATTTGGACGGATTTTTTTTTTAATTAAAAAAACAAACAAACCTATTTGATGTACCGCTAGAGGGGGCCATATCAGATAAAGACGTCATAATGTTGTTTTGTGTCCTTTATTTCTTTTTAAACTCTTCCATAATTTATTTGCTTATACAACGGAAGTGACAGTCAAACGGTTTTGTGCTCGGGAATAGAAATTGTTGCCCAAGGCATCATTTACAACCTCACGAAAAACAAGCACGATACTTCATTTAGTTCTAACGATACAGCTGAAACTATTTTCTCAAATTTGGAGATTGATTTGCTTGTAATTTGTCACCTGATGACGTCATGTTTTTTCTACATTTTGGACGGGTGTTCAAGTTCATACCAGGTTTTATCATAATCATAAGAAATTTGGTTCGTTTTGATTTTCAGGCTTCTGTCTGTATTTTAAATTCACCTAACGTTCACCTTCCGGATGACCTGGAAGTAACGGTCAAGCGATTTCACGTACACGACAAAACACTTTCATCTATTAATGGTCTATCTGATTACAACGTGCGAACAGGATTGATTATTTTGTTTGAGAGCTATAAGTGAGTAAGAAAACTCCCTTGTGATTTGACACACGATGACGTCATCATGACGTTAGAGTAATATGCACCACTCGGGATGAGAGTCTATATAAGTTGAAAGTTCGTACTATTGGCCGTTTAGGAGAAAATGCGCGGAGAAGTATTGTCCGAAAAAAAAATGAAAGACAGAAAGCTTAACCAGAACAATTCTAAACAATGGTCGGGTTGTGCCCGACCACTCAATAAGTAATTTATGACATTTTACATTAAAATCTCTAAACGCTTTACCAGACATCAAAGTACATAATAAACTTCTATTTAAAAGTCCGTTTTGAAATATTTTTTTCTAAATAAAGGTTTTAAGCTGTGATTTAAAAATTCCACATTCATTATTATTTCTAGAATAACCTGGAAGTCTGTTGCACAAAGAATGTGCCTAGATGGTAAATAAAAGCACGATCACCATGTTATTACTTGCTAGGCTTTGGACAATCTTTAGGATGTTTAAGCTCAACCCCATGTCACAACTTTTAATGCGAGTGTTAAACTCATGAAATGATATAAACCCTGTGAGGTACTGTGGCGCTGACTCACCACGACGGATACGTTGAAAAACTAACAAAGCTTTTGAATTCAACACGCACCGTGACCAGGAGCCAATGTAGTTCTTGCAGTATGGGTGCATGTTTGCATGACGATCTATCCTTCTCGAAATAAGCAGTCGGGCAGCAGCATTCTAAATATGTTGTCATTTCTTTAGCCGGTAGTCTTGTGAACCAAAAATAGGAAACAAACTGTTCCAATAATTGTGTCGAGAATGAACAATTGCATGTATTAAAACAATAATGTATTTGTTTTCATTGCACTGCGCTGTTGTGTAAAGGCAATAGATTTACATTTGTTGAGTGCTTATAATTTAGCTTTTAGTAGAAGACTTTTGAGATCTATTAAACAAGTATGCTTGAAAACAGTTGGCAACCATTTTGTTGGTATGCTTTTTATTAATATTTGTAATAGAGTTTTTTTTTAAATTTTATTTGTTCATTTTGTTGTGTGAGCATGGATAATAAGTATTAATGATTGTAGAACGTAGATAGTTTCTGCAACGGTTGGGTTATTCTTATGTGGGGG
The DNA here is from genome assembly GCF_015706575.1 of Patiria miniata. NCBI lineage: Eukaryota > Metazoa > Echinodermata > Asteroidea > Valvatida > Asterinidae > Patiria > Patiria miniata. The sequence goes on from NW_024037074.1 coordinate 28,360,313, forward strand.
AGACTCTCCCCGGTATCATTGATTAATCCTCGGAAAGATTTTGTTTCTTACTGAAAAAAGTATGAATCTTAATTGCACCACAGAAACGAATGTAATATAATTAAATAGGTAACGTTACGTACCTTTTTCATATTATAAAATCAGGGTCTGTATCGACATCTGTAATATAAAATTCGTTGTTTCTGAAAAACTGTATGTATAAACTTTTATTTTTTATTGAACTGTTTTGTTGCTAATTTAATTGGTATTTTTTTTTGGAGTGGTTCATGATTTGATGTCACTTTGTAGAGATATTTGGCTATTTCCGACTGTGATGTTTGTGCACAAAAAAATTTACAATCAGAATATGCAATTATTAAAGAATTTTTTTTGAATGTATTGTACTTTTTAAAAAATTTTTTACAGATGTTTGGAAAGTTGAAAAAGAGTACAACACGAAGAAGGATTGGAATCAACGTGTGTCTTCTGAAAGTAGTAACAATTTTAAAGATGAACGATGCTGAACCTATAATAGCCAATAATGTAAAATTGTGTGTCTTGAAATGGTTTGTTTTAATAGAGCCGTAGCCTTGGTACATCGATCGATGGGGCTACATCACTTTCGAATATATTAGCAATTTGTGTTGTAATTGTCAACCTAGTTCCTTCCCTGTATTAAGGATGGTAACGTGTAGAGAAAGTACTGTGATGGCTTGTCAAAACTTTAGGCCATCCCATCATTTTTCAAAACTTTAAATTGCGAGTTGTTATACAGCTAATAAACCATGTCTTTTCCTATTTGTTTTGCTTTGTTTGTAACGAATAAAAAGCTCAAGATGTATATTGATAATCGTGTTACTTTGTTGAGACGGGTTCTGTTATCAAATAAAATGCACATTGCAACGACTACAACGGAGGAGAATAGGCGGGGTTTGTTGTCACGATTGAAGACAGCGAAAGGACCCCTTCTCACTTTAGCGAACAAGAAGTAAAGAAACTTACATTATCAACCCAAAACACGTTAACCTGGTATATATTTAGTTTGTTACAGCCCCATATTTTATTCCTAGAGCTTTGCCACGAGGAATAGATTTTTTGTTTCTTGAGCTACAAAGGTTATTCACTTTTGAGTGAGACGCCGACCAAAACAATCGGCCCACGTTTAGTCTTTTGTTAGTGAATTAGGGTTCACTACCCGGTACTTTACCATTTTTTAGTTTTTATTTATCTATTTAATTTACTTGTGGCCTGACATTTATTCATTTCTTGTGATGTAGACTGCATGGGTCTCCAACTCCGTTTTAGACTCGATAATATAGGAAACCGGAACCGGTCTACCAGCAGCAGTGTAGCCAGAGTTCCCACCATGGGGGACTGGTGGAGGGGCAAGATGTTACTCCAATGGGAGGGAAGGGGGGGGGGGCGAATTCCGTTTTTGGTCATTTATGGGAGTTAATTATTTCCGAGGGGGCGACTGCGGGACATTATTTTCTTTTAGTGCGTGTAAGCCCAGGCTACCCCACCCCTCCCAAACCCCACCTGGCTACGCCGCTGTGTACCAGCAAGGCGGATTTGATACATCTTTACAGCAAATTAAAACGGCCACATCAATTGAAAACAAATTACTATTTTACAACAGCTACGATAGACATGACATGACTGTTGTAAAATCGATTTACTCATCCTCTTCCTCTTGGTGGAAATTTTAATGGAGAGGAGAACAACAGCACCGTAGGATTAACATAACACCCCAACCTCTAACCGCCTTAGCATACATTTGTGGTTCGGGATCCGCCGTGGGTGGGCTGCCCGGGGTGGCTAGGAAGTTGACAGGATGATGAGAGTGGGGGTTCCTTGGTGATTCGTCCTCAGGCTATTGAAGGTTGTTTTTTTTTTAAGGAAATAAGTCTGTTTCACATGGTTGGATCGAAACAGTTGGGTGATTTTGGGATTGGGTTTGGTTGGGCGAGTGTCAAGATTGGGTTGTCATATTTCTGTCTTTGGTTTTGGTATACATGTAGGTTGGACTCAATAAGCAGAGGTGGGCGGGCCTCAATTAGAGAGAGGGGGGGGGGTCTGCGGGTGCAAGTTCGATTGTGTGCCAAAAAGTTGGCCTGTCTGAACGCGCGTTTGACCATGGTCGGGGATAGATGAATTGTTACAATTCGGGCGATTCACAATGCAGTGCGCCACAAAGAGCAAAAACACCGAGGGTTCATTTTCCCCAGTGCATTGTGGGAGATGGTCGACAAATTCGCAGCGCGGGACATTTGAAATTGTTAGTTTTTCTGGTCAGTAGTTTCGTAAGCGTGTGATTCGAGGATCTGTTTGCCCTTTTCTTTTCTTCTTATCAATATGGTGTTTTTCGGAAGGCGGCAAAACGCTATATGCTTTTGATCAACTTGTCTACTGACACTCATTCAAATGGGCCATGTTTTGTCGACTGTAAACTTGAAAAATGGACTCTCCATAACAAACTCTTGGTGGCGCACTGCATTGTGAATCACCCGAATTAAGTTGCCTTTGGGAACGGCTGGGGTTTCGAAAAAATAAGTTTACTATCACCGTTAGAGAGCGGCAACTGTACATAAACCGGATATTATGCACACATTATATTTAAGTTCTTAGTACTTTTTGTTTTCAAGCTAAACTCATTCCACCTTCGTTTTTCTATCAAAAATGTAGACTGCATAACCTGATGACAAATTACTAGCCACCAAATGCGTGGCTCCTTTAAATAACACGAAGCGTAAAACAAACACTGATTGAATCACGTATGGCCGATGTACGTCATTATTCTATCCACCAATCACAGTTAGTCACCAAACAAGTCGGTGACCACAAGTGAGTGGTCTGTGATTGACAGGTACCAATCACAATACACATGTTTGAATAAGTCACCGACATCCATACAATCATTCCACCAATTAGATGCGTCCATTTGAGTGTCGGTGATACAAGCTTCGGGTTTAACGTGTGGCAATGTAACATTAACATCATTTCCATCTCACAAATATGAAGCGAGTCGGTGATGTGTGATTGACAGCGCGCAGGGGGCCAATCACAAACCGGGCTTGCAAGTTCCTCAGTCACTGCACGGGAAATCGACGTCAATATCTAAGTCAGAAAGCTGCCGGCTCACTCCTCACAACGACCGCTGCTCATGTCCACGTCCAGACAACAACCCGAGAGAACTGTTTGCAAGATCGAACAAGAATTGCACGGTGAGTGTTTGCAACAATCTTTGACGATAATTCTTCCAACTTTGGGATTGATCTTTTTGATTTACGATATTGACAAAAAAAATGTGCTTATAGCCAAAACAGTGCGCTGTAAATATTTCTGAACATGATGATCCCGTTTTCATACGTTAACTCGATAACTTATCGATAGGTGCTTGAATAATCACCTAATATTATAATGTATATCAGGCCCAAAAAAAGTATCCGGTTTCTGGTATGGAGCTTGCCCAAAAAGTTGTGCGGCAACGCGTTTTTTTTTTTTTACCTTTTTTTTTTGGCTTCAAATGTCGGCTGATGACTGCAAATGTTGCCCTAAACTTAGTGCAAATATTATGGGAGACTAGAGAGGCCACATTAAGCTTATTCGCGATCATAACCCCATCTAAAAACACGTTTAAATTGTGCAGCAGCAGGATTCCAGTCAAACCAGTGATTTTGGCGGTTTTGAGACATCCTCTTTCATTAAAAAAAAAACTTTTTCATTTTGCCGACGCGCATTCCCACAGCGACGCGCGCGCATACCAGAAATCGGAGACTTTTTTTGGGGGGGGGGCCTAATATAGCTGAATTAGCTCTTAATCTGAACAGTTGCTGCAAATTCATACCAACATTTTGTGAGGCCAAAGATTCAGGCAATAAAAGCTAAGAGCAAACTATTCAGGGTTTTTATTTCATTTGTTCGGAATAAGGAATTCCTTTCTGACGATATTATCGCTGCTACTTCCATGGTGCACTCTCAATAAACAATTGTCCAAAATTCTGACTGATTTCTCTAGCGCTTAGAAACTTACTTGAACTCTTGTCACTACCGATAGCACACTATAAATTCATGAACGTTTTATAGTTTGTATTGCCATTTAGGTTCGCCAGTTTTCCAGTCATACCTGGCTGAAGGTTTTCAAGAGCGTATTACATGACGTTTCATATATATTTTTATTGAGGTTCACGCACTTGCACAATATTTCAGATAATAAATTAAAACCTTTTTTGTGTGTGAAAAGAAAGAAATCTTGCAAAAGTTCGACACTTGACCCATAAAATCAGTATGACTATTCAGCCCCTTTATTATCTTGCTAGTTTTCCCTGTTTATTGTATCAAACATATAATCCCGATGAGATGCGCTCATCTTTTTTTTTCCGGCAATCACCTGACTGATTCAGTATAAAAGGTTATGCGGAAGTTGGCCACGGAAGAAAGTATAAAGGAAATCGGGACATCTCAAACATCCTGTCCTATGCTGTATTATTGAAAATTGGGATAATCTCAATACCTTTCGCACTTTGTTTTCAAACTGTTTCATTTCACTAGGTCACAGTACGCCATTCCGGTTTGATCACTATATAGGCCTGAACGTTTTACTTTCAAACATTGCACGATAAAAGTGTCACTGGTCAGAATAGACTAGAGGGCGCAAATACAAACGGACCGGATCATTATTAAACACACACAGTTTTATTCACGTCCAAATTGCTTTATCTGCCTTGGATTTATTTTTAGAAATCATGTTAACACTTGATGTTTGTACAAACTTTCCTGGCCGTCTGCTCTGCTGTCCGAACTCAAAGTTTGAAGCACCAACTTTCAGATGAATTCAGCCATGTTGCATGTAGGGTTTCACTCAGAATGTCACTGAGATTCTGTTGAATATATTTTTAAAAAAGCAATTTTTTCAGAGTTTTAAGTTGTGCAATTGGTACAGATTTTGATTTTTTTTTAACCGTAAAGATTTTCCGAGACACATTCATGGTTGACAAACAGATGGTGGCTGAAGCTAATAGCCAAACCGGTGCGTTGATGTCCCGGGGAAAAATTCTTTTTGTAACGACTGCGGTGGTCCACCTGTAATATTTCCGCCTCTATACTTCTGTGATATGAGGTCGTTTTCCCATATTTATGCAGACAATAACTCAATAACTCATTTTTATCAATTTGTATTACTTTCCGCCAGCATTCTGTTTTATGTGTTGAAGATTTCTTCCTTGAAATATTCCTTTATACAAGGTTTTTTTTAAAATCAAGTCTTTTTTATACTTTAGAATTATCAGACAGTACCTTCAAGGGTGGATCCAGAGAGTTACTGCCGGCGGTGCAGGTTGTGCCGGGGAAAGGGTGTGGGTGTAAGGGCTCTCTCAAGTAAAATTTGGCCTTATTTCATAACATTTAGGTCACTGCCTCCACACCCCTGGATCCGCCACTGATCTTGCTAAACTGCCGAATTTTATTGAACATGTGTTACTTTTGTAAACGTATGCATGAATGTGAATTCCCGAGCAGGACTGAAATCAAAAGTACAATAAATTCAATGCAAAAAAAAAACATATATTGCTTATTTTTTCCGCGTATAGTGAAGATACCATTAAATATTTTGATCACTTGCTAAATTTAACTGGATTTGAAAAAAAAGTTGCGAATTTGAAAGAAAGTGTTCAAATATTGAAATACTGATATTCAAGTCTTCAATAGCCAACCATCGAGGTCGGTGAGGTGATGTCTAATTGATTCTATCATGACCGTGGAAAGAGCAGGCCGTCCCCACAAAAAGACCCTGATGTAATTCGGCCTCTTTTCCTGACTTTTATCGGCGGGCAAAAGTAATAACTGCCATATCACTCCGAACACTTTCTCTGAATAACGATTCCTAAGAAATGTTATGAATACATACATGTCTCTGAGACAAATTCTTCAGTTTATGTTACATCATTATATATAGTTATTGCTTTTGTTTTAGTTATATGTATAGGCCCTATTTTGTTTTCTTTACAGATGAAGATCTGTGTGGCTACCATTCTGTCAACGGCCCTGATTCTGGGTAACTCTTTCAAGCTCCGAGCTTCCGTTACTGGGCCGGTTCCCTCGGACGGTGATGGTCCTGCGTCTCAGGTGTGTCAGCAGTGCTGCCAGGGACCTGCTGCAATACCCGGCATACCAGGTCTGCCTGGGCCAGTAGGCCAGATGGGGCCGTATGGTCAGCCGGGGTCAAAGGGCGATGCAGGTCAGCAAGGTCACAAAGGTGATGTTGGGTCGATTGGACCTATGGGTGAGCGGGGAGCACCTGGGAACACTGGGTCTAAAGGTGATGATGGGATTGGTCTGCCCGGCAAGATAGGTCCGAGAGGGCTACCTGGTGTTGTTGGAAGAATCGGAGAAACTGGTGTCAAAGGTCAGAAGGGTGAGCCAAGGGAGACTCCAGACGACTCCAACCAGCGGGTGGCATTCACCGTGGTGAGGACGAGCGTCTCAGATGAATCTAGGAGTTACGACACCCGTTTGCCCTTCCAGCAGATCGAGACGCTTCTGCCGGGTACCAGCTTCGAACTCGTGACCGGCACGTTCGCCTGTAGTGTACCGGGCACCTACGCATTTACGTTTTCTGTTCTTAAGTATAGCAACACCGGTGGCTTTGACATCCATCTGGTTAAAAACAACTACCATGTGATCACTACTCATAGTACATCAAATCAACGTGGTCAGTTGTCTGGGAGCGCGGTGCTGGTTCTGCAGCGAGGAGACACGGTATATCTTACCATGAACGGTAGGGCGTATAGTGATTCCAACCATCGCTACACCTCATTCAGCGGCTTCCTCCTTTACCCGGAGTCAATTAAATAATTAATAAATAATCACCTCGCATAAATATATAGGAGAAGTGCTGCCCCAAAAACCCTCGCTTTCCATTTTGCCGAAACAATAACCAACGAACTAGTAAAAATAATATTCAATGACATAATACAAACAATAAATGACGACAAAATGTTCCCTATTGGTACAATCAGCAGCTATGATAAAAATGAGTAATGTTTAATATATCTTTAGCATTAAAATATCAAAACGGTTAACAAGAAATCAAAACTACTGAAAAGAAATCATTAAAAATCAGTTAAAATAATAGTTGTTTTTGGAAGGAAATATTTTAAGCTGTGATTTGAAAATTCCAAATTCACCAATCTTTCTCATTTCGGCTGACAGTCTGTTCCACAGACGCATACATGGTAAATGCACAGTCCCCGTATGCCTTGCCAGGCTTTGGACACATTGGGTGGTCGAAATTAACCCCGTCACAGCTTTTCTCCAAATAAATAAATAATTAAATAAATAAAATTAAACCACAACTCATAAATATAAAGAAGCAGTTCTTCTATTTTTTGTTCGCTTTCCATTTTGCCAAAACAGTAACCGATGAATTAAAAGAAAAATGTCAATGTCATGATAATAAGAAAGATAATTGATTCTTAATACAAAGCATTTAACAATCAAGCATCAAACCGCTTTACAAGACATCAAAACTGCATATCAACAGTTAATTAAAAGAAGTTAAATATAAGACTATTGAAAAAGAAGGTTTTAGGTGCGATTGAAAAACACTTCAAATTCATTATTTTTTGCTCAAATAACGTGGAAGTCTGCACGGTCACTATATGCCTTGCCAGGATTTGGACGAACTTTAGGAAGGTTAAACTTAACCGCATCACAGCTTTTAGTACGAATGTTACACGCGTGAACTGATATTTACTCTGTGAACTACCTTAGCGCTGCCTCACCATGGCGTATAAGTTTGAAAAGTACCGAAGAATCTTGAATACATTCCGCACCGTAACCGAGAGCCAACGTAGTTCCTGAATTATGGTCGTACGACCCTTCCTTCTGCATACATGTTGTTATTTCTTAAAACTGGTAATCGTATGAAAAAAACATAAACCGTTAAAATAGTCTGTCTGGGAAGTAACAAATGCATGTATAAAATATATTGTTGTTGTTAAAATATATTGTTTTTTTTTTCATTTGCATTTCGCATACCGTATACAGCCAGAGATTAAATGAAGTCTGGTGATATCATTTATTTATCCTCGGAAACTTTTTTTCTTGAAACAAAACAAGAGTTTCAAATTGCGCCACAGTGAACCAAGAACTTTGAACTATTGTTAAACACCTTTTTCTGTATCCCATGTTATACATGTTTTAATTGAGTTTTTGTTTCATGGTAAAAGTTGAGTTTTCGAGCTTTCACTTTGATGAAATTGTTTACGATTTAATGTAAGTTTAGTTGATAATGTGACACTATATCAGAAGATTACGCAATTATGATTCCATAGAATACATTTGATTGTAAGACTTTTTTTCCAAGTATACATTTGAGGATGTGCTCTTGTAAGCAGCTAAACCAATTTAAGCACAGAAATTAATCATATAACATGTAATCAGAATCGAATATAAATACTCGAAAACTGTATTTTGAACATTACTGTAATTGAACATTTAGCTTTTAACAATGCGGAAAACCTTGTCCCACTCGTAATACATTCCATTGAATTCCTCTCAGGAAAGTAAAATTACAGAGAAATTGTGTCGTTGAAATGAACGAGCAAATCCCAGTCTGACTTTTAGGAACAAAATAATTTCTTATTAAGTACTTAAATCTGTGATTATAGATAACAATTCTAATCCTTTGATATCACAAATTATTACAAACAAAGTCTGTTAATTACCTGTATTTTTGTCCATTTTTGTTTGTTTTGACTTCTAGATTTGGGGATCGGTGTTAATTAATGAAAGGCCGGGTTAACATTGGTTGAGGATGGATGGGGTGGAGGATGAATGATTAGTGGTCTCGAGGGGGTTAGGGATTGAAGATGAGGGGCGGGGAGCAAAATATGATGCCGATTGATAATAAAGTCCGAATTTCATTACGTTCGAATTCATTTTTTTTTTTCTAATTTATATTTTCTTCTCACGTTTTTAGAAAAGTAAATTCCAAAACGCCATAGCGTACATCCATTATGCGGATGACATTTGGGAGAAAACAAATTCGCGCCCATGCAGGATGGTAAAGGGTGCACACCGGTAAATAGGCCTAAACCCACCCGGCGAGAGCATGAAAGAAAGTTAAACCTCAAAATATTCTATATTAGAGAGTTCTTAGAGTCATAAAATTGGGGATTTGAAGAGATAAGGCAATGGAACCTCTGGCTTGTACTTGGGGCTTCCAATTCTGAGCATTTTGGATGCAATTGAGCACGAAAGTGGCGCTATTGTGTTATGCTGTTGAGGGATCGTTTTTGAAGATGGTTACTGTTCCACTTTGGGAAATAGTAGGGGTCGCCTTTTTTGGGTGGGAATATCTCGAAAAGTCAATGGTCAAAAAAAAAAAAATGGAAAACAAAATAAAAGATGACATGTTGATTACCTTTTTTTCTGTGCAGCTATACCTTAGAGAGTTCTGAGTTTTTTTACAAGAATTTTGAAGTATGGGCATTTAGTACTGGTGTCTATGGGAATTTTAATACAGGGCTGCACCCCAAGACCTGTAAATCGACTCCCAAAGACATAAGTGATAACTACACGTACTTCCCGATTTTTTTTTAGTAATACTCATGACTGTAGATCTCCAACGCATGATGTTTGACATTTTAATTGAATACAATGCAGTATTTCTTGAGTTGTTGCCCCCAAAATGAGTTAATACTCTATTTCATGATTAAATTTCGTCCAGTGATTTGTCATGATGACTGCGTAACCTTATGAGATTTAATATTATGGGGAAACTGTCAAACAATGAAATAATCATACATGTTTGACCGAAACTAATATAGTATCTTAAACGCGAAAAATACAAACCGAATGAAAACAGCAAGTCAACGTCCAAGAAATATGACACACTTGTTATGTTTACGGCTGGGCAATAACACGAGCCTACCTGGCCCAGACGTTTTAAGTTGTAAGTGCGGCCAGTAATCAGTTTTGATGTATTACTCATGCGGAGATTCTATTTCGCGAGAAACCGTCGAACAACTAATGAAAGTTTCTTTCGAGAAAAGGGTGCGCTAAATAAAACTAGTGTTAAGTTTCCATCAATAAAGGCGGGGCCGCATAAATAGTGGTCTCCACAAAGCGAGCAACTGTCCAGCCGCCATCGGCAAAAAAACATGAGCGTTAAAATATTATCTGCAACTGTGTGTTTTCTTGTGGTGTGTGCCCCCCCCCCCCACCTGGTAATGTGGCCCCTCCCCCATGCTGGGAACTGCCAATGGTGCTGCTCCTCAGACATCCAGGATAAAACTGATTCCCAATAAATTTCTCTCATCCAAACTTCATTTAAGAAAACAAATGCTTGTTCCCGCTGTCATATGAAAATCAGACTCCTGTGAAAACTTATAACACCTTCACCCTAGTATTGGTTGAGAATGTCTTACTTAATGTACACGTTACCCAGATTGCACACTTGTTTTGCGGGTAATGAAGATACCCTGGAACGTTTTTATATTTTCGCTCAACTCAACCGGGTGCGAAAACGCTTGCACGTGTTTCAGTGCATTTGAAAGAAAGTTTTGCATTTTTGAATGAGCGAGGGTGAAAAATTGGCCTAAAATTTGAATTAAGACTTTGCTGCTTTAAAACTCACATCATTATGTCTTCTACAAACATTCATGTGATTGACTTACTAGCACCCTATTATTGGTTAAACTCTCTCGTGTGAGCGATCACTCTACTAATTATCAACACCCAGACACGCACTATAATATTAATGAGTCTGTATTTCATAGGGTCCTAAATTCACGCTACCCCGGATAAGAGACACCCCGGCGGAGACACGCCCAATGCGATATCATTTATTAATCCTCGGAAGGATTTGTTTTCAAAAGGTGTACAAAAGGTGTTGTTTATTTGCAAGTGCATTTACATTTGATAATATCTCTTTGATTAACTGCTTAAAGGGAAAATACAAAATTTGCAAACATCAAAAAATAAAACTACCACATCATTTTGAAACACCTTGCTGGACTGTTAGTGAATGACAGTGTAAAGCATCCTGTAAAATCATGGCACCTGGTATACTGTCATTTTCAAGAAAAGTGCTTTTTTTGTATCAATTTCCAACGCTCAATTTCCAACAGCGTTGGAAAAAACTGGCTTGTTTTCAAATACTGGCCCCAATTGACCATCGCACTTGTTTGCAATCGATTACACACCTATGAACGGGTACAAGCCAGCTAGACTGGTTCCCTGACCTTACAATTCCCCAATGTATGTAAACAGCTCTGTTTCTTCTTATATGGAGTCAGGGAACCAGACTACAGGAAAATGATTGTTTTTCTTGGTTTTTATAGCATTTTCGAACCCAAAACCTCAAAAAAGTCAGTGTAACTATATTTGCTATATATTTCCAACCCCCCAATTCCATCCATTTCTGAAAATTACAGCAAAAGCAAATGATGTATATTACCTTTAACTAATTTAGTAATATCATGTGATAAAATATAGAATATCAATTCTAAAAAACAAGGTTTTGAAAACTCTAGTTTTAGACGTGCCGGGCACCTTCGTATTTACGTTTTCTGTTCTTAAGCATAGCAACAGCGGTGAAGTTCACATCCATCTTGTTAAAAACGACTACAAGGTGATCACTACCTTTGGCCAACGAAGTCAACGTGGTCAGTTGTCCGGTAGCGCGGTGCTGGTTCTGCAGCGAGGAGACACGGTGTATCTGACTATGCGCGGTAGGGTGTATAGTAATTCCTCCTTTAACTACACCTCATTCAGTGGCTTCCTTCTTTACTCCGATTGAACAAATAAATAATCACCACGCATGAAAATACAGGGGCAGGGTTATGTTGCCGAAACACTAACTAATGAATTACAGATATGATGTTAAATATCTTAATAATAAGAATGACAACTATAATTTGGCGTTTGTTGAATATCAAACGCGGAGTGGTCGGGCAGACAACTTTTTTCATTAAACACTGCCCAGTTAAGTAGTGAATAATTTAATTTGGCGATTGGTTAAATTTGGACGGATTTTTTTTTTAATTAAAAAAACAAACAAACCTATTTGATGTACCGCTAGAGGGGGCCATATCAGATAAAGACGTCATAATGTTGTTTTGTGTCCTTTATTTCTTTTTAAACTCTTCCATAATTTATTTGCTTATACAACGGAAGTGACAGTCAAACGGTTTTGTGCTCGGGAATAGAAATTGTTGCCCAAGGCATCATTTACAACCTCACGAAAAACAAGCACGATACTTCATTTAGTTCTAACGATACAGCTGAAACTATTTTCTCAAATTTGGAGATTGATTTGCTTGTAATTTGTCACCTGATGACGTCATGTTTTTTCTACATTTTGGACGGGTGTTCAAGTTCATACCAGGTTTTATCATAATCATAAGAAATTTGGTTCGTTTTGATTTTCAGGCTTCTGTCTGTATTTTAAATTCACCTAACGTTCACCTTCCGGATGACCTGGAAGTAACGGTCAAGCGATTTCACGTACACGACAAAACACTTTCATCTATTAATGGTCTATCTGATTACAACGTGCGAACAGGATTGATTATTTTGTTTGAGAGCTATAAGTGAGTAAGAAAACTCCCTTGTGATTTGACACACGATGACGTCATCATGACGTTAGAGTAATATGCACCACTCGGGATGAGAGTCTATATAAGTTGAAAGTTCGTACTATTGGCCGTTTAGGAGAAAATGCGCGGAGAAGTATTGTCCGAAAAAAAAATGAAAGACAGAAAGCTTAACCAGAACAATTCTAAACAATGGTCGGGTTGTGCCCGACCACTCAATAAGTAATTTATGACATTTTACATTAAAATCTCTAAACGCTTTACCAGACATCAAAGTACATAATAAACTTCTATTTAAAAGTCCGTTTTGAAATATTTTTTTCTAAATAAAGGTTTTAAGCTGTGATTTAAAAATTCCACATTCATTATTATTTCTAGAATAACCTGGAAGTCTGTTGCACAAAGAATGTGCCTAGATGGTAAATAAAAGCACGATCACCATGTTATTACTTGCTAGGCTTTGGACAATCTTTAGGATGTTTAAGCTCAACCCCATGTCACAACTTTTAATGCGAGTGTTAAACTCATGAAATGATATAAACCATGTGAGGTACTGTGGCGCTGACTCACCACGATGGATACGTTGAAAAACTAACAAAGCTTTTGAATTCAACACGCACCGTGACCAGGAGCCAATGTAGTTCTTGCAGTATGGGTGCATGTTTGCATGACGATCTATCCTTCTCGAAATAAGCAGTCGGGCAGCAGCATTCTAAATATGTTGTCATTTCTTTAGCCGGTAGTCTTGTGAACCAAAAATAGGAAACAAACTGTTCCAATAATTGTGTCGAGAATGAACAATTGCATGTATTAAAACAATAATGTATTTGTTTTCATTGCACTGCGCTGTTGTGTAAAGGCAATAGATTTACATTTGTTGAGTGCTTATAATTTAGCTTTTAGTAGAAGACTTTTGAGATCTATTAAACAAGTATGCTTGAAAACAGTTGGCAACCATTTTGTTGGTATGCTTTTTATTAATATTTGTAATAGAGTTTTTTTTTAAATTTTATTTGTTCATTTTGTTGTGTGAGCATGGATAATAAGTATTAATGATTGTAGAACGTAGATAGTTTCTGCAACGGTTGGGTTATTCTTATGTGGGGGAGACTCTCCCCGGTATCATTGATTAATCCTCGGAAAGATTTTGTTTCTTACTGAAAAAAGTATGAATCTTAATTGCACCACAGAAACGAATGTAATATAATTAAATAGGTAACGTTACGTACCTTTTTCATATTATAAAATCAGGGTCTGTATCGACATCTGTAATATAAAATTCGTTGTTTCTGAAAAACTGTATGTATAAACTTTTATTTTTTATTGAACTGTTTTGTTGCTAATTTAATTGGTATTTTTTTTTGGAGTGGTTCATGATTTGATGTCACTTTGTAGAGATATTTGGCTATTTCCGACTGTGATGTTTGTGCACAAAAAAATTTACAATCAGAATATGCAATTATTAAAGAATTTTTTTTGAATGTATTGTACTTTTTAAAAATTTTTTACAGATGTTTGGAAAGTTGAAAAAGAGTACAACACGAAGAAGGATTGGAATCAACGTGTGTCTTCTGAAAGTAGTAACAATTTTAAAGATGAACGATGCTGAACCTATAATAGCCAATAATGTAAAATTGTGTGTCTTGAAATGGTTTGTTTTAATAGAGCCGTAGCCTTGGTACATCGATCGATGGGGCTACATCACTTTCGAATATATTAGCAATTTGTGTTGTAATTGTCAACCTAGTTCCTTCCCTGTATTAAGGATGGTAACGTGTAGAGAAAGTACTGTGATGGCTTGTCAAAACTTTAGGCCATCCCATCATTTTTCAAAACTTTAAATTGCGAGTTGTTATACAGCTAATAAACCATGTCTTTTCCTATTTGTTTTGCTTTGTTTGTAACGAATAAAAAGCTCAAGATGTATATTGATAATCGTGTTACTTTGTTGAGACGGGTTCTGTTATCAAATAAAATGCACATTGCAACGACTACAACGGAGGAGAATAGGCGGGGTTTGTTGTCACGATTGAAGACAGCGAAAGGACCCCTTCTCACTTTAGCGAACAAGAAGTAAAGAAACTTACATTATCAACCCAAAACACGTTAACCTGGTATATATTTAGTTTGTTACAGCCCCATATTTTATTCCTAGAGCTTTGCCACGAGGAATAGATTTTTTGTTTCTTGAGCTACAAAGGTTATTCACTTTTGAGTGAGACGCCGACCAAAACAATCGGCCCACGTTTAGTCTTTTGTTAGTGAATTAGGGTTCACTACCCGGTACTTTACCATTTTTTAGTTTTTATTTATCTATTTAATTTACTTGTGGCCTGACATTTATTCATTTCTTGTGATGTAGACTGCATGGGTCTCCAACTCCGTTTTAGACTCGATAATATAGGAAACCGGAACCGGTCTACCAGCAGCAGTGTAGCCAGAGTTCCCACCATGGGGGACTGGTGGAGGGGCAAGATGTTACTCCAATGGGAGGGAAGGGGGGGGGCGAATTCCGTTTTTGGTCATTTATGGGAGTTAATTATTTCCGAGGGGGCGACTGCGGGACATTATTTTCTTTTAGTGCGTGTAAGCCCAGGCTACCCCACCCCTCCCAAACCCCACCTGGCTACGCCGCTGTGTACCAGCAAGGCGGATTTGATACATCTTTACAGCAAATTAAAACGGCCACATCAATTGAAAACAAATTACTATTTTACAACAGCTACGATAGACATGACATGACTGTTGTAAAATCGATTTACTCATCCTCTTCCTCTTGGTGGAAATTTTAATGGAGAGGAGAACAACAGCACCGTAGGATTAACATAACACCCCAACCTCTAACCGCCTTAGCATACATTTGTGGTTCGGGATCCGCCGTGGGTGGGCTGCCCGGGGTGGCTAGGAAGTTGACAGGATGATGAGAGTGGGGGTTCCTTGGTGATTCGTCCTCAGGCTATTGAAGGTTGTTTTTTTTTTAAGGAAATAAGTCTGTTTCACATGGTTGGATCGAAACAGTTGGGTGATTTTGGGATTGGGTTTGGTTGGGCGAGTGTCAAGATTGGGTTGTCATATTTCTGTCTTTGGTTTTGGTATACATGTAGGTTGGACTCAATAAGCAGAGGTGGGCGGGCCTCAATTAGAGAGAGGGGGGGGGGTCTGCGGGTGCAAGTTCGATTGTGTGCCAAAAAGTTGGCCTGTCTGAACGCGCGTTTGACCATGGTCGGGGATAGATGAATTGTTACAATTCGGGCGATTCACAATGCAGTGCGCCACAAAGAGCAAAAACACCGAGGGTTCATTTTCCCCAGTGCATTGTGGGAGATGGTCGACAAATTCGCAGCGCGGGACATTTGAAATTGTTAGTTTTTCTGGTCAGTAGTTTCGTAAGCGTGTGATTCGAGGATCTGTTTGCCCTTTTCTTTTCTTCTTATCAATATGGTGTTTTTCGGAAGGCGGCAAAACGCTATATGCTTTTGATCAACTTGTCTACTGACACTCATTCAAATGGGCCATGTTTTGTCGACTGTAAACTTGAAAAATGGACTCTCCATAACAAACTCTTGGTGGCGCACTGCATTGTGAATCACCCGAATTAAGTTGCCTTTGGGAACGGCTGGGGTTTCGAAAAAATAAGTTTACTATCACCGTTAGAGAGCGGCAACTGTACATAAACCGGATATTATGCACACATTATATTTAAGTTCTTAGTACTTTTTGTTTTCAAGCTAAACTCATTCCACCTTCGTTTTTCTATCAAAAATGTAGACTGCATAACCTGATGACAAATTACTAGCCACCAAATGCGTGGCTCCTTTAAATAACACGAAGCGTAAAACAAACACTGATTGAATCACGTATGGCCGATGTACGTCATTATTCTATCCACCAATCACAGTTAGTCACCAAACAAGTCGGTGACCACAAGTGAGTGGTCTGTGATTGACAGGTACCAATCACAATACACATGTTTGAATAAGTCACCGACATCCATACAATCATTCCACCAATTAGATGCGTCCATTTGAGTGTCGGTGATACAAGCTTCGGGTTTAACGTGTGGCAATGTAACATTAACATCATTTCCATCTCACAAATATGAAGCGAGTCGGTGATGTGTGATTGACAGCGCGCAGGGGGCCAATCACAAACCGGGCTTGCAAGTTCCTCAGTCACTGCACGGGAAATCGACGTCAATATCTAAGTCAGAAAGCTGCCGGCTCACTCCTCACAACGACCGCTGCTCATGTCCACGTCCAGACAACAACCCGAGAGAACTGTTTGCAAGATCGAACAAGAATTGCACGGTGAGTGTTTGCAACAATCTTTGACGATAATTCTTCCAACTTTGGGATTGATCTTTTTGATTTACGATATTGACAAAAAAAATGTGCTTATAGCCAAAACAGTGCGCTGTAAATATTTCTGAACATGATGATCCCGTTTTCATACGTTAACTCGATAACTTATCGATAGGTGCTTGAATAATCACCTAATATTATAATGTATATCAGGCCCAAAAAAAGTATCCGGTTTCTGGTATGGAGCTTGCCCAAAAAGTTGTGCGGCAACGCGTTTTTTTTTTTTACCTTTTTTTTTGGCTTCAAATGTCGGCTGATGACTGCAAATGTTGCCCTAAACTTAGTGCAAATATTATGGGAGACTAGAGAGGCCACATTAAGCTTATTCGCGATCATAACCCCATCTAAAAACACGTTTAAATTGTGCAGCAGCAGGATTCCAGTCAAACCAGTGATTTTGGCGGTTTTGAGACATCCTCTTTCATTAAAAAAAAAACTTTTTCATTTTGCCGACGCGCATTCCCACAGCGACGCGCGCGCATACCAGAAATCGGAGACTTTTTTTTGGGGGGGGGCCTAATATAGCTGAATTAGCTCTTAATCTGAACAGTTGCTGCAAATTCATACCAACATTTTGTGAGGCCAAAGATTCAGGCAATAAAAGCTAAGAGCAAACTATTCAGGGTTTTTATTTCATTTGTTCGGAATAAGGAATTCCTTTCTGACGATATTATCGCTGCTACTTCCATGGTGCACTCTCAATAAACAATTGTCCAAAATTCTGACTGATTTCTCTAGCGCTTAGAAACTTACTTGAACTCTTGTCACTACCGATAGCACACTATAAATTCATGAACGTTTTATAGTTTGTATTGCCATTTAGGTTCGCCAGTTTTCCAGTCATACCTGGCTGAAGGTTTTCAAGAGCGTATTACATGACGTTTCATATATATTTTTATTGAGGTTCACGCACTTGCACAATATTTCAGATAATAAATTAAAACCTTTTTTGTGTGTGAAAAGAAAGAAATCTTGCAAAAGTTCGACACTTGACCCATAAAATCAGTATGACTATTCAGCCCCTTTATTATCTTGCTAGTTTTCCCTGTTTATTGTATCAAACATATAATCCCGATGAGATGCGCTCATCTTTTTTTTTTCCGGCAATCACCTGACTGATTCAGTATAAAAGGTTATGCGGAAGTTGGCCACGGAAGAAAGTATAAAGGAAATCGGGACATCTCAAACATCCTGTCCTATGCTGTATTATTGAAAATTGGGATAATCTCAATACCTTTCGCACTTTGTTTTCAAACTGTTTCATTTCACTAGGTCACAGTACGCCATTCCGGTTTGATCACTATATAGGCCTGAACGTTTTACTTTCAAACATTGCACGATAAAAGTGTCACTGGTCAGAATAGACTAGAGGGCGCAAATACAAACGGACCGGATCATTATTAAACACACACAGTTTTATTCACGTCCAAATTGCTTTATCTGCCTTGGATTTATTTTTAGAAATCATGTTAACACTTGATGTTTGTACAAACTTTCCTGGCCGTCTGCTCTGCTGTCCGAACTCAAAGTTTGAAGCACCAACTTTCAGATGAATTCAGCCATGTTGCATGTAGGGTTTCACTCAGAATGTCACTGAGATTCTGTTGAATATATTTTTAAAAAAGCAATTTTTTCAGAGTTTTAAGTTGTGCAATTGGTACAGATTTTGATTTTTTTTTAACCGTAAAGATTTTCCGAGACACATTCATGGTTGACAAACAGATGGTGGCTGAAGCTAATAGCCAAACCGGTGCGTTGATGTCCCGGGGAAAAATTCTTTTTGTAACGACTGCGGTGGTCCACCTGTAATATTTCCGCCTCTATACTTCTGTGATATGAGGTCGTTTTCCCATATTTATGCAGACAATAACTCAATAACTCATTTTTATCAATTTGTATTACTTTCCGCCAGCATTCTGTTTTATGTGTTGAAGATTTCTTCCTTGAAATATTCCTTTATACAAGGTTTTTTTTAAAATCAAGTCTTTTTTATACTTTAGAATTATCAGACAGTACCTTCAAGGGTGGATCCAGAGAGTTACTGCCGGCGGTGCAGGTTGTGCCGGGGAAAGGGTGTGGGTGTAAGGGCTCTCTCAAGTAAAATTTGGCCTTATTTCATAACATTTAGGTCACTGCCTCCACACCCCTGGATCCGCCACTGATCTTGCTAAACTGCCGAATTTTATTGAACATGTGTTACTTTTGTAAACGTATGCATGAATGTGAATTCCCGAGCAGGACTGAAATCAAAAGTACAATAAATTCAATGCAAAAAAAAAACATATATTGCTTATTTTTTCCGCGTATAGTGAAGATACCATTAAATATTTTGATCACTTGCTAAATTTAACTGGATTTGAAAAAAAAGTTGCGAATTTGAAAGAAAGTGTTCAAATATTGAAATACTGATATTCAAGTCTTCAATAGCCAACCATCGAGGTCGGTGAGGTGATGTCTAATTGATTCTATCATGACCGTGGAAAGAGCAGGCCGTCCCCACAAAAAGACCCTGATGTAATTCGGCCTCTTTTCCTGACTTTTATCGGCGGGCAAAAGTAATAACTGCCATATCACTCCGAACACTTTCTCTGAATAACGATTCCTAAGAAATGTTATGAATACATACATGTCTCTGAGACAAATTCTTCAGTTTATGTTACATCATTATATATAGTTATTGCTTTTGTTTTAGTTATATGTATAGGCCCTATTTTGTTTTCTTTACAGATGAAGATCTGTGTGGCTACCATTCTGTCAACGGCCCTGATTCTGGGTAACTCTTTCAAGCTCCGAGCTTCCGTTACTGGGCCGGTTCCCTCGGACGGTGATGGTCCTGCGTCTCAGGTGTGTCAGCAGTGCTGCCAGGGACCTGCTGCAATACCCGGCATACCAGGTCTGCCTGGGCCAGTAGGCCAGATGGGGCCGTATGGTCAGCCGGGGTCAAAGGGCGATGCAGGTCAGCAAGGTCACAAAGGTGATGTTGGGTCGATTGGACCTATGGGTGAGCGGGGAGCACCTGGGAACACTGGGTCAAAAGGTGATGATGGGATTGGTCTGCCCGGCAAGATAGGTCCGAGAGGGCTACCTGGTGTTGTTGGAAGAATCGGAGAAACTGGTGTCAAAGGTCAGAAGGGTGAGCCAAGGGAGACTCCAGACGACTCCAACCAGCGGGTGGCATTCACCGTGGTGAGGACGAGCGTCTCAGATGAATCTAGGAGTTACGACACCCGTTTGCCCTTCCAGCAGATCGAGACGCTTCTGCCGGGTACCAGCTTCGAACTCGTGACCGGCACGTTCGCCTGTAGTGTACCGGGCACCTACGCATTTACGTTTTCTGTTCTTAAGTATAGCAACACCGGTGGCTTTGACATCCATCTGGTTAAAAACAACTACCATGTGATCACTACTCATAGTACATCAAATCAACGTGGTCAGTTGTCTGGGAGCGCGGTGCTGGTTCTGCAGCGAGGAGACACGGTATATCTTACCATGAACGGTAGGGCGTATAGTGATTCCAACCATCACTACACCTCATTCAGCGGCTTCCTACTTTACCCGGAGTCAATTAAATAATTAATAAATAATCACCTCGCATAAATATATAGGAGAAGTGCTGCCCCAAAAACCCTCGCTTTCCATTTTGCCGAAACAATAACCAACGAACTAGTAAAAATAATATTCAATGACATAATACAAACAATAAATGACGACAAAATGTTCCCTATTGGTACAATCAGCAGCTAAGATAAAAATGAGTAATGTTTAATATATCTTTAGCATTAAAATATCAAAACGGTTAACAAGAAATCAAAACTACTGAAAAGAAATCATTAAAAATCAGTTAAAATAATAGTTGTTTTTGGAAGGAAATATTTTAAGCTGTGATTTGAAAATTCCAAATTCACCAATCTTTCTCATTTCGGCTGACAGTCTGTTCCACAGACGCATACATGGTAAATGCACAGTCCCCGTATGCCTTGCCAGGCTTTGGACACATTGGGTGGTCGAAATTAACCCCGTCACAGCTTTTCTCCAAATAAATAAATAATTAAATAAATAAAATTAAACCACAACTCATAAATATAAAGAAGCAGTTCTTCTATTTTTTGTTCGCTTTCCATTTTGCCAAAACAGTAACCGATGAATTAAAAGAAAAATGTCAATGTCATGATAATAAGAAAGATAATTGATTCTTAATACAAAGCATTTAACAATCAAGCATCAAACCGCTTTACAAGACATCAAAACTGCATATCAACAGTTAATTAAAAGAAGTTAAATATAAGACTATTGAAAAAGAAGGTTTTAGGTGCGATTGAAAAACACTTCAAATTCATTATTTTTTGCTCAAATAACGTGGAAGTCTGCACGGTCACTATATGCCTTGCCAGGATTTGGACGAACTTTAGGAAGGTTAAACTTAACCGCATCACAGCTTTTAGTACGAATGTTACACGCGTGAACTGATATTTACTCTGTGAAGTACCTTAGTGCTGCCTCACCATGGCGTATAAGTTTGAAAAGTACCGAAGAATCTTGAATACATTCCGCACCGTAACCGAGAGCCAACGTAGTTCCTGAATTATGGTCGTACGACCCTTCCTTCTGCATATATGTTGTTATTTCTTAAAACTGGTAATCGTATGAAAAAAACATAAACCGTTAAAATAGTCTGTCTGGGAAGTAACAAATGCATGTATAAAATATATTGTTGTTGTTAAAATATATTGTTTTTTTTTCATTTGCATTTCGCATACCGTATACAGCCAGAGATTAAATGAAGTCTGGTGATATCATTTATTTATCCTCGGAAACTTTTTTTCTTGAAACAAAACAAGAGTTTCAAATTGCGCCACAGTGAACCAAGAACTTTGAACTATTGTTAAACACGTTTTTTGTATCCCATGTTATACATGTATAATTGAGTTTTGTTTCATGTTAAAAGTCGAGTTTTAGAGCTTTCACTATGATGAAATTGTTTACGATTTAATGTAATTTGAGTTTGTAATGTGACACTATATCAGCAGATTACGCAATTATGATTTTATTGTATATATTTGATTCTAAGAAACATTTTTTTCCAAGTATACATTTGAGGATGTGCTCTGTTTAACATGCTTAACTGATTTAAGCACAGAAATTAATCATATAACATGTAATCAGTATCGAATATAAATACTCGAAAACTGTATTTTGAACATTACTGTATTTTCAACATTTAGCTTTTAACAATGTGGAAAACCTTGTCCCACTCGTAATACATTCCATCGAATTCCTCTCAGGAATTAAAATTACAGAGAAATGTTGACCGTTTACTGAAGACAGTCAATAAAATCGTTTGTCGTTGAAATGAACGAGCAAATCCCAGTCTGAATCTTACGAACAAAATAATTTCTTATTAAGTACTTAAATCTGTGATTATAGTTAACAATTCTAATACCTTTGTTATCACAAACTATTGCAAACAAAGTCAGTTAATTACCTGTATTTTTGTCCATTTTTGTTTGTTTTGACTTCTAGATTTGGGGACCGTGTTAATGAAAGGCCGGGTTAACATTGGTTGAGGATGGATGGGGTGGAGGATGAATGATTAGTGGTGTCGAGGGGGTTAGGGATTGAAGATGAGGGGCGGGGAGCAAAATATGATGCCGATTGTTACTTCATCAAGAAATATGACACACTCGTTTTTTGGGGGCCAGGCATTAACCCGAGCCTACCTTGCCCAGATGTTTTATTAAGTTGTAAGTTCGGTCAGTTATCGGGCTGGATGTATTTCTCATAAGGAGATTCTATTTCGCGAGCAACCGCCAACAACTAATGAAAGTTTCTTTCGAGAAAGGGCGCGCTAAAAAAAACTATAGTGTTAAGTTTCCATCAATAGAGGGCGCCTTATGAATAGTGGTCTCCACAAAGCGAGCAACTGCCAAGCCCCCATTAGCAAAATCCATAAGGGTAAACATAATATCTTCAATTGCGTGTTTTCTGGTAGTGTGCCCACCCCCCCCCCCCCCCAGCCGGTAATGTGGCTCCTCCACCTCCCCAAAGCCCGGAGCTATCAATGGGGCTGCTCCTCAGACACTCCGGTTGAGACTGATTCCCGATAAATTTTTCTCATCCAAATGTTATTTAAGAAAAAAAAAGGCTTGTTTCCTGTGTCATATGAAAATCAGACTCCAGTGAAAACTTATAACACCTTTACCCTAATATTGGTTCAAAATGTCTTACTTTGGTAAACGTATTTACCAAATTGAATTCAATGTACAAGTTACCTAGATTGCACACTTGTTATGCGTGTAGTGAAGATACCCTGAAACATTTCTTATGTCTTTTTGCTCAACTCCACCGGGTGCAAAAACACTTGCCCGTGTTTAGGTGCATCTGAGAGAAAATTTTGCGTTTTTGAATGAGCGAGGGTGAGAAATTGGAATAAAATTTGAATGAAGATGATGCTTTAAAACTCACATAATTATGTCTTCTACAAACATTTTTTTGTGATTGACTTACTAGCACCCTATTATTGGTTAAACTCTCTCGCGTGAGCGGTCACTCTACTAATTATCACCACCTAGACACGCACTATAATATTAATGAGTCTGTATTTCATAGGGTCCTAAATTCACGCTACCCCGGATAAGAGACACCCCGGCGGAGATAGTTGTTAAGGTGACACTATCAGAGCATTGTTAAAACGTAGTTATAATTCTATTGCAAATGATTATTTTATTGTACAAAAGCCACCCACGCCACCCAAAATGCTAGTATAATGTAGTCAGCAAAAATAATGAAGGAACAATGAAACGCATCCCGCACGCCTTTCGATTCTGTAACGGCCAGTCAGGCCCTTTTACCTGCCCCCTTTCACCCCACTCCTGGCCTAACGTAACCGGAAGCAAATAATTTGGTTCTGTCCGCCGTTGAGGGGCAGGGTGTTTAGGTCGGGTTGGGTCTGAAGGTTGTAAGACATTAATTAGGTAGTTGCGTCCCGCAGATTGATGGAAGATAGGTGAGAAGGGGGTGGGGTGGCAAAGCCTTGGTGAGAGAGGCTGGATAGGGTAAAAGTTGAACCCACGTCAGCTTACGGGCAGGTATGTTAGGGGCAGGGTCGTTGCCAAGTGCAGCGGTGAGGTCTGAGTACCCGATATAGTTGAAATGGTCTGCGCATTAAACAGGCGGCCAGCTCCTGAGGCCAAACAGCGTAGTACGGACGTCCTGTCCTTTTTGCCCCTGGTTATAGCTGTCCCAACACCCCCCGTTATTTTTCATTTCCGATGGCAGATTTATTTCAGTAAAATATTATTGCTGTACGTTCCCATCGTCGTCAAAATCATGGTACCGGCCGGATGATGAGAAACGATAGGTCACTTCAAACTCAGTGGCTTACCCCGGAAAGCTAGGGAGGGCGTGCCTCACCACTCAGCCTGCCTGGGATTCGGGGGAGGCGCTAAACTCTTTGAATGCTTCCTCCAGAAAATGAGGAGTCTAAATTAAGGTCCCTTTAATGAACAACGCCAATGAGTAATACTTCGCAGCGTAATATCTCTCGAAAATACTAGGTTTGAAAACGACACACCCTAGACAGGTAAAAGAACAGGCACTGTTTGGAATTGTGGGCAGTATTGCTCCGCTAGAAATCAGAGGCACACTTAGTGATTATTTTGGACTTTCGGTAGAATATGGGCTACCGTCTTTTCAAATTTTTTGAGTAATTATTTTTATAGGCCGGTCTATTTTAGCGGGGAAACTGTTAGTTGCCATTAGCAGAAAATTGATGAGTGAATAACCTAAAACAGTGGCAATCGATAGGTTAATACCCAACGAACAACAAATGTCACGACACGACTGTTAATGCTGTGAAAATAGATTTACCCTTCCTCTTCCTTTCGACCAAACTTTTAATAGAAAGGAGAACAACATCACTCCAGCATTAAATACGCATCCCCTTCTCCGCATCAGCATATTGGTTCGTGATCCGCCGTTGGCTGCCCAGGGTAATTAGGAGGGGGAAGGGATGGTGGGGGCAGGGTTTCAATATGGGGATTCGTGCTTGGCTTGGAGATCAAGCTATTTAAGGCTAGTGTTTCCTAAGGAAAGAAGTTTGTTGCACATGGTAGGATCCAAACAGTTGCGGTAAGTTTGGGATTAGGTTTGATTAGGCGAGGGTCAAGATCAGAGTTTGCATAATTATGTGTTTGGTTTTTGGTATAGGTTGGGCTCAATAAGCGGAGTTGGGAGGGCCTCAATTAGCGAGGAAGGGGTCTGCAGGTGCAAGGTCGATTTTTTTGCAGAGAAGTTGGCCGGGCCGAGCGCGCGTTTGACTAGTGGATGGGGATAGATGAATGGTTGTAATTAATTTGCCTTTGGGAACGGCTGGGTCCTGCAAAATAAGTATACTTCACCGTAAGAGGGCGGCAACTGTACATGGACTGGATATTATGCACACAATAAATTAAAGTTCTTATTACCTGTTTTTTTGAGCAATATTATTACGCCTTCGTTTTTCAATAAAAAATGTAGGCTGCATAACCTGACTACAAAATACTAGCCACCAAATGCGTGGCTCCATTAAATAATACGAAGCGCACAACAAACACTGATTGAATCACGTATGGCCGGTGTACGTCATTATTCTATTCACAAATCATAGTTAGTCACCCAACAAGTCGGTGACCACAAGTGAGTGGTCTGTGATTGACAGGTGCCAATCACAATCCACGTGTTTGATTGTGTCATCGACATCCATACAATCATTCCACCAATTAGATGCGTCGGTGAGTGTCGGTGATACAAGCTTCGGGTTTCACGTGTGGCAATGTTACATTAACATCATTTCCCTCTCATCAATATGAAGCGAGCCAGTGATGTGTGATTGACAGCGCGCAGGGGGCCAATCACAAACCGGGCATGCCAGTTCCTCAGTCACTGCTCGGGAAATCGACGTCAATATTTAAGTCACAAGCTGCCGGCTCACTCCTCACAACGACCGCAGCTCGTGTTCACTTTCAGACAACAACCCGAGAGAACTGTTTGCAAGATCAAGAATTGCACGGTGAGTGTTTGAAACTAGCTTTTGCTATGATTCTTGCAACTTCGGATTGATCTTTTTGATATATGATATTGACACAAAAATGTGTTTATAGCCAAAACAGTGCGCTATAAATATTTCCAACCATGATGATCCCGTTTCCATACGGTTACCCGATAACTTATCGATAGGTGCTTGAATAATCCCCAGATATTATAATGTATATAATATAGAAGAATTAGCTCTTAATCTTGACAGTTGATGCAGTTTCATACCAACATTTTGTGAGGCCAAAGTTTCAGGCAATAAATGTTTAGAGTAAATAATCAGGGTTTTCATTTTATTTGTTATGAACAAGGAATTCCTGTATGATAATATTATCGCTGCTACTTCCATGGTGCACTCTCAACAAACAATTGTCCAAAATTCTGACTGATTTCTCTAGCTCTTGAAAATTCACTTGAATTGTTGTCACTACACCTAATTGTATCAAACATAAAATTCCAATGCGATGCGCACACCTTTTTTTCCGGCAATCACTCTAACTAATTCAGGATTAAAGGTTATGCGGAAGTTGGCCACGGAAGAACGTATAAAGGAAATCGGGACATCTCAAACATCCTGTCCTATGTTGTGTTATTTAAAATTGGGATAATCTTAATACATTTTGCGGTTTTTTTTTCAAACTGTGTCATTTTCCTAGTTCACAGTGCGCCATTCCGGTTTGATCACTATACACGTATAGGTCTAAGCATTACTTTTAAGTATTGCGTGATAAAAGTGTCACTGGTCAGAATAGACTAGAGGGCGCACATACGAACGAACCGGATCATGATAAAACTGTATTCAAGTTCAAATTGCTTTATCTTGCTGGATTTATTTCTAGGAATCATGTAAATAGTTGATGTTTGTACAAATTATTCGGGCCGTCTGTTCTGCTGTCCGACTTCAACGTTTGAAGCACCAGCTTTCAGAATAACTTTGCATTTAGGGTTACACTGATTCTGTTAAATATCTTTTTTAAAAAGCAATATTTTTAGTGTTTAAGGTGTGCAAAAATAGTAGAGACTTTCGTAAACCCTAAAAAATTTCCGAGACACATTCATGGTTGACAAACAAATGGTGGCTGATGCTCATAGCCTAACAAGTGCGCTGATTTCCCAACAATTCTTTTTGTAACGACTGTAACTTAACTGCGGTGGTCCACCTGATATATTTCCGCCACTATACTTCACTGATATCAGAGCGGTTTCCCATCTTTATGCAGAAAATAACTCAATAACTCATTTTTATAAAATAGTACTATTTTCCACCAGCAATCTGCTCACGTGTTGATGATTTCTTTCGTGATAAAATTCAAGAACACTACATCAAGTGAGTAGTTCTTGTTTTACATTTTCTCGTAATTTAGCGTTACAATAGCATAATATTTTGGCGGAAGACTGTGTTTCTTTATGCACCGATAACGTTTTGGTCACCATTATAAACAGGAAACGTCATTCGATTCAAAACAATGGTGCGACAGTAATATTTAAAGAAGTGAGGGATCCCCCTCCCCTACAACCACCGTCAAACCGTGACAAATGGCTCCTGTTTGAAGCATAAAGATTAATTGAAGACCATCATTAATGTGGGCTTTCCGGCTGAATTCGTTCAATTCAAATTTAATTGTGTGCTTTTAGATAACAACAGTTTGCTAATTCCGAAATCATTTAAAGCCGTTCTCAAACATGCAATTCTGTATATGAAGCCTGTCAATTTAGATTTTAGAAAGGCAGATTACTCGTCATATCGTCACGGGTTCTCCGGAAAAACAAAATTGTTTCATTTCAAAAGAAATAGAATAGAGATACGAATACCAAAGATTGAAGACTGCATTAACTGTCAATCGTATCGTATTGGCGAAAAGAAATTGGATTGATTTTCAGTATTTTTTTTCTATTAAGGCCTACGTTTTTATATCCACATCTTGATAACAAAAATTAACTGTTCAATATAAAAAAAAAAAAAAATCTGTCTTTTTTCGTAAGAGGCCGATTTTGGGCGAGTGCTAAAAAGTTCATTCTTTCTGTCACTTGATAGACATTTAACGATAAATTGTTAAGTTCTGATATGCACGTTTCATGATTCCTTCCCTGACATTTAAAAAAAATGGTACAATCCTTTATTCAATTTTTCCAAACATCATGTCATTTTATACCTTGTTTTAACACTGCCACATTATCTTCAAAGTCGGATCCAGAGAGTTTATTGCCGGGGGCGAAGTTTGTGCTGGGAGAAAGGATGAGGGTGGAAGGGCTCCCTCGATTGAAATTTGGCTTTTAAGATACATTTTCGGTCACTGCCGGGGGAGGGCGCCCCCTCCACACCCATGGATTCGCCACTGATTTTGCTAAACTGCTGGATTTTATTAAACATGTTCTACTTTGGTAAACGTATGCATAAATGTGAATTCCGAGCAGGACTGAAATCAAAAGCACAATAAATCCAATGCAAATACCTACATTGCCTACTTTTTTACGCGTTAAGTGAAGATACCATTAAATATTTTGATCGTTCGCTAAATTCAACTGGGTTTGAAAATGCTTGCGCGTTTTTATTCGAATTTGAAAGAAAGTGTTCGAATAATGAACGGGCAAGTTGTGAAACTGGACGGGGAAAAAGCTATTGGAATGCAGAATTTGCTGGTTTAAAAACTCGCATTATGCTTTCAAAAACTCTTCAGTCGCTTGATAATGCCTTAAAAATGCATACATTTGGGCGAGGAAGGAATTTTAATAATTCTAATGAATGTTTCTGAATAAATTGAACGGTGATTTCAGACAGCATTTAATTTCCAGAGAAATTTCACATAGCCACATTAAAACATGTTGTTTGTCTGGAGGTATTCGGCCAGGAAAATACTGGTCAAATAATAATAATTTGTCCATTATTTACAAGTGTGTAATTGTTCCTGTTTTCGAATAATGATTTATAAAAATGAAAAAAAAAAATACCTTACAATATAATTCAAACCAATAATAACATTATTTCATTCCTTACTCAAGTATAAACGTTACCAGTTTTCTTTGTTCATTTTTTTTTCAGCCTACACTGAACTCCTTGTGATCTCTTCTTGGACCTGATCTTGAAGATTTCAAGAGCAAACCATCGAGGTCGGTGTGATGATGTTTAATTGATTCTATCATGACCGTGGAAAGGGCGTGCCGTCACATGAGAAAAATAATGTAATTCGGTCTCCTTCCCAAACTTTCATCGGCGGGCAAAACAATAATACCAACACGTGTGGATTGCCCGCAGTTGCCATGGCAACAGATTTAAAAAGAACCCATCTTTTTATCTACATGTTATCCCCTTGCTCTCGGATAGGCCACTGCCGACACATTCTCTGAATAATGATTCCTCCAAATTATGTCTCGTATACAAATTCTTCATTTTATGTAGTGATTTGGTTTGTAATTTAAGGCCCTGTATTGTTTTCCTTTCAGATGAAGATCTGCGTGGCCACCATTCTGTCAATCGCCCTCCTTCTGGGTAACTCAGTCAAGCTCCGAGCTTCCGTTACTGGGCCGGTTCCCTCGGATGGCGATGGTCCTGCGTCTCAGGTGTGTCAGCAGTGCTGCCAGGGACCTGCTGCAATACCCGGTATACCAGGTCTGCCTGGGCCAGTAGGACCGATGGGGCCGTACGGTCAGCTGGGGTCAAAGGGCGATGCAGGTCAGCAAGGTGAGATTGGCCCAAAAGGACCTATGGGTGAGCGAGGAGCACCTGGGAACACTGGGTCTAAAGGTGATGATGGGATTGGTATGCCCGGCAAGATAGGTCCGAGAGGGCTACCTGGTTTTGTTGGAGGAACTGGGGAAACTGGTGTCAAAGGTCAGAAGGGTGAGCCAGGGGAGACGCCAGACGACTCCAACCAGCGGGTGGCATTCACCGTGGTGAGGACGACCCACTCATATACCTCTACGAGTCACGACACCCGTTTGCCATTCCAGCAGGCCGAGACCCTTCTGCCGGGTACCAGCTTCGATTCGAGACCGGCACGTTTACCTGCAGTGTGCCGGGCACCTACGTATTTACGTTTTCTGTTCTTAAGTATGGCAACAGCGGTGCCCTTTACATCCATCTTGTTAAAAACAACCACAAGGTGATTACTACCCGTGGTGCATCAAATCAACAAGGTCAGTTGTCTGGTAGCGCGGTGCTGGTTCTGCAACGAGGAGACTCGGTGTATGTTACCATGTCCGGTAGGGCGCAGGGTACTTCGACCTATCACTACACCTCATTCAGTGGCTTCCTCCTTTTCTCCGAATAAATTAATAATTAACTTAGTAAAATTAAATCACAACGCATAAATATACAGGAGCAGTGCTGCTCTTGTTTTGTTTCGCTTTCAATTTTGCCACAACAGTAACCAATGAATTTAAAAAAAAAAATCAATGTCATGATAATGAGACAGATAATTGATTCTTAATACATAACATTTTACATTAAAGTATCGAAACGCTTTACAAGACATCAAAACTGCAAAAAAAAAAAACATTTAATAACAATAAGTTGAATTTATGACTTTTGAAAAAGAAGGTTTTAGCTGCGATTGAAAAACGTTTCCAATTCGTTATTTTTTTGCTTAAATAACGTGGAAGTCTGCACGGTCACTATATGCCTTGCCAGGCTTTGGACGAACTTTAGGAAGGTTGAACTGAACCCCATCATAGCTGTTAGTGCGAATGTTAAACGCATGAACTGATATTTACTCTGTGAAGTACCGAAGCGCTGCCTCACCATGGCGGATAAGTTTGAAAAGTACCGAAGAATCTTGAACTCAACCCGCACCGTAACCGAGAGCCAACGTAGTTCCTTCGTAGTTCCTTCTTCATATATGTTGTTATTTCTTAAACTGGTAATCGTATGAAAAAACATAAACAGTTACAATAGTCTGTCTGGGAAGTAACAAATGCATGTATTAAACTATATTTTTCTTGTTGTTGTTGTTGTTTTTTTAATTGCCATTTCGCATACCGTATACAGCCAGACATTAAATGAAGTCTGGTGATGTCAATTATTATCCTCGGAAACTTTTTTTTTTTTGGAAAAAACCCCAAGAGTTTCAAATTGCGCCACAGTGAACCAAGAACTCTCAACTTTTGTGAAACACTTTATTTTGTATCCCATTTATACATGTATAATTGAGTTTTGTTTCATGTTAAAAGTTAAGTTTTAGAGCTTTCACTTTGATGAGATTGTTGACGATTTCATGTAATTTCAGTTGATAATGTGACACTATATCAGTAGATTACAAAATTATGATTCTAGTATATATTTGATTGTGAGAAATCTATTTTTTCCAAGTATACATTTGAGGATGTGCTCTGTTTAACAGCTTAACTAATTTACGCACAGAAATTAATCATATAACATGTAATCAGTATCGAATATAAATACTCAAAAACTGTATTTTGAACATAACTTTAATTGAACATTTAGCTTTTAACAATGTGGAAAACCTTGTCCCACTCGTAATACATTCCATCGAATTCATCTCATGAAAGTAAAATTACAGAGAAATTTTGACCGTTTACTGAAGACAGTCAATAAAATCGTTTGTCGTTGAAATGAACGAGCAAATTCCAGTCTGACTCTTATAAACAAAATAATTTCTTATTAAGTACTTAAATCTGTGATTATAGTTAACAATTCTAATCCTTTGATATTACAAATTGTCACCGTTTTCACGAAGAGCCACATATGTCGATTTTGAAGAAAAAGTGTTTTCGAGATAATTGCAAAAGAAGTTTCTCGTATTTGAAACTGCAAAAAATACCACTTTCCAACAACTTTGTGAAGTAAGGAAACCATCACACTATTCTGTGTGAGCTGAATTTTTACATGAACCCAGTAATAAGACTTAATTCAGCAGTTAATTAGTGAAAATTAATTAGTAAAGATATGTGGCTCCTCGAGAAAACGCAAATTCAGGTTTCCGACATATTGGCCCTTTCTGTTTAATGTGTATTTCCATAGGCGCGCGTGAGTACGCGCGCGCAGCTGAAAATGTAACATAGATACGTGGCTCTTCGTGAACACGCAAATCTCATTTGACCTACTTTTACGTATTTCCGTGCAATGGGTTTTGTACGCGTCCAAAGGGCCAAAATGTATGTGGCTCTTCGTGAAAACGCAAAATTCATTTATCAAGATTTTGGCCTCCACTTGTGTTCTGTCAACAATGAGGCTTTTTGCTGATGATAGTGCAATCTACAGGTGCATCAAGTCTCGTAGAGATCTTGAGACTCTCCAAGCGGATCTCCAGGCGGTCTTTGAATGGGCTCAGAGATGGGACATGAGTTTCAACATCACAAAATGTTGCCACCTC
Source organism: Patiria miniata (assembly GCF_015706575.1). Classification (NCBI taxonomy): domain Eukaryota; kingdom Metazoa; phylum Echinodermata; class Asteroidea; order Valvatida; family Asterinidae; genus Patiria; species Patiria miniata. The sequence continues at coordinate 28,392,650 of NW_024037074.1, forward strand.
TGCATCACCCTGAAGAAGAAAAAGCTTGAACACACCTTTACAATCTCTGGCCAGGCCATCCCGCATGAGAAGAAATGCAAATACCTTGGAGTCACCATCGCTGATAACCTAAGCTGGAACACTCAGGCAGAAGCAGTCAGAGCCAAGGCTTCAAGATCGCTTGGGCTGATCAGACGCACCCTTGGAAAATGCAGCAGGGAGGTCAAGGAGACAGCATATAACACTCTAGTAAGACCACAACTTGAATTTGCCACAAGTGCATGGAACCCATACAAAATCCGCAACATCAGAATAGTTGAGAGTGTCCAATGCCAAGCGGCACGTTTTGTCATGAAGGACTACCAATGGGAATCGAGTGTGTCTGACATGCTGACATCACTGGGATGGGACACCCTACATGACAGACGTCTCCTCCATCAGGCTGAACCCCTCTACACAATTCAACATGGCCAAGTAAATATAACTACTCCGCCGAACATCGTCAATAACACACGATCAAGCCGACACAGCCAGACCAATCAACATAACCTCATCTACAGGCAACCACTCACCAGAGTTGACTGCTACCTCTATAGCCCTTTCCCAAGAGCTGTTCGGATTTGGAACAGGCTACCAGTGGCTGCGGTTACTGCGACCACTTTAAAAGAGTTCCAGACAGAAGCTCTCCCAACTATAAGAGGGATGGAGCTACCAGTTGTATCTCTCAGGACAAATTGACAATACCCCCATCCGATAAGCACCCTAACAGCACACACAAAGAGCACACATGGAATCGCAGCCCACCCTCTCCAGGACAGCAGCAATGTTTTTAGGAGAGTACTCTAATGCAAGATGCAAGATGCAAGATGCAAGGGGCGGATCCGGGAATATTCGTAGGGGGAGGGGTGTATTGCCAAAACAAATCTGACATGCAGACAGGTTTTTTTCTCCGGACACTTTACCGTTAAAAGGCGGACATTATTATTGTTACCAGTAAAACATGTTCTTCCGCAATTTTTAAATATCCGTTGGCAGATTTATTTCAGTAAAAATAGTTTTGCTGTACGTTCCCATCGGGGTAAACCATGGCCCCGGATGCGAATTTTCTTTTCCTAATCTACATTAACATATATGGTTGCTTAGCGCCCTCTACGATACTTTTATGATACGTACGCAGGTATACAATTATATTTTCCCCCACATTTTGGCGAGCAATGCGAAAGCTTAGTCGATAGGGTTGTGATTTTGAATTGCGAGGTTGCAGGTTCGATTCACCGTTGTTTTCTAACCATAGGGCCCGGTGTGACAGGGGCTTTAGGGCCCTGTCACACTTCTGCGTATCCTAGTTCCTTATGAGTTGCGCATTGACTTTTTTCATACGCAGTCGTACGCACAATACGCACCTCATATGCATCTCTATCGTTTTATGTAAGTTTTATGTACGCAGGCATACGCATGGTACGGCCCAGTACGCTGGATAGTTTTGGGCATGCACAAAACTACGCTGCGTTCGCTGTTACGCAGGTCATTAGTTAAAAAATAGCCGCACATCGGTCCCGCATCGGTCGAGCGCGGTACGAGTACGCTATGTGTTCGTGAGGGATAAGCCGTTCATACGCGGCAATACGCTGACCTCCTATATTGGACGTATACATAGCGACGTATTGCACGAATTAGTACCGCTCGTCCTGCGAGCGGGCAGCGCATTGTACTTATTCGTAACTTATGAGAAACGCACAGATGGCGAACTTGCGCACTGCATACGCAAGTCATACGCAGTGGATACGCTGAATTCGTTACTTGTTCGCTAGATGTGCGTCGCACACATGTCAAAGTAATCAAAACATTTCGACGTTTTTGATCGTACGGCTGCGTATTGAAAATTGTTGATAAGGAACTCATAAGGAACTGGGATACGCAAAAGTGTGACAGGGGCTTTAGGGCCCTGTCACACTTCTGCGTATCCTAATTCCTTATGAGTTGCGCATTGACATTTTTTTCATACGCAGTCGTACGCACAATACGCACCTCATATGCATCTCTATCGTTTTGTGTAAGTTTTATGTACGCAGGCATACGCATGGTACGGCCCAGTACGCTGGATAGTTTTAGGCATGCACAAAACTACGCTGCGAACGCTGTTACGCAGGTCATAAGTTATAAATACGCAGCGCATCGGTCCCGCATCGGTCGGGCACGGTACGAGTACGCTATGTGTTCGTGGGGGATAAGCGGTTCATACGCAGTAATACGCTGACCTCCCGGCACGCACCCCGTCAGCATGATGAGCCGCCTATATTGGACGTATACATAACGTACTTGCAGCGCAGATACAACGCACGCTGAACGAACTCATAGCGAATGCCGACGTATTGCGTCAGGCATGCGGTCGGCATAAGTCGGTTGCGTCCGGAATACGCTCAGCATGCGCACTGCATACTGACTTATTCGCAGCCCGAAAAATAAAGTTGTGCACTGCATACGCAACTCATACGAATCTCATACGCAATGGATGCGCTGAATTCGTTACTTGTACGCTAGATGTGCGTCGCACATAAGTCAAAGTATTCAAAAATATTCGACGTTTTGAGCGTACGGCTGCGTATTGAAAAATGTTGATAAGGAACTCATAAGGAATTAGGATACGCGAAAGTGTGACATGGGCTTTTAATTGAGCGTACGGCTGCGTATTGAAAATTTTTGATAAGGAACTCATAAGGAATTAGGATCCGCAAAGGTGTGACAGGGGCTATAGGCTTCAGAAGATATTTTGTTAAAGGGAAATCAGGCCCAACAAAAAATTAAAAAAAATATTCGGTCTCTGGTCAGACCAAAGTTACGGAATTGACGCGGGGACGTGGCTTTTTTTTCTTCAAGCTTGGATTGTACAGACAAGGTGAGGTACTATTTTGCGCTTTTTTGGTGTTATCATGTACATTGGTGTCTTCCATAATTTACCTTGGTGCTCTCAATCATTTGTTTTGGTGCAATTTCCCATTCCTTGGTGCTCTTTGGTAAAAAAAAAAATAATAAGAGGGGCGGCAATAGAGGGCGCTGTTGGAGCTACCGCGGAACATTTTGGAAAAAAAAGTTGACGCGCGTGATTAAATCGACGCGCGCACTAACCAGAGACCGACTTATTTTTTTTTTTTGGCCTTAAGTCCGAATTTCATCACGTTCGAATTCGTTTTTTTTTTTTCGAATTTAGTAAATTCCAAAACGCCATAGCGTACACCCATTATGTGGATGACGTTGGGGAGAAAAGCAAATCGCGCCCATACAGGGTGGTAAAGGGTGTACACCGGTACGGTAAATGGGCCTAATCCAATCCGCCGAGTGCATGAAAGAAAGTTAAACCCTCAAACTTGTATACCTCATGTCTTCCGATTTTGATAAAAATTGCTGCGCTTGTAGGTCCTGATGAGCAATGAATGCACACCAATTTTTAGCCCGATCCGACCCACTACGAGGTCAGGGCAGAAACACCCCAAAAAAACCGGACATTTTTAGAGTAAAATACCACCCTTTTGGAAGAAATATGTCAAAACCATGTCAATTTTCATCGAATATATGCAAATTTGGTATCAAAATAATAAGAATTGCATCCTCAAATCAACTCCTTTGTCAAAATTAAATGTTGTGAAAGTAGGTCACATGACCTTTAACATGTTATTGTGACCTTTGATCCAATTTATGTACTAATGTATCATTCCGAAAAACCAAAGAAATTAAAATGACTTGATAGAGCATGTCTTCCTCTATCAGAATCTACTAAAAATCAATTGGGGTCTTCAAAATTTACAACTTTATGACTATTTTTGTACAGTTGTTAGGATACAAATTAAAGACTTTACATTAGAAATCTACCCACACAACTTACTATTCTAAATGCGCCTATTTTGACCACGGAGCACAGCCTGAGATCGAAAGAGTTTGAGTTTGCCGGAGGGAGGAAAACCGGAGGGCACTGAAAAAAACCTCATGGCACAGGAGAGAACCAACGCACAACTCTATACTCACATGTGATCCGCGGCCAGGATTCGAACCGTCATTTGTGGTCACCTTGGTGAGAGGCGAAAACCGCCCACAAACCACCCACGCCGCCCAAAATGCTAGTATAATGTAGTCAAGAAAAATAATGAAGGAAAACTGAAACGCATCCCCCACGCTTTTCGATTATGTAACGGCTAGCTTGCCGGGTATCTGGCACTTTCACCTGCCCTTCCCCTACCCAATCATAGCCTAACATAACTGAAGCACATCGACAATTTGGTTCTGTATCCGCCGTTGAGGGGCAGGGTGTTCAGGTTGGGTTGGGTCTGAAGGTTGTAGGACATTCTTTAGGTGGTTGCGTCTCGCAGATTGATGGGAAATGGGTGTGATGGGGTGGGGGTGGCAAAGCCTTTGGTGAGAGAGGCTGGATAGGGTGAAAGTTGAACCCACGTCAGCTTACGGGCAGGTACGTTAGGGGCAGGGTCGTTGCCAAGTGTAGCGGTGAGGTCTGAGTACCCGACTTAGTAAACATGGTCTGCGCATTGAACAGACGGCCAGCTCCTCAGGCCAGACGGCGTAGTACGGACGTCCTGTCCTCTTTGCCACTGGTTGTAGCTGTCCCAACAATCCCCCCTCGTGATTTTCAAATAACCGATGGCAGATTTATTTCAGTTAACATGTTAGTGCTGCACGTTCCCATCGTATTCAAACTCATGGTCCCGGCCGGATGTTGAGATAGATACGATGCGTCACTTTAAACTCAGTGGCATAACCCGGAGAGCTAGAGAGGCGTGCCTCACCACTCAGCCTGCCTGGGATTCGGGGGAGGAGCTTAACTCTTTTGAATGCTTCTTCCACAGAACGAGGAGTCTTAATTAATGTCCTTTTAATAAACCACGCCAATGAGTAATACTTCGCGGCGTGGTAGCTCTCGAAAATACTAGGTTTGAAAACAACACACCCGAGATAGGTAAAAGAGCAGGTACTGTCTTGAATTGTGGGAAGTATTGTTCCGCTAAAAATCAGGGGCACACTTAGTGATTATTTTGGACTTTCGGTAGAATATTGGCCACCGTCTTTTCAAATTTTCTCAGTAGGTATTCTTATAGGCCGGTCTATTTTAGCAGGGAAAACTGTTAGTTGTCATGAGCAGAAAATTTATGAGTGAATAACTAAAAACAGTGGCACTCGATAGGTTACCCAACGAAAAGCAAATGTCACGACACGACTGTTAATGCTGTAAAAATAGATTTACTCTTCCTCTTCCTTTCGACGAAACTATTAATATAAAGGGAAACAACAGCACTCTAGCATTATATAAGCACAACTTTCTCCGCCTCAGCATATTGGTTTGGGATCCGCCGTTGGCTGCCCAGGGTGGTTAGGAGGGGGAAGGGATGGTGGGGGCAGGGGTTCAATATAGGGATTCGTGCTTGGCTTGGAGATCAGGCTATTGAAGGCTGGTGTTTCCTAAGGAAAGAAGTTTGTTGCGCATGGTTGGATCAAAGCAGTTGGGTAAGTTTGGGATAAGGTTTGATTAGGCGAGGGTCAAGATCGGAGTTGGCATAATTATGTGTTGGGTTTTAGGTCTAGGTTGGGCTCAATAAGCGGAGGTGGGAGGACCTCAATTAGCGAGGAGGGGGTCTGCAGGTGCAAGGTCGATTGCATGCCGAGAAGTTGGCTGGGCAAAGAGCACGTTTGACTAGTGGATGGGGATAGATGAATGGTTATAATTAAGTTGCCTTTGGGAACGGCTGCAATCTGCAAAATAAGTATACTTCATCGTAAGAGGGCGGCAACTGTACATGTACCTGATAAATTACTACGCCTTCGTTTTTCCATCAAAAATGTAGACTGCATAACCTGACTACAAAATACTAGCCACCAAATGCGTGGCTCCATTAAATAACACGAAGCGCAAAACAAACACTGATTGAACACGTATGGCCGATGTACGTCATTATTCTATCCACCAATCATAGTTAGTCACCCAACAAGTCGGTGACCACAAGTGAGTGGTCTGTGATTGACAGGTGCCAATCACAATCCACGTGTTTAAATGTGTCACCGACATCCATACAATCATTCCACCAATTAGGTGCGTCTATTTGAGGGTCGGTGATACAAGCTTCGGGTTTAACGTGTGGCAATGTAACATTAACATCATTTCCCTCTCATCAATATGAAGCGAGTCAGTGATGTGTGATTGACAGCGCGCAGGGGCCAATCACAAACCGGGCTTGGAAGTTCCTCAGTCACTGCTCGGGAAATCGACGTCAATATTTAAGTCACAAGCTGCCGGCTCACTCCTCACAACGACCGCAGCTCCTGTTCACGTTCAGACGACAACCCGAGAGAACTGTTTGCAAGATCAAACAAGAATTCCATGGTGAGTTTTTTGAAACAATCTTGACGATAATTCTGCTACATTTTGGATTGATTTTTTTGATATATGATATTGACACAAATGTGCTTATTGCCAAAACAGCGTGCTAAACATATTTCCGACCATGATGATCCCATTCCCATACGGTAATTCGATAACTTATCATGCGATATTGGTGCTTGAATCATAACCATGTATTATGTTGCATACACTACATCTGAATTAGCTCTAGTCTCAACAGTTGATGCGGATTCAGACCAACATTTTGTGAGGCCAAAATCAGGCAATGATATAGCTAAGAGCAAATAGTCAATATTTTTTATTTGTTCGGAATAAGGAATTGCTGTCTGACAATATTTCTGCTACTACGTACATAGTGCACTCTCGACGAACAATATTTACCCAAATACTGAATAGTGAAAAACAACACTATAAATTCATGGACGTTTTATAGTTGTTATTGCCATTCAGATTCGCCAGTTTTCGAGTCAAACCTGGCTGTAGGTTGTTCAACAGTGTATCACATCAAGTTCCTTATTGTTGTTGAAGTTCACGCACTTACACAATTATTCAGATGAAAAATGTTAACCTTTTTGTTTTCAAAGAATGAAATATTGCGGAAGCTCGACACTTGACCCATAATATCAGTATGATAATTCACCGGCTTTGTTTTCTTTTTATAGTTCTCCCAGTTTATTGTATCAGAAATAAAATTCCGATGCGATCTGCTCGGTAAACACTGTAACCAATTCAGGATAAAAGGTTATGCGGAAGTTGGCCACCGAAGAACTTATAAAGGAAATCGGGACATCTCAAACATCCTGTCCTATGCTGTGTTATTGAAAATGGGGATAATCTCAATACCTTTTGCAATGTGTTTTGAAACTGTGTCATTCACTAGTTCACAGTGCACCATTCCGGTTTGATCACTATATAGGCCTAAGCGTTACTTTCAAGCACTGCACGATAAAAGTGTCACTGGTCAGAATAGACTAGAGGGCGCAAATACGAACGGACCGAATTATGATGACACACACAATTTTATTTAAGTTCAAATTGCTTTATCTGGCAGGATTCATTTCTGGTAATGATGTAAAGAGTTGATGTTTGTTCAAATTATTCGGGCCGTCTGCTCTTCTATCCGACTTCAAAGTTTTAAGCACCAGTTTTCCGATGAATTCGGTGTATGTGAACACTGTCAATTTAGATTGAGCAAATTTGGTTTTAACCCTTCCCGCAGCTGCCCCTTTAATCTACATATATCGTGCCGTTGCATGGAATGTTTTTATACCACTATTTAATTTGAGCCTCGCGGCACTCAAACCCAGCAGACCAGCACCCCTTGCATCCTTCAGACCCTAAACAGCCATTTAAACCACAGACTTGCCCTGTTTATGTCATTTGACTATTTCATTTTGGTCAGCAGGGGTGATCCATGCAATCCCTATATGAACAGTGAAATTGTATACAAGCCCATGTAAATGTGCACAAGCACACTAGGTCTTCCCGCCAATTTTAACCCCTCTACCAGGTCGACACCCACCCACTCTGGTGGATGTACCATGGTCCATACAAGGATCTAGTGAAAGATGACCCCGGGCAAGGCTACCACGTGGCCGGGAAAGTATATAACATAGAAATGTGACCAAGATTAAGATTCCAAGTCATATTTTCCCGGGTTCTACAAATTGGTTAATGAAGAAACGCGCACATGTTTTTTTTGGAGTTGTTCATGTTTATGTACATACAAGCAGTTTCGCAAAACAAACCCCAAACAATAAGAGAACTAAAAGAAATAAAAGAGAGATATGCATGTAAACCAGATAAGAAAAGATTTGAATGATTTTCGGAATATCTTTTTCATTATCTTTTTATTTCCACAGAGTAATAACAACAAATAACAAATCTGTCTTATTTCGTTGTAGGCCTAATTTTGGGCGAGTGCTCAAAACATTAATTCTTTCTATCATTTAGTCACTTTAAGTTCTGATATGCATGTTTCATGTTTCTTTCCCTGATATTTTACATTTTCTTTGTACATTCTTCAATATCACTTTATCAAAAGTCATGTCAATCTATGCTTTGTTTTAACACTGTTAAGCAATATTTTCAAGGCAAATCTGAGAATGTATTGTGTCGGAGAAAGGGGGAGGGCTCTCTCAAGTGAAATTTCGCCTTATTTGAGAAAATGTCGGTCAATGCCGGGGGGGGGGGGTGCGCCCCCTCCGCACCCCTGGATCCACCACTGATCTTGCTAAACTACCCGATTTCATTGAACATGTGTAACCTTTTTAAAACGTATGCATGAAATTGATTTCCCGAGCGGGACCGAAATCCAAAGCACAATAAATTCAATGCAAAATTACGTCAATTGCCTTCTCTTTTTTTTACGCGTATAATGAATACATTCAATTCAATTCAATTCAGTTGACATTTATTTAGCACTCTCCAATAAACCAATACAAAGTTGGATAATGTAGGTACAGTTATATTTAAACAAGCAATTACAAAAATGAAGGTAATTACCACTAGAAAAAAAAATGTTTTTAATATAATTTAATATACTCTTAAATATTTGTATCGTTCGCTAAATTCAACTGGGTTTGGCCATGGTCGGGGATAGATGAATGGTTATAATTCGGGCGATTCACAATGCAGTGCGCCACCAAGAGCAAAAACACGGAGAGTTCATTTTCCCCAGTGTATTGTGGGAGATGGTGGACAAATTTGCAGCGCGGGACATTTGAAATTGTTAGTTTTTAAGGTCAGTTGTTTCGTAAGCGTATGATTCGAGGATCTGTTTGCCCTTTTCTTTTCTTCTCATCAATATGGTGTTTTTCGTAAGGCGGCAAAACGCTATATGCTCCAATCCATAACATATTTGATCAACTTGTCTACTGACACTCATTCAAATGGGCAAAGTTTTGTAGACTGTAAACTTGAAAAATGGACTCTCCATGGCAAACTCTTGGTGGCGCACTGCATTGTGAATTGCCCGAATTAAGTTGCCCTTGGGAACGGCTGAGTTTTGCAAAATAAGTATACTTTCACCGTTAGTCGGCGGCAACTGTACATGGACCGGATATTATGCACACGTTATATTCAAGTTCTTAGTACTGTTTTCAAGCTAAACTCATTCCACCTTTGTTTTTCTATCTAAATGTAGACTGCATAACCTGATGACAAATTACTAGCCACTAAATGCGTGGCTCCTTTAAATAACACGAAGCGCAAAAACAAACACTGATTGAATCACATAGGGCCGGTGTACGTCATTATTCTATCCACCAATCATAGTTAGTCACCCAACAAGTCGGTGACCACAAGTGAGTGGTCTGTGATTGACAGGTGCCAATCACAATCCACATGTTTGATTGTGTCACCGACATCCATACAATCATTCCACCAATTAGATGCGTCTATTTGAGTGTCGGTGATACAAGCTTCAGCTTTAAACGTGTGGCAATGCCATATCAACATCATTTCCGTCTCATTAATATGAAGCGCGTCGGTGATGTGTGATTGACAGCGCGCAGGGGGCCAATCACAAACCGGGCTTGCAAGTTCCCTAGTCACTGCTCAGGAAATCGACGTCAATATTAAAGTCACAAGCTGCCGACTCACTCCTCACAACGACCGCAGCTCATGTCCACGTTCAGACGACAACCCGAGAGAACTGTTTGCAAGATCGAACAAGAGTAGCAGGGTGAGTGTTTGAAACAATCTTTTGCGATTTATGTTGTGCTAAACTTTGGAATTGATATTTTGGGATATATAATATTGACACAAATTTGCTTATGGCCAAAAACAGCGAGATATAAATATTTCCGACCATGATGATAACTCGGTAAATGTTTGATATTTGTGCTTGAATCATAGCCAGTCATTATGTTGTAAATACTATTAGCTCTTAGTCTGAACAGTTGATGCTGATTCAGACCAATATTTTGTGAGGCCAAATTTTCAGCTAATGAAAGTTAAGAGCAAATTATCTGATTTTTTTATTATATGTTCGAAATAAGGAATTCCTGTCTGACAATATTTCCGCTACTGCTTCTATGGTGCACTCTCGACGCACAGTAATTGCCCAAATACTGAAAAGTGAAAAATAACACTAAGTTCATGGAAGTTTTATATTTTTTATTGCCATTCAGGTTCGCCAGTTTCCCAGTAAAACCTGGCTGTATAGGTTTTTCAAGAGTGTATTACATCAAGTTCCTTTTTGTTATTGAAGTTCAAGCACTTACACAATTTTTCAGATGATAAATTAAAACCTTTTTGTCTTTAACCAAAGAAATCTTGCGAAAGCTCGACACTTGACCCATAATATCAGTATGATCATTCACGCGCATTGTTTTCCTGCTATTTTTTTCCTTTTTATTGTATCAGACATAAAATCCCGATGCGATGCGATTACAATTTCCGGCAATCACTGTAACCAATTCAGGATAAAAGGTTATGCGGAAGTTGGCCACGGAAGAACGTATAAAGGAAATCGGGACATCTCAAACATCCTGTTCTATGCTGTGTTATTGAAAATTGGGATAATCTCAATACCTTTTGCACTTTGTTTTGAAACTGTGTCATTTCACTAGATCACAGTGCGTTATTCCGGTTTGATCACTAGGCCTGAACGTTTATTCTTTCATGCATTGCGCGATAAAAGTGTCACTGGTTAGAATAGACTAGAGGGCGCAAATACAAACGGACCGGATCATTATTACACACACACAGTTTTATTCAAGTTCAAGTTGCTTTAACTGGTTGGATTCATTTCTAGAAATCATGTAGAGAGTTGATGTCTGTACAAATTATTCGGGCCGTCTGCTTCTGTCCAACTTCCAAGTTTGAAGCATCAGCTTTCATGGGCGTCGCAAGGGCTAGGGCAAGCCCCCCCCCCCCTCCCCCCCCCCCCTGACAAGCAAAACAAAAAGAGAATAAAAAGAAACGTGAAATCATACTGTTGTTGATTTAATGAGAGTGGGGGTGGAGCAAAAATGATCAATTGGGAAAATGCTGCAAAATATTGGGATTTGGGGAGGAAATGTGCTTCCGTCACTGCCGTTGGAGGGCGCCCCTGGATCCGCCACTGATCTTGCTACATTGCCAGATTTTATTGAAAATGTGTAACATTGTGTAAACGTATGCATGAAGTTGAATTCCCGAGCGGGACTGAAATCCAAAGCACAATCAATTCGATGAAAAGTAACGTCACTTGTCTACTTTTTTACGCCAATATTGAAGATACCCTTAAATATTTTGATCGTTCGCTAAATTCAAATGGCTTTGAAAATGCTTGCCCGTTTTATGCGTATTTGAAAGCAAGTGTTCAAATATTGAATGAGCAAAGCTGTGCAATTGGACGAAAAAGGAGCTATTTGATTGAAAAACTTTGTTGTCTTAAAACTCACATAATTATGCTTTCACAAAATTTCAATGACTTACTAGTGCCTAAAAAAAAATTCTCTTTTTTGGTAAAACTGAATGCTGGTGCAATGGAGCATTCAGTTTCCCAAAACAAATCACAAAGCAAAATAATGAATAAAGGCATGTTGCTTTTTTGAACGTATTCGGTCAGGAAAATACCGGTCAAATAATCATTTGTCCGTTATTTATTAGTGTATAATTTTTCCTGTTTTCGAATAATGATTTATCAAAATAAAAAAAAAAACCTCGCAATTTTATTCAAATCGATGTTAACATTATTTCATTCCTTACTTAAGTATAAACGTTACCCGTTTTCGTTTTTTTTCAGCCTACACTGATCTCCTTGTAATTTCTTTTTGGACCTGATCTTCAAGTCTTTAAGAGCGAACCATCGAGGTCGGTATGAAGATGTTTAATTGATTCTATCATGACCGTAGAAACGGCGCACCGTCCTCCCCCCCCCCCAAAAAAAAAAAAAACCCGATGTATTCGGGTCTCCTTTCCTAACTTTAATCAGCGGGCTAACCACCCCGATTATGTGGATTGCCAACAGCCACAGTTGTCATGGAAACCGATTAAAAGAGAACCCGCCTTTTCATAACATAATAGCCCCTTGCCCCCGGACAGGGCAAATGTAATTATCACGCCGAACACATTGTCTGAATAATGATTCTTCAACAGTATTAAGTGGTCATACATGTTTTTAGATAAATTATTCAGTTTATTTAACAAAATGTTTTCTTTATTCTACTTGTTTCTTATTAATTTTTGTTTTAGTCTTATAGGCCCTTCGTTGTTTTCTTTACAGATGAAGATCTGCGTGGCTACCATTCTGTCAACGGCCCTGATTCTGGGTAACTCTTTCAAGCTCCGAGCTTCCGTTACTGGGCCGGTTCCCTCGGATGGCGATGGTTCTGCGTCTCAGGTGTGTCAGCAGTGCTGCCAGGGACCTTCTGCAATACCCGGCATACCAGGTCTGCCTGGGCCAGTAGGACCGATGGGGCCGTACGGTCAGCCGGGGTCAAAGGGCGATGCAGGTCAGCAAGGTGAGATTGGACATATTGGACCTATGGGTGAGCGGGGAGCACCTGGGAACACTGGGTCTAAAGGTGATGATGGGATTGGCCTGCCTGGCAAGATAGGTCCTAGAGGTATACCTGGTATCGTTGGAAGAATCGGAGAAACTGGTGTCAAAGGTCAGAAGGGTGAGCCAGGGGAGACACCAGACGATTCAAACCAGCGGGTGGCATTCACCGTGGTGAGGACGAGCAGCCCAGATGACTCTACAAGTCACGACACCCATTTGCCCTTCCAGCAGACCGAGACGCTTCTGCCTGGTACCAGCTTCGATCTTGAGACCGGCACGTTCACCTGTAGTGTGCCGGGCACCTACGTATTTACGTTTTCTGTTCTTAAGTATACCAACAGCGGTTACCTTCACATCCATCTTGTTAAAAACGACTACAAGGTGATCACTACCCATGGTGCATCAAATCAACGTGGTCAGTTGTCTGGTAGCGCGGTGCTGGTTCTGCAGCTTGGAGATACGGTGTATGTTACCATGCACGGTAGGGCGTTTAGTAGTCCCACCAGTCACTACACCTCATTCAGTGGCTTCCTCCTTTACCCGGAATCAATTAATTAATTAACTAATCTTCACCTCGCATAAATATACAAGAGCAGTGCCCCCCCCCCCAAAAAAAAAAAAACTTTTCGCTTTCCATTTTGCCGATACAATAACCAATAATTAAATATGAATTAAATACGCATGATAAAAATGATACATTTTTAATACATGTATAGCATAAAATATCGAAACGGTTTTCACGACATCAAAACTACTTTAAAAAAACAATAGAAATACGATGAAAATAATAGTTTTTTAGAAGGAAATATTTTTAGCTGAGATTGAAAATTTCCAAATTCATAAATCTGTCTCATTTCGGCTGAAAGTCTGCTCCACGTGGTAAAAGCACGATCCCGTGTGCTTTGTTAGGCTTTGGACACACTTATAAAGGTTTTATAAAGACCTCTTTGATAATTTGACCTTATCAGTGTAAAAAAAAAATCAAAACAAATCAACGTGCCTTCTGAAAGTAGTAAAAATATTGAGATGAACAATGCTGAACCTAAAAAAGCCAAGATTGTAGAATTTTGTGTCTTGATATGGTTTGTTTTAATACAGGGTGAGTACAAAAAAAAGAAAAAAGAAGCTGAACCCAAACCCCCAAAAATATATTTCACATCTAAATAAATGTGTAACATCAAAAGTAATAATCACTGGAAAGACAATTGCACAACCTACTTTTGGAGAAAAAAAATACTAATGAAATTGCTCAATCCATTCAAAGAATATCACCACTTAAACGCAATGACCCTAAAACCTTTTCGTCAAAAAACAGTTTATTGTGCATTATTACTGTTTGGAAGAACAACAAAAATGACACAGAATACTTGTTTCAAAACTGTCAACAACAGTACACAATATTTTTATTAACAGCCCTGGTTAGGCAAACAATATGATTTACAAATTCCACTTTGTTAAAAAAAACGGGCCTTCAAAAGGACCTTGTTGAATATTTTCAACTTTTAAACTGAGGTTTTATCGCTGGTGCATGTTTGAAGACAATTTTGACGACGATTCTTGAAATCGCATTTTTGGACGAGGAGGTTTTAGGGTCAATTCCATTGTGTTTAAATGGTGATATTGTTTGAACAGATTGAGCAATTTTATTATGTTTTTCATCAAAACGTAGCTTATGAAATCGGCTTTCCGGTCATTATTATGTTTGGTGCCACACATTTGTTTAAAAATATGAATTATAATGTTTGGGGTTTGGGTACCGCTTTTTTTTTTTTTGACACACCCCGTACAACCGTAGCTTTGGTATATTGATCAATGGATCTACATCGTTTTCGAATATATTAGTCCGAATAAAAAAACAAGTTTCTCTTCCTGGTTTTTGAAGAAAAAAAAAGGGATGACGGGCATTTTTCTTTTTTTCTCAAGATGGCCGCCATTTTGAAATTTCCTGCAACTGTCGGTGTTCGCACTGTTCAAAGACACTTTTAAAATGGAAGACAAGTTAGACAAGAGAACTGAACACATTTACAGTGTCATTTAGAGTTGCATTGGTCTATACAATGAACAGTTTTAGACGCATTTGCTTTAACCGTGGACTTGGTCGGTGTTTTTTACTGCATTTTTCAAAAAAAAATATAAAAAAGATAATAAAACAACCCAGGCGGCCTCCAAATAGAAAGTGGGCGGGGACGAGAAACTTTTTTTTTTTACTTCGCCTTAGCAATTTTTGATGTCAGTTTTCAACTTAGCTCCTCATTGAATTAATGGATGGTAACGTGCAGAGAAAATAATCGTGATGGATTGGCAAACATTTATGCCATCCCATCATTTTTTTAAGGTTGGAATGGCCAGTTGTTATACAGCTAATTTTTAATGTCTTTTCCCATTTTTTTTTTTTGCTTTATTGGTAACGAATAAAAGCTCAATATTTATATTGATAATCAGGATATTTTGTCGAAACGTGCCCTGTCATTAAAAAAAAAAAAAAACCCTAATACAACGACTACAAAGGAAAAAAAAGAGGCGTGGTTGGTTGTCATGATTTTATAAGACAACAAAACAGCCCCTTCTCACTTTAGCAAGCAATGGGTATTTAAAAAAAAAATAAAATCGACCTAGGAAACCAACCGAAAACACGTTAACCTAGTACATATATTAGTTTATTACAGCCACGTCTTTTTTTTCTCGAGTTTTGCCCCGAGGAATAGTTTTTTTTTATTTCTAGAGCTACAAAGGTTCTTCACTTTTGAATGAGACGCCGACCAAAACAATCAGCCCACGTTTAGTCTTTTGTTTGTAAAATAGGCTTCATAACCCGGTACTGCTGACATTTTTAGCTTTTATTTACTTAATTTGTGACCTGACATTTATTCGTTTCTTGCGGTGTACACAGCATGGTTCCCCACCTCAGTATTTAGACTTGATAATATAATAGGAAAGTGGAACCGGTCTACCAGCAGCAGTGAAGCCAGACTTCCCACCATGGGGGACTGGTGGAGTTACAATATGTTATTCCAGTGGGAGGGAAGGGGAGGGGGGCAATTTCTGTTATACCTTATAACCGCATGGTCATTTATGGGAATTAATTATTTCCGGGGGTGACTGCGGGACATTATTTTCTACTGGTAAGTGTAAGCCCAAGCCCCCTACACCCCATCCCTCCCCCACTCCACCCCATTGGCTACGCCGCTGTCTACCAGCAGGGCTGATTTGATACATCGTTTAAGCAAATTGGAAAAAATATCGATTATATTAAAAGATCTACAACAGACGACACAACTGTTGTAAAATCGACTTACTCATCCACTTCCTCTTGATGGAATTATTAATGAAAAGGAGAACAACAGCACCCTGGCATTAAATAAACGCCCCCCCCCCCCATCTCGAAGCCGCCTTACCGTAAATGTGGGGTATATGGGATCCACCGTAGGCTGCCCGGGGTGGTCAGGAGGTAAAGGGATGCATAAGCTTAGGCAGCGGTGGGGGGGGGGGGGGGGGGTTGATTTACTCCCGCCCCCCAATATTTTGTAAAGAGTGCTATTTTCCATTCAAATGCCCTTATTTCCCCAGCGCTTACCACCCAATAATTTGTAAAGAGTGCCCTCTTTGATTTGTTTAGTGCCTTTTAAAAAAAAAAGGTGGCGCCCTTTTGTGTGTGCTATACCGTTTCGGATGCCGCTTTTTTTTAATGGCACGCCTGTATCGCCCTGAAATGCACCATTTTATTGTCGGTTATAGTGTTCATAATTGTCGGTTGTAAACAGCGCCCCCATCGACAGATGGTACCAGCCTAACCACAACCCTCCCCCCCCCCCCCCGGCCGCTTTTTGATTTTACGGAGGCCGAATGTCCGGCGAAAAAATGTGTCTACTTTTCACCACGGATGTTCGAACATTCAAACAATAATTATAAATATGACCGTGATAGGCCACTGGGACGATGGGGGCAGGCCCGGGGTTCCTAGGGGGATTCGTAATTGGGCTTTTGAAGGTTGGGGTTTTGTTGAGTAAAGAGATCTGTTGTATAGGGTTGGATCCAAACAGTTTGGTGAGTTTGGGATTGGGTGTTGGTTGGGCAAGGGTCAAGATTAGGGTTGGCATATTTCTGTGTTTGGTTTTAGTATACAGGTTGTGTTCAATAAGCAGAGAGGGGGTTTTGAAGGTGCAAGGTCGATTGCATGCCGAGAAGGTGGTCTGTCCGAGCGTGCGTGTGAATGGGGGTAGACCAATGATTATAATAAAGTTAGCTTTGGGATCGGCTGGGATGCGCAAAATAAGTATATTTTCACCGTTAGAGGGCGGCAACTGTACATGAACCGGATATTATGCACACACAGTATATTCACGATCTTAGTTTTTTTTTTTTTCAAGCTAAATTCATGTCATCTTCATTTTTCTATCATAAATATAGACTGCATAACCTGACTTCAAGATATATACTTGCCACCAAATACGTGGTTCTATTAAAATCACGAAGCGCAAAACAAACACTGATTAAATCACTTAAGACCGGTGTACGTCATTATTCTATCCACCAATCAGAGTTAGTCACCCAACAAGTCGGTGACCACAACTGAGTGGTCTGTGATTGACAGGTGCCAATCACAATCCATATATTTGAATGTGTCACCGACATTCATACGATCTTTCCACCAATTAGATGCGTCTATTTGAGTGTCGGTGATGAAAGCTTCGGGTTTAACGTGTGGCAATGTAAAATTGGCATCATTTCCGTCTCACAAATATGAAGCGAGTCAGTGATGTGTGATTGACAGCGCGCAGGGGCCAATCACAAACCGGGCATGCCAGTTCCTCAGTCACTGCTCGGGAAATCGACGTCAATATTTAAGTCACAAGCTGCCGGCTCTCTCCTCACAACGACCGCAGCTCATGCTCACGTTCAGACGACAACCCGAGAGAACTGTTTGCAAGATCGAACAAGAATTGCACGGTGAGTGTTTGAAACAATCTTTACGATAATTCTGCTAACTTTTGGATTGATTTTTTTTATATATATGATATTGACACAAATGTGCTCAGTATAGCCAAAACAGTGCGCTGCAAATATTTCCGACCATGATGATTTCATTCCCATACGGTTATTCGAAAACTTATCATGCGATATTGGTGCTTGAATCATAACCAGGTACTATGTTGCATAGAATACCACTGAATTAGCTCTAGTCTGAACAGTTGATGCGGATTCGGACCAACATTTTTTGAGGCCAAAATCAGGCAATAATATAGCTAAGAGCAAATACATGTATATAGTCACGATTTTTTTTTATTTTGGGATTCCTGTCTGACAATATTTCAGCTCCTACTTACAAAGTGCACTCTCGACGCATTTTAATTGCCTTAAATACTGAATTGTGAAAAAAAACACTATAAATTCCTGGAAGTTTTATAATTTTTATTGCCATTAAGGTTCGCCAGTTTTCCAGTCAAACATGGCTGTAGCTGTTTCAAGAGTGTATTACATCAAGTTCCTTATTATTGAAGTTCATGCACTTTCACAATTTTGTCAGATGATAAATTTAAACCTTATGGTGTTTAACGAAAGAAATCTTGCGAAAGCTCGACCGCCCATAATATCACTATGATCAATCACCTCCTTTATTTTCTCGCTAGTTTTCCCTGTTTATTGTCAAACCTAACATGCCGATGCGATGCGCTCACCTCCCCCCCCCCCGGAAATCACTCTAGCTAATACAGGATAAAAGGTTATGCGGAAGTTGGCCACGGAAAAACGTTTAAAGGAAATCGTGACACCTGAAACATCCTGTCCTAAGTTGTGTTATTGAAAATTGGGATAATCTCAATACCTTTTGCGTAATGTAATGTATTTTTTAAACTGTGTTTTAAAACCTTTTCTGCTTATGGGTGCAGGCCAGCAAATCAGTCCGAAATTGCCTTCGCCGGCAAAATCACGAACTGCATGCCCTCAAATTCTTCAGAATTAGAGCATTTTGAAGGCCGTGAACTTGATTTTAAAAAAATAGGTTTGAAGCCGTGCAGAGGACTGCGAGCTCGTATTTCTGTGAAATGTGGATAATGATTCGGCCCTGAAATGCCTCTATTTTGCAGTGGAGCGTAGGCGTCTATTTTCAAAATGGCGATTGGCTTCAGGCCTGCTTTTAGGGGTGATCATCTTTGATCACCTAGATGATTTAACCCCAGAAAATTTAACAGAAAATGAAGGATGATGAAATAATCTTTAATTTGATGTACGTCTTGAACAGTCCTCAGAGAGTTATTACCTGAATTCCTGAAGTCGGGACATAACACTTTTATTGGGGTCTATTGAAATGTATTACTGGTCTGCAACGATAGGTCTAAGCGTTACTTTCAAGCGTTGCAGGATAAAAGTGTCAATTGTCAGAATAGACTTAAGGGCGCTGATGCGAACAAATCGGATCATGATCACATACATTTTATCCCCGCATGATCAAAAAGTTGGACACAAAACAGAGGCAGTCAACTCACCATTCTACGTTCATCGTGGCTTGAGCAGCCTTTTATTCTCACAATTAAATTCGGCAAAGTCTAAAGTTTCCGGTCGATGCTAACTCGCGAAACTGCAATTATCATAAGGTAAACATATATGAACTTAAACATATTTATATGTGCAATGACTTGTTTCCGGTCGAAGCTAACTCGCGAAACTTTTCAGCACAATATTTGCAATATTTTGTTTCCGTCCAAAGCTTGAAACATCACGGCATATAATTGCAAAATGTAGTTTCCGGTCGATGCTAACTCGCGAAACTTTTCAGCATACCATTTGCAATACTTTGTTTCCGGTCGATGCTAACTCGCGAAACTTTCAGCACAATATTTGCAATATTTTGTTTCCATCCAAAACTGGAAACATCACGGCAAATATAATTGCAATATGTTGTTTCCGGTCGATGCTAACTCGCGAAACTTTTCAGCATACCATTTGCAATAATTTGTTTCCGGTCGATGCTAACTCGCGAAACTTTTCAGCATAATATTTGCAGCATATTTTGTTTCCGGCCGAAGCTGGCTCGCGAAACAGCTCAATTCATTGACAAAACTTCAGTGCAAGTACATATCATATTATCAGAGTTGTAACGAGTCACTGATTTTTGTGACTCGAGTCGAGTCGAGTCATTTTAAAGAAGTGATTCGAGTCGAGTCGAGTCATTAGGTCAACAAGGTCGAGTCGAGTCGAGTCGAGTCACAGAGTGTGGTCGAGTCGAGTCGAGTCGAGTCAAGTATTTAGTTCGAGTCAATTCGAGTCACAAATATTTGAACACTAAATTACAATAAAAAGCAACAAACACAAGAGAGAAAGAATACGAGGCACCAGTCTATTACGGAAATCCAAAGACATAAAGTATGCTGTATGGTACCCAACCAACAGTTTCCATTGCTAGCTCACGTCACAGATAAGAAGATGTGAAACTTCGGTCTTATAACTGGTTTGGCTTCGGGTCTAGATTTTGTTGTTCGCTGATCGCTGACAATGTTAAAACCTAATTGCATTATACAAAACTGTTTCTGATTATTTAAAGGTGGGCCCGTCCGTATCCATTTTTTTGTTTGTGAAATCGGGACATGAATTTAGCCAGCGTTCCACCAAGAACTTCAAAATCGCCCGAAACCAATGATGAAACCACGGATTGAGAAATGCGTTTTAAGTCTGGTTCCGGGTTTAGCATTACATGCTATAGAACCACAAGGTGGGAGTCCGCGACACGGTGTATGTTTGTTGTTTCATTATGGAGCAAGGAAACAGACTGCCGCTGTATATAAACGTACATTATTCGCGAACATTAACGTGACGTGAACAAAAACTGGCAACGCCAACGGCGCAGCGTAAGTCATTGCAAATATTTTTCGCAATTAAGTTTTGCTTTTATTTTGGGACTCGAGTCTTATTAGCCTTCCTCGAGTCGAGTCGAGTCATTCTGATGAGGGACTCGAGTCGAGTCGAGTCATTTGCTCGCAGTGACTCGAGTCGAGTCGAGTCATTTACCCGTCGGGACTCGAGTCGAGTCGAGTCGCCAAAAAATGTGACTCGAGTCGGACTCGAGTCGAGTCATTGATTCGAGTCATTACAACTCTGCATATTATTGTTAAACAAGACTGTTCTCGTTTAATGCAATTAGCAATATTAATCAAGTCGCATTCCTTGTACAAATTGTAATTGACCCCCTTCATAAGTTTGCCGCTCAAAATGTGTACAGTAACCACCACCGGATTTAGGAATTGTTTATCCCATCCATGCCCTGCAGCAAATGAAGTATTGATTTTATGGTAAGCACCTGAGGCCTATTGGGGGTCTTGGAATGCAAATCCCGCCAAACGGACATGTTGGGACTTCCAACATGACCGCCGCCAAAGAGCCTCAGTTAGAATCGGTAAATAATACTTTAACAATAACCAAAAAGGGAATTATAAAAATTGGCAATAAGGAATGCGTATCCCTCATCTGTCAAGTGGATCCATCGGCAACAAACAACTCAGAACGGGACCACTGTATTTCAGGATGCCAAATGACCCCTCCGGGAGTGTTCCGGAAAAGGGCATAGATACCGCGATTGATGGACCGCCGGGACCTCTCAACGGCGCTCTGTTTCAAGGCAGTGGGGTAAACTAATCGTGGCAGGAGCTCTGAGAAGAAAATCACCGCATGTGGGAACATCTCGCGGACGGCAACAAGGCAATGACGGGCCATAAAAGTCAGCAACTGCTTGTGAACAAGGCCGAGGTCATTTGACCCAACGTGCAAGATGATGAAGTCCGGCATCTGTGTGGCGTTGTGCCACGCCTCAGTTATTAGTTCATTGAATTGGTGAAACTGCAATCCCCGTCGACCCATCCAGTGGATGTGGGCCAGCTGTTTGATCTCATCCCCCAGGGAGAAACGTTCGCCACACGAGATGCCCTGGTCACAAACGAATCCCCGACAATCCTGACTGTTGGCTTGCCCGGGTAATCTCATGTAGGTTAGAAAACAAAAAACAAAACAAAAAATTTAATGTACCAAATTGATTAAATCTGCTGCACATGACATTAATTAAACCAATTTGGTGGGATCCTAATATAACGGCGGTAAGCCAGAAACAGACAAAAATGCAATGAACTGCACCAATTGTTGTAAAGACGGACATCGCTCGGAATCAAAATTGTGAAAATCGCTAAACCATCGAAAAAGACTCCAAGCTCGCTTAAATAATTAATGCGTACGGGGTGCAAGTGAGTCTTGCAAAAGACCTTGAACTTCTAACTGTAACTGCTCCACAGGTTGGCAGGCAAGGGAGTCATATCGCAGTCTGCATTGGGGGCGAGATGACGAAAACGTGTCATCTGGAAACGGGAAAGAGCGTCAGCAACGCCATTAGCAAGGCCCGGCACATGGCGAGAATTGAACTGAACATTACATGTCAAACAATGAACCACCAATGTACGCACCAGTTGCATAATTAACGGGCACTTAGACGTATGTCTATTGATGATACTAACTACAGCCTGCATGGTTATCACACCAAAAAATCACTCGCTTGATGCGCAAATGCTCACCCCACAACAGTAATGCAAGAGTGATGGGAAACACTGACTCGAGAAATGCTTTCAAAAAAACGTCTCGATTCGATAAACTCGGGCCATTTACCATGAGTCCAACTCCCATCCAAAAAAGCCCCAAACCCAATCACTGCAGACGCATCGGTGTACAGGTGTAAATGGTCGTTATTGAGCCAAACTGACGCTGGAAAGAAAACCGTGTCATTAAAATGCAGCAAAAACTGCTGCCAGACCTGCAAATCAGCCCGAGCACCATGCGAAATACGAAATCTATGATGAGGCTTTAATTAGTTAAATCATGTAACCGGCGAAGAAAAGCCCTACCCGGCAATACAGCCCTACAAAGGAAATCCAAACTGCCCAGCAATGATTGGATATCATGTAGGGTACGTTTTTTTCTTGCTTAGCGAACTGCAAAGCTTGTGGTTGATTGCAACCAGTTTGTCAGGTGGGATTCGTACCTGTTGGGCTAGTGTATCAATTTCGAGCCCCAGAAACGTTAGGTAAGTGGTGGGACCCTCAGTTTTATCATCTGCTAACGGGACCCCAAACTGATCACAAACTACTTGAAAAGCCTTGAGGGAACGTGCGCACTCGGGAGATGTGCTTGGTCCCATAAACAAGAAATCATCAAGAAAATTCAGAAAACGTGGCAATTGTGCTACCATACGAGTACAATATTCAAGGAACGTACTAAAACGCCCGAAGGAAACACATGATATAGAACAACCCATAGGCATACACTTATCATAAAAGATCATGCCGTCGTGAGAAAAACCTAACAACTCAAAATCGTCAGGGTGAATGGGGAGCAAACGAAATGCAGATTTTTATATCCGATTTGGCCAGAAGCTAAGCACCCTGATCAAAGTTAGGTAGCATGGTTATGGCGTCATCAAAACTTGTGTCAAAAAAGTCATTTACTGAATTTCCAACTGGAGAAGACAGATTATGAATTAATCGAAACTCCCCAGGAGTCTGTTTTGGAACAAGACCTACGGGTGAACAACGTAAATGAGGAAAAGGCTCAGACTCAAACGACCCAGTTCAACTTCGCGATCAATTTTAGATTGTAATATTGTGTTTTTTTTTTTTTGTTTTTTTTTTTTGCGAGCTGACAATGAATTACGAGCAGAGAAGCTTGCCCTAGGCCCTGAATAGCCAAGCCTAAAACCCTGTGAGAAACCGTCAGCCAACAAAGCTGCATCTTGCCGATTCGTGAAGGTGCGTAAAAATGGCAGCATCTTACTTAGCTTTACTGGGGTTTGCGCCAGCTGCCGCGGGGCGTGCTGTGGCGCGAATTGCTTGGTTTCCCCTACAACGAATTGCTGGGTGGCCGCCCGCCTGGCAGGAGGAGCAACGGTGTGCGAAACGGCAAGTGGCGCGGACACAGTATCCCCTGTTAAAATCATTGCATGTGAGTTTACTGGTGGGAAAGGAGGTTGCACGTCTTGGGCCGAAACCAAACCCGAGACCGGTACGGTCACGTTGCTGGAAGGGACGAAAATTATGCGGCTGACTAACAGCCGGCGCACCGAGAAGAGCAAGCCACAGTTCAGCATCTATGCTGGCCCAGGAACGAGATGGCAAACGCGCTTGCCGCAATCAAAACTGCACATCATAATCCCGCCAGCCATAGCCAGCATGTCGGAAAGCAGCAGAGCGGATGGTATCCGCATAATTTAGCAAATGGCGGGCAAGCGTAGGGTGTCGTACCAAATAACGATGCAAAAACTAGAAAGGCAGATGTCCACTGTTCGATTGACAAAAATCTAGGAGCCTGCTTATGAGGACGAATCTGCCAAGCCGGCGACTCAATGGACCCGATCAAAAAACAGTATCATCCAAAGAATTATCAGCACCCGAACCACGGTGGGACTTCAAAAGTGCGCCAAACTCAACAAACTCCCCTTTCCAAAATTTTTCCTGCAAATTTTGTGGCACTCTAGACCCAAGATCATCACACACACTAGTTAAAGCGACATCATTAGCAAAAGAGGACGATGCAATTGAAGAAGTGATCGGGGCCGAACTTACAGACAGGGATGGAAATGGGGAAGATATGGTCACAATGGACTTACCCAACTCCGCATTGGACGAGCTTCCTCCGGGCCGACTGACTGATGGAGCGGCAACCAACTCACCTCGTTGATACTCCCCTGACCGCCTGTAGCCAAGGGAACCGCGGTGCCAGCCGGGGCTGCCGCGTCCATCTCGCCGGAACTCGCAGTCGCACTTCCACCGGCGACCGGCAGTGTTGGTTGGGAGGACGATCGGGGCCGTCCCCGAGACCGTTTCGCTCCATCCGCCGGCCCAGAGACAGCTTGTTGCTTGGACTTAGTGCGAGGCATAATTAAAAATCACGAACGCAGAACTAAGCTCATGAAAGCCGGAAAATAAAAAATTTAGAAATTCTATGCTAACGAAATAAAATGGGTATAACTTCACCCTTTGGCTGCTCAAGCAATCATGAACTTTGCTCGTAAAACCAGGGTATATATAGTCAAACCGCCCTTCAGTTTGACAAGCCAAAGTAATAAAACATTTTGTCTAGCGGTCAAACATGGAGGGCCACCTTTTGACCCCTACCTGACCAGCCTCAATGTCCAGCTGGGATAAATTATTTGAAGCCAAAGTTATGGCCTCAAATCGATTATTCATGTTTAAATTTCCCCCGGACAAGCAAACGAAACAAACAAAAAACCAGGAAAAAAAGGGATAAAAAGAAAAAGAATAAAGAGGTGCGATCATATTGTTGTTAATTTAATTGGTTGGGGTGCAAATGTCCCTGGACACCCTCAAAAAATTATCAATCGGGAAAATATTGTGATATTCGGGGGGAAAATGTGCTTTGTCCTCCTCTACACAAAAAAAAATCCTGGCGACGCCCATGGCTGGAAACATTTTTAGAAATCGTGTTAAGAGTTGAGGTTTGCGCAAATTATTCGAGCGTCAATTTAGATTTTGCATCTTCCCTTAAAAAAAGCAGATTTCTTGTCCTAATTTTACCCGGTTCTTCATATTGGTTAATGACGAAACACGCACGAGATTTTTTCTTTCATGTTTACGTACATACAATCAGTTTCGTAAAACAAAACCCAAATAATAAGAGAACTAAAAGAACTAAAAGAGAGATATGCATGCAAACTATAGAAACAGATTGAAGACTGCATTAACCGTTGATCGTGTTAGCGATAACAAAAGAAAATTTGATTGATTTTGAGTATCCTTTTAATTATCTTTTTATTTCCACAGAGTGATTACAACAATTAACAAACTGGTTAATATGGTCTAAATATGAAAAAAAGGTATATTTTATTTGCGCAATAGACCTCATTTTGGGCGAGTGCTCAAAATGTCATTCTTTCTACAATCTAGCCACCTAACAATGTTCCTGTCATGTTTCCTTCCCTGACAATTAAAACAAAAGTGTGTAAATTGCTTCATGAAATTTTAACAAAAGTCATGTCATTTTATCATTTGTTTTAACACTGCCACATAATATTGTCAAGGGCGGACCCAGAGAGTTTATTGCCTGGCGAAGTTTGAGCCGGGAGAAAGGTTAAGTGTGGAAGTGCTCTCTCAATCAAAATTTGCCTTTTTTGATAAATATTCGGTCACTGCCGGGGGAGGGCGCCCTCTCCGCTCCCCTAGAGCCGCCACTGATCTGGCTAAACTGCCGAATTTTATTAAACATGAATGCTTTTGTGATCGTAAGCATGAAGTTAAATTCCCGAGCTGGACTGAATCTAAAGCAAAATAAACTAAATACAAATACGTCAATTGCCTACTTTTTATGTGCATAGTGGAGATACCCTTAAATATTTTGATCGTTCGCTAAATTCAACTGGGTTTGAGAATGCTTGCGCGTTTGTATGCGAATTTGAAAGAAAGTGTTTACACATTGAATGGGCAAGGTGTGAAATTGGACGGGAAAAACATATTTAAATGAAGAATATGCTGTTTTAAAAACTCAGATAATTATGCTTTCAAAAATGATTCAATGACTTACTAGTGCCTCAAAAATACACAGATTTTTTTTGTATGATGAATTTGAATAAATTGTTTAATGGATTTGAATAAAGGCTTTCATGAAAGCGTTTGAATCAGTTTAATGTTGATTTCAGGGAGCATTCAGGTTCCAGAGAAAAATGTCACAAAGCGTCATTAAAACATGTTGCTTTTTCTGGGCGTATTCGGTCACGAAAATGCAAATAATCTTTGACCATTGTTTTTATTTCTGAATAATTGTTCCTGGTTTCGAATGATTATTGATCAAAGTGAAAAAACCTCAAAATAGTATTAAAATCAATGATTAAAGTATTTCTTTCTTTACTCAAGCATAAACGTTACCACTTTTCTTTGTTTATTATTTTTACAGTGAACTCATTTTGATCTCTTCTTGGACCTGATTTTCAAGACTTCAAGACCGAACCATCGAGGTAGGTGTGATGATGTTTAATTGATTCTATCATGACCGTGGAAAGGGCGTGCCGTCACATAAGAAAAATAATGTAATTCGGTCTCCTTTCCAAACTTTTATCGGCAGGCAAAACAATAATACTAACAAGTGTGGATTGCCCGTAGTTGCCATGGCAACAGATTTAGAAAGAACCCACCTTTTTATTTACATGTTATCCCCTTGCTCTTGGATAGGCCAATGCCGACACATTCTCTGAATAATGATTCCTCCAAATTATGTCTCGTATACAAGTTCTTCATTTTATGTAGTGATTTTGGTTGTAATTTTAGGCCCTGAATTGTTTTCCTTTCAGATGAAGATCTGCGTGGCCACCATTCTGTCAATCGCCCTCCTTCTGGGTAACTCTGTCAAGCTCCGAGCTTCCGTTACTGGGCCGGTTCCCTCGGATGGCGATGGTCCTGCATCTCAGGTGTGTCAGCAGTGCTGCCAGGGACCTGCTGCAATACCCGGAATACCAGGTCTGCCTGGGCCAGCAGGACCGATGGGGCCGTACGGTCAGCCGGGGTCAAAGGGCGATGCAGGTCAGCAAGGTGAGAATGGCCCTATTGGACCTATGGGTGAGCGGGGAGCTCCTGGGAACACTGGGTCTAAAGGTGATGATGGGATTGGTCTGCCCGGCAAGATAGGTCCGAGAGGGCTACCTGGTTTTGTTGGAGGAACTGGGGAAACTGGTGTCAAAGGTCAGAAGGGTGAGCCAGGGGAGACACCAGACGATTTAAACCAGCGGGTAGCATTCACCGTGGTGAGGACGAGCGACTCGGATGAATCTACAAGTTCCGTCACCCATTTGCCCTTCCAGCAGACCGTGATGCTTCTACCAGGTACCAGTTTTGATCTCGAAACCGGTACGTTCACTTGTGGTGTGCCGGGCACCTACGTATTTACGTTTTCTGTTCTTAAGCATAGTAACAGCGGTCAACTTGTCATCCATCATGTTAAAAACAACTACAAGGTGATCACCACCTATGGTGAATCAAATCAACGAGGTCAGTTGTCTGGAAGCGCAGTGCTGGTTCTGCAGCGTGGAGATACGGTGTATGTTACCATGTACGGTAGGGCGCGGAGTCATAGCACCGAGCACTACACCTCATTCAGTGGCTTCCTCCTTTATCCGGAGTCAGTTAATTAATTAATAAATAATCACCACGCATAAATATACAAGAGCAGTGCTGCCCCCCCCCCCCCAACCAAATGAGCGGGTTTTTATTTGGCCGAAACAATAACCAATGATTTAACAGAAATAATGTTCAATGTAATAATAATAAACAAAATGTCTTCTAAGGGTACCATTAACAAGAATGATAAAATGATTAATTTTAAATAACACGTTTAGCATTGATATATCAAAACAGTTTACAAAACATCAACACTACTTTAAAAAAAAAATCTTTCAAAATAAGATAACAATAATACTCCCATTTTTTTAAGGAACAATTTTCAGCCGTGATTGAAAAATTCCAAATTCATAAATCTTTCTCAATTAAGCTGAAAGTCTATTCCGCCGATGCATACATGGTGTAGTGACATGTACATGTGTATATAATTAAGTGTTTGTTCTTTTAGCTCCAACAGGCGTTCCATACAAATAAGTATGTTAATAAGTTTTGGTTGCCATAGGCACCGGAGTTCACTCTCGCTGTGCTGCGTTTGCGCAGTGTGACATGTTGGTGACCTTTCACTTATCGTTTTCATTCTGCTTTGTACAAGTCTTATTCCAACGTTGAAAGTTTCCTCAACCAAGTTTTATTCAGTCAATTGATGTGTGCTTAAACCTACTGACTTTCCAGAAGTTTGTTAATCATTGGATAGCAGGTGCATGACGAACTTGTGAGTTTTGAGAGCATTAAACCTTGTAAACAACCAACATTTTGTGTGCCGTTTTTCACGACTTGTAAGCACAGACACGAGGCTTGATAAACAGTAGTAGAACTCATTTCGGGAGAAAACACGAATTACTACACTGGTGACCCTGTTTTGAACAATTGTGACCTTCTGCACAAGCCATGTCTGTGGAAGTTCCCAGACAGCAAGTATACGTCGATCCGACGTCGGCAAAGGTCGGCGACGTCGCCCGTGGGCGTACGACGTCTGTCCGACGTCCGAAATGGGTCAGAGATTTCCATATTTGCCTTACGTCGGAAAAAGGTTGGACACTTTGGTCATCATAACGTCTGTTTAACGTTGAAAGTTTGACGTCAGTAAGCCGTCAGATTTATAACGTTAATAAGACGTCAAATAAAGGTCATCACATCACGTCGGGAATAGGTCAGACATTTTGGTCATTATAACGTCTGTTTAATGTTGAAGATGTGACGTTGGTAAGCCGTCGGAAATTTAACGTTAATAAGACGTCAAATAAAGTCAATCACATTACATCAGCACGGCGTCGAAATCTTGAGTCGAACTAACGTCAGATTATGGTCACATATGATGGTTTGGAGATTTCCATATTTGCCTTACGTCGGAAAAAGGTTGGACACTTTGGTCATCATAACGTCTGTTTAACGTTGAAAGTTTGACGTCAGTAAGCCGTCAGATTTATAACGTTAATAAGACGTCAAATAAAGGTCATCTCATCACGTCGGGAACAGGTCAGACTTTTTAGTCATCATGACGTCTGTCTAACGTTGACAATGTTTCGTTGGTAGGCCGTCAGAATTGTAACGTTGGTAAGACGTAAAATAAAGTCAATCACATTACGTCAGCACGGCGTCGAAATCTTGAGTCGAACTAACGTCAGATTATGGTCACATATGATGGTTTGGAGTTGCAAATCTGCCGTGTGCCGGACGTTAACTTATGGTCACCAGTTCGACGTCAGATTGGCCTGGCAAATCAGGTCATTTGGACGTCACAGTTGGATGGTCATCGCTGTGACGTCAGTCTTGCGTTGCACATCTGACCTCAATAGGACGTCAAATTGTGGTCAGCACTCCCATGACGTCTTTGAGATGTTGGGCTTTTTGGCCACGGCCGCTGAAGTACACACAAAGATAACGACCGTTAAACGACGTCTTTAAGACGTCGTGTGCCAACGCTGGTAGTGTCCGGTAGTGCGCACGCGCCTGTGTGCATGCGCTCCACGTAACCTTATTGGTCGATGAAAACCGTGCGATGTGATGAGTGCGTGCGTGTCTGTCGGGCGCGTAGTACTAGTACTAGAGAGTATGCCTTGCATACAGTGTGAATTCGAAGCGAACCATCATTAAGCTGCTATATAGTTGCATCTGACAAGTTTGAATATCCGTTAAAACTGCTGTGGGAAAAGAATGTCATGTCTGTAGACATGGTTGCCCAAAATGAACAAGTTTTGTGCACCGTTTCAATGCTAATCGTCTACTGTTGTCAAGATTGTGTTCTGCGATGGACGTTCCCAGCTGATCTCAAGCTTCAAGATACTGTGACCCTCAAGATACATGGAACAAGCACACTGCCGTTTTCGATTAAACCGCTAGCATCGCAGCTGTCAAGATTGTACTTGTTTTATGAGCGGCCCTTGCAATGTAGGCCTACTGAAAAGGTAAGTTTCAAACGACTGTTACTGAGTTACCATGCAAGGAGTTGCAATTTCTTTTGAGGACAGTGTTGGGTAGTCTTGAAAGGTCATCCTGATTTATATCTAGAATACAGTTTTCCTGAAAGTGCACAATTAAAATTCAAGGGGAAAATAGATGCTATTGTCAATTCTTATTTCACTGTCAAAGCTACACTATCAGTGTCCTTTATTGAAACATTAGAGAAGTAAGCTACTCAGTAGTCGTGCATGATTTGCCCGATTTTCATCATCGTTTCCAAGCTTATCATTTCATAGTGGAACATGAATTTAGAAACAACTGTAAGTTTTGACTTGAAAATTTGTAACTTTTGACTTGAAAAGTAACAGTGCGATCAGCTGGTTTACCAGCAAGAACACCGAATGGCTGAAGCATTCAATTGAGGACTCATGTTAAAAACAATCCGTCAATTTTACGCACACCTCAACATGAGGAAAGAATGTACACTTTGATCATTGATAACTTAGAACTCTAAAATTAATTGTTAATGAAACGAGAAGCGCACCCAGGCTTTTGCTTGGGATGGGGGGCTCACGGTATCTTTTTTTTTTTTTTGAAGTTACAATTTAAAGGAAAAAATCCCCAAATTGTTTGAAGTTGATGGCACCACTTACTCCTCCATTATATTACTCGAAAATACACTGAAATAGGCGAAGTCGTGGGACTAGAATATATATAAAAGGAACCTCTTGGGGGGGTCAAGCTTTCTAAAAGTAAAATTGATGTGCACTTGGATTTGGCTAACATGAATTGTGTTTTTAACAGTTACAAGTCATCGTTATTTATAAAACAGATGTGCTCGTATACAAAAAAGTTCATCATTACTTTAATTTTCTTTTCCAGATCTCTGCTTTGTTCAAGTGATGGAGAAGAGACATACTACCTAAGCCCTTCTACTACTACTACCCGTGGCAACCTTCACCATCAAAGACAGCATCACGTCGGCCTGATGTCGTTTACCTGCACAAATCTTCAAAAAGTGGATTAGAGCTCATGTCTGTGCTGGCTTCTCTTTAAGTCTTTTTTTTTCTTCAAAGTTATTGAACTTAAAAGGCATCGTACGTAATGGTCAACGTTGACATGCTTGTTATGAGCATTATTTTATTTAGAAATTTAATTTCCGGTTATGTTGGACTGATGAAAGAAATATGTTTTGGAATTTTTGTCCCGTATTAACGCCATCGTACAAACAACGTTGAAATGACGTAAGAAATAAGGTCGGACAATGAGTGAAATGAAGTTTGCCCAACGTTCAGATTAACGTACAAACAACGTTGGGCCAACGTGAATCAGCAGTGCAAGTTTACGTTGGACAAACGTTGGTGTTTGACGTTAGTATGACGTGGAAATTTGGGTTAGTAATTGAGCGAAAAGACGTCTACCAAACGTTTAACGCTAACGTACAAACAACGTTGTTTTGACGTAAAAATACGGTCGGAAAAATGAGTGAAATAGACGTTTGTCCAACGTTCGGGCCGACGTAAAAACAATGTTAGGCCAACGTTGATATGACGTGAAAAGAAGGTTGGGAAATAAGCGCAACGACGTTGATCCAATGTTAATGCCAACTTACAAACAACGTTGGTATGACGTAACATATAAGGTCGGAAAATGGATGAAGTAACGTCTGTCCAACGTTCCAGGCAACGTACAAACAACGTTAGGCCAACGTGAATCAGCAGTGCAAGTTTACGTTGGACTGACGTTGGTGTCTGACGTTGACCCAACGTGTCCTTCGTGAATTCGTGACGTTGAGTTAACGTCGGATTGACGTATGCTTGCTGTCTGGGTTAAACCTGATGGGACAGAGGGTACACCGCCTCCAACTTCACCTCCCTCTAACCCATTTCAACCGCCTGTCATGCCGATGCAAGCTGCAGTAAGCCTCAAACTCCCTCCATTTTGGCCTAATGACCCAACCCTGTGGTTTACCCAGGTGGAGGCTCAGTTTGTCATCCGCCATATCACTACCCAGGAGACTCGTTTTGCCTACGTTATCGGATCTTTGCAACCGGAGGTCGCACAAGAGGTGCGGGATATCCTGATTACACCCCCATCCACGGACTGCTACGATAAGCTGAAATCTGAACTCATTCGTCGCACTTCAGTTTCTGAGCAGAAACGATTACACCAGCTGCTTACTTCAGAGGAATTGGGAGATCGCAAGCCCTCGCAGTTGTTGCGGCGCATGCACCAGCTTTTGGGGGACAACAAGCTGGAGGAGAGGATTTTGAAGCAGTTGTTTGTACAGCGACTTCCCCACACCGTCCAGTCCATTTTGGCCTCCACAGCGGACACTGTGGGAATTGGAGCACTGGCAGATTTGGCTGACAAAATTGTCGAGGTGTCTGCCCACTCTACGCCGGCATCGCAAATTTCCACGGTTTCTTCACCACCCCTCCACCCCCCGCAACGACACGCCTCCCCTGAGGTACTCACTCTGCACGCAAAGGTTGATGACCTGACTCGGCAAGTGCAGGCCTTGACTTTTCAGCTACAGGGCATGCAGCGACAAGGCCGTCCCCGCTCTTCCTCCCGCAGTCGACCTAGACAACGTAGTCCAACCCCTTCTGCGGATAACCAGCCATCCGGTGACCGCCAATGCTGGTATCATTGGAAGTACGGAACTAATGCACGAAAATGCACCAGTCCTTGTTCGCGACGCACAGAACCACAGCGGAACCAGGAAAACGGCCAAGCCAACGACTAGCGGCGACAGGTCGGTCTGGCAGCGATACAACAAGTCGCCTCTTCCATGTAACTGACAAGGCCACAGGCACTCGTTTCCTAGTTGACACCGGCGCTGAGGTGAGTGTTTTGCCACGCAGTCACAAATCACGAGCTCAACCCACTTCTATACAGCTACAAGCGGTCAATCACTCACCTATTGTAACTTACGGCGAGAAGTCACTAACTTTAGATTTGGGACTTCGCCGAGTATTCCGTTGGGTTTTTATTGTTGCCGACTTGCCAACCCCTATTATTGGAGCTGATTTTCTTCGGCAGTTCAACCTACTAGTCGATGTAAAGAACCAGCGACTTGTCGATTCCATAACTAGTCTTGCCATACAAGGAATAATGTCTGGTACCCCGTCCGCGAGCCCCATGTTTGTGAATGCAGCTTCATCACAATACGACGAGCTCCTTAGCCGGTATCCCGATGTAGTGCGTCCTGTGTATAAGCAAACGGAGGTACAGCACAACATCACGCACCACATCGAAACTCATGGCCCCCGGTTGCGGCTAGACCCCGTCGACTTGCCCCGGACAGACTACCACTTGCCAAGGCTGAGTTTGACCATATGCTTAGCCTTGGAATTGTTCGCCCTTCCAGTAGCGAATGGTCCTCTCCGTTGCACATGGTGCCTAAGTCAACTCCCGGGGATTGGCGTCCGTGTGGTGATTACCGCGCCCTCAACAAGAACACCATTCCGGACTGCTACCCAATTCCACACCTGCAGGATTTTTCCTCCAACCTTCACGGGTGCACGTTGTTCTCCAAGATTGATTTGGTACGCGCCTACCATCAAATACCAGTGGAACCAACAGACATCCGTAAGACTGCCATCACTACACCGTTTGGATTATTCGAGTTTGTGCGCATGCCCTTTGGGCTCCGCAATGCGGCACAGACTTTCCAAAGGTTCGTCGACGAGGTAACCCGTGGTTTACCATTTGTCTTCGCCTACATTGACGATCTGCTGGTAGCGAGCTCATCAGAGGCTGAACACAAAGAACACCTTCGACTCCTGTTCGACCGCCTCTCGCAATATGGCATAGTCATAAACCCCCACAAATGCCAGTTCGGCGTGCCATCCCTCTCCTTCCTCGGTCATCTCGTCAACCAGCATGGAGTCTGTCCTTTGCCTGACAAGGTGCAAGTCATCAGAGATTTCCCGGAACCGGCATCGCTGAGTAAGTTGCGGGAATTTCTTGGCCTCATCAATTTCTACAGGCGTTTTGTTCCCCACTGTGCATACATTCTCCAGCCCCTGACCGACCTGCTCAAGAACAGGAGGAAGAAAAACGAGCCGATTCAGTTAGGGCCGAACGAGCAGCTAGCTTTCGAGCGTGTGAAAGCTGCATTGGCCGACGCAACACTCCTAGTCCACCCACAGACTGACGCAACGTTATGCCTCTTAGTCGACGCATCGGACAAGGCCGTGGGCGGTGTTCTCCAGCAACACGTTAAGGGTGTTTGGCAACCACTGTCGTTTTTCTCCAAGCGCCTCCAACCAGCGGAAACCCGCTACAGTACTTTTGGTAGAGAGCTTTTAGCTCTATACCTCGGCATCAAGTATTTCCGACACATGCTGGAGGGACGGACATTCCGCGCTTACACTGATCACAAGCCCCTTACGTACGCCCTACACTCCAAACTAGACCGCCATTCTCCTCGGGAGATTCGACAACTTGACCTCATATCCCAGTATACCTCGGACATTAGACACATCAGCGGCCATGATAATGGAGCGGCGGATGCACTCTCTCGTCTGGAGGTTAATGCCTTACCAACGAACGCGACTATCAATTTCGACGCCATCGCTCAAGCACAGATCGATGACGACGAGTTGAAACATCTCCCCGACACCTCTCTCCAGCTAACTGCCGTCCCCCTCCAGACATCGCAGGGTACCATTCTATGCGATACCTCCACAGGGACGCCTCGACCCTTCATCCCAGCCCCGTTTCGTCGAACAGTTTTTGACCTTTTGCATGGACTGTCGCACCCTAGTATCAGGACCACACAGCAGTTACTTACTGCACGGTTCGTGTGGCCTGGTATTAACAAAGACGTTCGCGCTTGGGCTAAGACTTGTCGCAAGTGCCAACAATGCAAAATTCATCGCCACATCAAGTCGCCACTTGGTACGTTCTCCACACCCGACGCACGATTCTCACACGTACACATCGATTTAGTCGGTCCCCTTCCACCGTCAGCCGGACAGTCCTACCTGCTTACGTGTGTGGATAGATTTACACGTTGGCCGGAGGCGATCCCCATTCCTGACATGACTGCTGAAACTGTGGCCCATGCATTCGTTACCCACTGGGTTTCTCGGTTCGGTGCACCAGCTACCATCACCACCGACAGAGGACGCCAGTTCGAGTCACGACTTTTTCGAATGCTCACTGACATGCTCGGTTGTCAACGAATTCACACTACATCATATCATCCTGCTGCAAATGGGATGGTAGAGCGACTACACAGACAACTCAAGGCATCGCTAAAGACTCATGCTAACCCACGTTGGACGGAATCTCTTCCCCTCGTCCTGTTAGGCATCAGAGCCGCTATCAAGTCAGATATCGGTTTCTCTCCAGCAGAAATGGTGTACGGTACCACAGTCAGGCTGCCTGGTGAGTTTATTGTGCCTAACAATGATCATGCTGAGTTCGACCCCAGTGTGTATGTTCACAGGCTGCGTTGTCACATGCAGGACATTCGTCCCACTCCGCCCAGGCCACAACAGCGACAATCACACATTCCAGCTGACCTAGACAAGTGCACACACGTTTTTGTTCGGCATGATGCAGTGAAAACACCCCTACAACCTCCGTATGATGGACCATTTCGCATCATCAAGCGCGCCAGCAAATACTTTGTTTGGGACCTCAACGGCAGACGGGATGCGGTTGCTAAGGATCGTTTGAAAGTGGCGTATCTTGACGACGACTGGACAAACGCGCATTCCCAACAGATTCGCGAGAACGCCCCCGCGAGAACTGTTTTGCCGGTTTCACAACCCCCATCGCCAGAGACGCCATCTCCTCCACAACGAGCCACCAGAGCTGGTCGACGAGTTCACTGGCCAGCCAAATATGAACAATTCGACTGTCACTGACTGTTATTATCAACTGCTTGTATCGATTGTTTCATTTATCTCTTACAATCTAGAGGGGAGCTACTGTAGTGACATGTACATGTGTATATAATTAAGTGTTTGTTCTTTTAGCTCCAACAGGCGTTCCATACAAATAAGTATGTTAATAAGTTTTGGTTGCCATAGGCACCGGAGTTCACTCTCGCTGTGCTGCGTTTGCGCAGTGTGACATGTTGGTGACCTTTCACTTATCGTTTTCATTCTGCTTTGTACAAGTCTTATTCCAACGTTGAAAGTTTCCTCAACCAAGTTTTATTCAGTCAATTGATGTGTGCTTAAACCTACTGACTTTCCAGAAGTTTGTTAATCATTGGATAGCAGGTGCATGACGAACTTGTGAGTTTTGAGAGCATTAAACCTTGTAAACAACCAACATTTTGTGTGCCGTTTTTCACGACTTGTAAGCACAGACACGAGGCTTGATAAACAGTAGTAGAACTCATTTCGGGAGAAAACACGAATTACTACAATGGTATAAGCTCGATCCTTGGATGCCTTGCTAGACTTTGGACGAACTTTCAGATGGTTGAACTTAACTTCATCACAACGTTTAGTGCGAATGTAACACTCATGAACTGATCTCAACTCCACGGTCTGAAAACTAACAAAGGATCTTGAATTCAACCCTTACCGTATTTATAACCGGGAGCCAATGTAGTTCCTGAAGTATGGATGCCCCAGTAGTAGGGATAATCAGTCAGGCAGCAGCATTCTAAATATGTGCAGTTTCTTAAGCTGGTAAACGTATGAACCAAAAATAAGAAAAAAGCAAATAAGCTGTTCCAATAATCTAATCGGGAACTAACAAATGCATGTGTGAATAAATAATGTATTTGTTTACATTTGCACCGCACAGATCCGTATAGGCAATAGATTTACAATTTTGAGTGCTTTTAATTTAGCTTTTCGTAAAACAGCATTGAGAAATATTAAACAAGTGTGCTTTAAAATGTTTGACAACAATTATATTTTTGTCCACTGTGGCATGGAATATTGTTAATAGAGTTTTAATAACAATGTGAACAAATAAAATATTTAAGAAAATATGTTGTTCACTTTGTTATGTGAACATGCATAATAAGTGATGACGATTTTGAAACGTACATATTTCTGCACCGGTTGGATTATTCTTAGGTGGGTGGAGACTCGCCCCGAGTCATTATTTAAACCTCGGAACGATTTTGTTTCTTGCTGAAAAGTGTATTAATTTGAATTGCACCGCAGAAGCGAATGTATTGTATATAAATGGGTGACGTTACGTACCTTTTTCATATTACCAACCACGGCCTGTATCAAAGTGTATCCCTTTGTAATATAAAATGCTTTGTTTCTGAAAAACTGTATACATACACTTTTTTTTTAATTAGAGTTTAGTTCAAGCTCGAACACGCTTTGTGTTTGAACTGTATTGTTGCTATATTAATAGTTTTTGGAGTGGTTCATGATCTGATGTCACTTTGTAGAGATATTTGGCTATTTCCGACTCTGTTTTTAGTGCACCCAATTTTCACAATCAGAAAACACGATTATGGCTTGGGCGCCGCCATATTAATACACACTGTAACTCATGGAACGTGTAGTTAGTGTCTCTCACAGAGCGTATCATAAATGCATGGACATACGACAAGTACGTGACAAAAATTCCTTTAGTTTAACATTTTGCAATGTGAACAAAATAACAGTTTTATAAATAGCTCAAATTTGCACTGCATTGAAGCATTTTTGCTGTATATTTTTAAAGACCTCTTTGATAATTTGATCTTAGCAGTATTTTAAAAAAAATATAGCAAAGTCAACATGTGCCTTCTGAAAGTAGCATAAATATTTAGATGAACGATGCTGCACCTAAAATGGTCAAAAATGTAGAATAGTGTGCATTGAATGGTTTGTTTTTGTTCGCACTGTAGCTTTGGTACATCGATCGATAGGAATACATCACACACATAATTATACAAGCGATTTTTTTGATGTAAATTTTCAACTGAGCTGATTACTAAATTAAGGACGGTAACGTGCAAAACAAATATCGTGATGGATTATCAATCCCACCCCATCATTTTTGAAAGCTTATACAAAAAAATGAACCATGTCTTTTTTGCTTTATTGCTTACAAATTGAAAGCTCAAATAAAAAAGTCCACTACAAAGGAGAAAATTAGGCGGCGCTTGTCGTCATGATTTGAGACAACAAAACGGCCCGTTCTCACTTTAGAGAACAAGAAGTAAAGAAACTTAAATGAAATCGACATGGGAAATCAACCCAAAACACGTAAACGTAGTGAATATTTAGTTTATTTCAGCCCCATTGTTTTCCCCTGGAGTTTTGCCAGGAGGAATAGATTGTTTTAGGGCTACAAAGGTATTCACTTCTGAATGAGACGCCGACCCACGTTCAGTCTTCTGTTCGTGAAATAGGCTTCATTACCTGGTACTTTAGAAATGTTTAGTTTTTATTTATTTATTTCATTTGTGGCCTGACATTTATTCGTTTCCTGCGGTGTAAAATGCATGGGTCTACACCTCCGTTTAAGACTCGATAATATAGGAAACCCGAACCGGTCTACCAGCAGCAGTGAAGCCAGAGTTCCCACCATGGGGGACTGGTGGAGGTGCAAGATGTTATTCCAGTGGGAGGGAAGGGGGGGGGGCAAATTCTGTTATACCTTATAACCGCATGGTCATTTATGGGAATTCATTATTTTCCGGGGGGGGGGGGACTGCGGGACATTATGTTCTACTGGCGCGTGTAAGCCCAAGTCCCTTACACCACCCCACCCCACCTGGCTATGCCGCTGTCTACCAGCAGGGCGGATTTGATACATCTTTTAAGCAAATTAAAGCGGCCACATCAATTGGGAAAACATCGATTATTTTACAAGAATACAATAGACGACACGACTGTTGTAAAATCGACTTACTCATCCTCTTTCTCTTGATGGAAATATTAATGAAAAGAAGAACAAAAGAACCCTGCCATTACATAAACGCCCCCCCCCCCGATCTCGAAGCCGCCTTACCGTAAATGTGGGGTATAGGGGATCCACCGTAGGCTGCCCGGGGTGGTCAGGAGGTAAAGGGATGCATAGGCGTAGGCAGCGGTAGGGAGGGGAGGGGGGTGATTTACTCCCGCCCCCCTAATATTTTGTAGAGACTGCCCTTTTCCATTCAAATGCCCTTATTTCACCACCGCTTACCACCCAATAATTTGTAAAGACTGCCTTCTTTGTTCAATGCCCTTTGAAAAAAAAAGTGGCGCCCTTTTTCGTGCGATATACCGTTTCGGATGCCTAATTGTTTTAATAGTACGCCTGTATTTCCCTGAAAAGCACCATTTTATTGTCGGTTATAGTGTTCATAATTGTCGGTTGTAAACAGCGCCCCCATCGACAGATGGTACCAGCCTAACCACCCTCCCCCCCGGCCGTTTTTTTTTATTTTATGTCCGGTGAAAAATTGTGTCTACATTTCACCACGGATGTTCGAACATTCAAACAATAAATATGACCGTGATACGCCACTGGGACGATGGGGGCAGGCCCGGGGTTCCTAAGGGGATTCGTGATTCGGCTATTGAAGGTTAAGGTTTAGTTGAGGAAAGAGGTCTGTTGTATACGGTTGGATCCAAACAATTTGGTGAGTTTGGGATTGGGTGTTGGTTGGGCAAGTGTCAAGATTAGGGTTGGCATATTTCTGTGTTTGGTTTTGGTATACAGGTTGTGTTCAATAAGCAGAGAGGGGGTTTTGCAGGTGCAAGGTCGATTGCATACCAAGAAGGTGGTCTGTCCGAGCGCGCGTGTGGATGGGGGTAGATCAATGATTATAATAAAGTTGCCTTTGGGATCGGCTGGGATGCGCAAAATAAGTATATTTCACCGTTAGAGAGCGGCAACTGAACATGAACAGTTTTAGACGCATTTGCTTTAACCATGGACTTTTCCGGTGTTTTTTACTGCATTTTTCAACAAAATATATATATATAAAACAACCCAGGCAGCCTCCAAAAAGAAAGCGGGCGGGACAAGAAACCTTTTTTTTAATTTTGTTATTCGCCTTAGCGATATTTGATGTAAGTTTTCAACTGAACTCCTCACTGAATTAATGGATGGTAACGTGCAGAGAAAATAATCGTGATGGATTGTCCAACATTTAGGCCATCCCATCATTTTTGAAAGCTTGAAATTGCGAGTTGTTGTCCAGCTAATTATTCATGTTTTTTTTCCAGTTTTTTTTTGCTTTATTGGTAACGAATAAAAAGCTCAATATTTATATTGATAATTAGGATATTTCGTTGAAACGTGCCCTGTCATCAAAATAATAAAAGCACATTGCAACGACTACAAAGGAGAAAAACAGGCGTGTTGTCATGATTTTAGACAATAAAACGGCCCCTTCTCACTTAAGCAAAAAAGAGGTATAAACAAAACTTAAATAAAATCGACCTAGGGAATCAGCCCAAAAAACGTTTAACCCTAGAACATATATTAGTTTATTACAGCCCCATCTTTTTTTCTCAAGTTTTCTTGTTTCTAGAGCTACAAAGGTTCTTCACCCTTCACTTTTGAATGAGACGCCGACC
This sequence comes from Patiria miniata, assembly GCF_015706575.1. Classification (NCBI taxonomy): domain Eukaryota; kingdom Metazoa; phylum Echinodermata; class Asteroidea; order Valvatida; family Asterinidae; genus Patiria; species Patiria miniata. The sequence continues at coordinate 28,433,570 of NW_024037074.1, forward strand.
AAAACAATCTGCCCACGTTTAGTCTTTTGTTTGTAAAATAGGCTTCACAACCCGGTACTGCAGACATTTCTAGTTTTTTATTTATTTAATTTGTGACCTGATATTTATTCGTTTCTTGCGGTGTACACAGCATGGTTCCCTACCTCAGTATTTAGACTTGATATTATAATAGGAAACTGGAACCGGTCTACCAGCAGCAGTGAAGCCAGACTTCCCACCATGGGGGACTGGTGGAGTTACAAGATGTTATTCCAGTGGGAGGGAAGGGGGGGGGCAATTTATGTTATACCTTATAACCGCATTGTCATTTATGGGAATTAATTATTTCCGGGGGGGCGACTGCGGGACATTATTTTCTACTGGTGCGTGTAAGCCCAAGCCCCCTTCACCCATCCCTCCCCCACTCCACCCCAGTGGCTACGCCGCTATCTACCGGCGGATTTGATACATTGTTTCAGCAAATTAAAGCGGCCACCTCAATTGGAAAAATATCGAATAATTTACAAGAGCTACAATAGACGATGGAAATATAGCTGAAAGGGAGAACAACAGAACCCTGGCATTAAATATACAGCCCCCTGTCCCGTATCGAGCCGCTTTACCGTAAATTGGGTGTATCGGGGATCCGCCATAGTCTGCCTCGGGTAGTCCGGAGGTGGAGGGATGCATAGCCAGCGGGGGGGGGGGGGGGGGGGGGGGGGGGGGGTATTAACCCCCCCCCCCCCCAATAGTTTGTACAGAGTGCCCTTTTTCATTCAAATGCCCCTTCCTTTACCACCGCTTACACCCCAATAATTTGAAAAGAGTGCCCTCTTTGTTAAGTTCCCTTCTTTTCTGAACAAGCGCCCTTTTTAAAAAGAAGTGGTTCCTTTTTCGTGCCTCTTTTTTTTTTATTTCACGCCTGTATCTCCCTGAAAAAGCACCATTATATTGTCGGTTATTAGTGCTCATAATCGTCGGTTTTAAACAACGCCCACATCGACAGATGGTACCAGCCTAACACCCCCCCCCCCCTTTTTTTTAATGAGCCAAAGTGTCCGGAGAAAAATGTGTGTACACTTTAACCCCCCCCCCAAAAAAAATACATATGACCGTGCTACGCCACAGGGATGATGGGGGCGGGCCCCGGGGTTCCTAGGGAGATTCGTGCTTCGGCTATTGAAGGTTGGGGTTTTGTTGAAGAAAAAAGTCTGATGTATACGGTTGGATCCAAACAGTTTGGTGAGTTTGGGATTGGGTGTTGGTTAGAAAAGGGTCAAGATTGGGGTTGGCATATTTCTGTGTTTGGTTTTGGTATACAGGTTGTGTTCAATAAGCGGGGGGGGGGGGGGTCTGCAGGTGCAAGGTCGAATGCATGCCGAGAAGTTGGTCTGGCCTAGCGCACGTTTGACTAAGTGGATGGGGATAGATCAATGGTTATAATAACGGCCGGGATGGGCAAAATAAGTATACAATGTACTTTCACCGTTAGAGGGCGGCAACTGTACATGTCCCAAATATTATGCACATACACTATGTTTACGTTCTTAGTGTTTTTTTTTTCAAGCTAAATTCATTTCACCTTTTTTATTTCAAATGTAGACTGCATAACCTGACTACAAAATACTAGCCACCAAATGCGTGGCTCCATTAAATAACACGAAGCGCAAAACAAACACTGATTGAGTCACGCATGGCCGATGTACGTCATTATTCTATCCACCAATCACAGTTAGTCACACAACAAGTCGGTGACCACAAGTAAATGGTCTGTGATTGACAGGTGCCAATCACAATCCTCGTGTTTGGATGTGTCACCGACATCCATACAGTCATTCCACCAATTAGATGCGTCTATTTCAGTGTTGGTGATACAAGCTTCGGGTTTAACAAGCGGCAATGTAACATTAACATAATTTCCGTCTCATCAATATGAAGCGAGTCACTGATGTGTGGTTGACAGCGCGTAAGGGGCCAATCACAAACCGGGCTTGCAAGTTCCTCAGTCACTGCTCGGGAAATCGTCATCAATATATAAGTCACAAGCTGCCGGCTCACTCCTCACAACGACCGCAGCTCATGTTCACGTCCAGACGACAACCCGAGAGAACTGTTTGCAAGATCGAACAAGAATTGCACGGTGAGTGTTTTAAACAATCTTTTACGATAATTCTGCTAACTTTTGGATTGATCTTTTGTGATATATGACATTGACATAAATTTGCTTATAGCCAAAACGGCGAGATATAAATATTTCCGACCATGATGATCCCGTTTCCATACGGTAACTTGATAACTTATTGATAGGTGCTTAAATAATCATCAGATATTATAATGTATATAATATAGCTGAATAAGCTCTTACTCTAAACAGTTGATGCACTTTCATACCAACAATTTGTGATGCCAAAGTTTCAGGCAATAAATTTTAAGAGCAAATAATCAGGGTTTTCATTTCATTTGTTCTGAGTAAGGAATTCCTGTACAATGATAATATTATCGCTTCTACTTCCATGGTGCACTCTCAACAAACAATTGTCCAAAATTCTGACTGATTTCTCTTGAAAATTCACTTGAATTGTTGTCACTACCGATAGCACACTATAAATCTATGCAAGTTTTATTGTTTGTATTGCCATTCAGGTCCGCCAGATTTCTAGTCATATCTGGCTGAAGGTTTTTAAGAGCGTATTACATGAAATTGCATATTGATCACGCACGTACACAATATTTCAGATGATAAATTAAAAACAAATGGTGAAAAGAAAGAAACATTGCGAGAGCTCGACACTTGACTCATAATATCGGTTTGACCATTCACCCCCTTTATTTTCTTGCTAGTTTTCCCTGTTAATTGTATCAAACATAAAATCCCAATGCGATGCGCTCACCTTTTTTTCCGGCAATCATTCTAACTAATTCAGGATTAAAGGTTATGCGGAAGTTGGCCACGGAAGAACGTATAAAGGAAATCGGGACATCTCAAACATCCTGTCCTATGTTGTGTTATTTAAAATTGGGATAATCTGAATACCTCTGTGTTTTGTTTTTAAACTGTGTCATTTTACTAGTTCACAGTGCGCCATTCCGGTTTGATCACTATACACGTATAGGCCTGAGTGTTACTTTTCGGCATTGCGTGATAAAAGTGTCACTGGTCTGAATAGACTAGAGGGCGCACATACGAACGGACCGGTTCATGATGAAACTTTATTCAAGTTCAAATTGCTTTATTTAGATGGATTCATTTATAGGAATCATGAATCATGAATCATGTTACAAATTATTCGGGCCGTCTGTTCTGCTGTCCGACTTCAACGTTTGAAGCACCAGCTTTCAGATGAATTCAGCCATGTTTGCATGCAGCGTTCCGCTGAGAATGTCACGTAGATTCTGTTAAATATCTTTTTTTTAAAGCAATATATCAGTGTTTATGGTGTGCAATAATAGTACAGATTTTCTTAAACCTTAAAGATGTTCCTAGACACATTTATGGTTGACAAACAGATGGTGCCTGATGCTAATAGCCAAACAGGTGCGCTGGTTTCCCACCACCGGGGAAACAATTCTTTTTGTAACGACTGTAACTTAACTGCGGTGGTCCACCTGTAATATTTCCGCCACTATACTTCACTGGTATCAGATCGGTTTCCAAAATCAATGCAGAAAATAACTCAATAACTCATTTTTAAAAATTGGTACTATTTGCCACCAGAAATCTGTTCATGTATTGATGATTTCGTTCGTGATAATATTCAAGAATATTACATCAAGTGAGTAGTTCTTATTGTACATTTTCTGTCAATTTAGCGTTACAATAGCATTGTATTTTGGCGGAAGACTGTGTTTGTTTATGCACCGATAACGTTTTGGTCACCATTATAAACAGAAAACGTCATTCGATTCAAAACAAGGGTGCGACAGTGATATTTAAAGAAATGAGGGATCCCCCTCCCCTACAACCACCGTCAAACCGTGACAAATGGCCAATCGTTGCTTGGAAGTCCTGTTTGAAGCATAAAAGACTATTTAAAGACCATCATTAATGTGGGATTTCCGGCTGAATTCGTTCAATTCAAATTTAATTGTGTGCTTTTAAATTTAAATCAGTTTTGCTAATTCCTAAATCACTCAAATTCGTTCTCAAACATGCAATTCTGTATATGAAGCCTGTCAATTTAGATTTTAGAAAGGCAGATTACTCGTCATATCGTCACGGGTTCTCTGGAAAAAAACAAAACTGTTTCATTTTTGTACATACAATTTACAAACTAAAAACAAATCAGAGAACTAAAAGAAATACAATAGAGATACAGATACCAACGATTGAAGACTGCATTAACTGTCAATCGTATCGTATTGTCGAAAAGAAATTTGATTGATTTTCAGGGTTTTTTCATCAAGGCCTATATGTTTTATTTTCAAATGGTGATTAAAAAAAAATAACTGTTCAATATAAAAATCTGTCTTTCTTCGTAAGAGGCCGATTTTGGGCGAGTGCTAAAAAGTTCATTCTTTCTGTCACTTGATAGACACTTAACAATACATGGTTAAGTTCTGATATGCACGTTTCATGATTCCTTCCCTGACATTTGAAAAAAAATATGGTACATTCCTTTATTCAACTTTTCCAAACATCATGTCATTTTAAACCTTGTTTTGACACTGCCACATTATCTTCAAAGAGAGTTTATTGCCGGGGGCGAAGTTTGTGCCGGGATCAGGGTGAGGTTGGTAGGGCTCTCTCAATCGAAATTTGCCTTTTTTTTAGAAATGTTCGGTCACTGCCGGGGGAGGGCGCCTCCTCCACACCTCTGGATTCGCCACTGATCTTGCTAAACTGCTGGATTTTATTAAACATGTTCTACTTTTGTAAACGTATGCATGAATGTGAATTCCCGAGCAGGACTGAAAACAAAAGCACAACAGATTTAAAAAGAACCCATCTTTTCATTTACATGTTATCCCCTTGCCCCCCGGATAGGCCACTGCCATATCACGCCGACACATTCTCTGAATAATGATTCCTCCAAATTATGTCTGTATGCAAATTTTTCAGTTTATGTAGTGATTGTGTTTGTAATTTTAGGCCCTGAATTTTTTTTTTTTTACAGATGAATATCTGCGTGGCCACCATTCTGTCAATCGCCCTCCTTCTGGGGAATTCTGTCAAGCTCCGAGCTTCTGTTATTGGGCCGGTTCCCTCGGACGGTGATGGTCCTGCGTCTCAGGTGTGTCAGCAGTGCTGCCAGGGACCTGCTGCAATACCGGGCATACCAGGTCTGCCTGGACCAGTAGGACCGATGGGGCCGATGGGGCCGTACGGTCAGCCGGGGTCAAAGGGCAATGCAGGTCAGCAAGGTGAAATTGGCCCTATTGGACCTATGGGTGAGCGAGGAGCACCAGGGAACACTGGGTCTAAAGGTGATAATGGGATTGGTCTGCCCGGCAAGATAGGTCCGAGAGGGCTACCTGGTTTTGTTGGAGGAACTGGGAAAACTGGTGTCAAAGGTCAGAAGGGTGAACCAGGAGAGACACCAGACGACTCCAACCAGCGGGTGGCATTCACCGTGGTGAGGACGAGCAACTCAGATACCTCTACGAGTAACGACTACCGTTTGCCCTTCCAGCAGGCCGAGACCATTCTGCCGGGTACCAGCTTCGATCTCGGGACCGGCACGTTCACCTGCAGTGTGCCGGGCACCTACGTATTTTCGTTTTCTGTTCTTAAGTCTGGCAACAGCGGTGGCCTTAACATCCATCTTGTTAAAAACAACCACAAGGTGATTACTACCCATGGTACATCAAATCAACAAGGTCAGTTGTCTGGAAGCGCGGTAATGGTACTGCAGCGAGGAGACACGGTGTATCTTACAATGTACGGTAGGGCGCAGGGTACTTCGACCTATCACTACACCTCATTCAGTGGCTTCCTCCTTCTCTCCGAATAAATGTATAATTAAATAAATAGAATCAAATCACAACGCATAAATATACAGGAGCAGTGCTGCATTTTTTTGGTTTCGCTTTCCATTTTGCCACAACAGTATAAACCAATGAATTAAAAGAAAAATATTCAATGTCATGATAATAAGGAAGATACTTGATTCTTAATACAAAGCATTTTACATTCAAGTATCAAAACGCTTTACAAGACATCAAAACTGCGTAAAAAAAAAACAGTCATAATTAAAAAGAAGTTAAATATATGACTTTTTTAAAAAGAAGGTTTTAGCTGCGATTAAAAAAAAAACTTCAAATTCATTATGTTTTTGCTCAAATAACGTGGAAGTCTGCACGATCACCGTATGCCTTGCCAGGCTTTGGACGAACTTTAAGAAGGTTAAACTGAAACCCATCACAGCTTTTAGTGCGAATGTTAAACGCATGAACTGATATTTACTCTGTGAAGTACCGTAGCGCTGCCTCACCATGGCGGATAAGTTTGAAAAGTACCGAAGAATCTTGAATTCATTCCGCACCGTAACCAAGAGCCAACGTAGTTCCTGTAGTATGGGCGTACGACCCTTCCTTCTGCATGTAGGATGTTATTTCTTAAACTGGTAGTCGTATAAAAAAAAACATAAACCGTTACAATAGTCTGTCTGGCAAGTAACAAATGCATGTATTAAAAAATATTGTTTTTTTTATTTTTTTTATTTGCACTTCGTATACCGTATACAGCCAGAGATTAAATGAAGTCTGCTGATATCATTTATTTATCCTCGGAAACTTTTTTTCTTGAAACAAAACAAGAGTTTCGAATAACGCCACAATGAACCAAGAACTCTTCACTTTTGATAAACACTTTATTTTGTATCCCATATTATACATGTGTAATTAAGTTTTTGTTTCATGTTAAAAGTTGAGTTTTATAGCTTTCACTTTGATGAAATTGGTTCCGATTTAATGTAATTTCAGTTGATAATGTGACACTATTTCTGTAGATTACACAATTATGATTCTAGTATATATTTGATTGTAAGAAATCTTTTTTTCCAAGTATACATTTGAGGATGTGCTCTGTTAAGCAGCTAAACCAATTTAAACACAGACATTAATCATATAACATGTAATCAGTATCGAATATAAATACTCGAAAACTGTATTTTGAACATTACTTTATTTGAACATTAAGCTTTTAACATTGTGGAAACCTTGTCCCACTCGTAATACATTCTATCGAATTCCTCTCAAGAAAGTAAAATTACAGAAGAAATTATGTCGTTCAAATGAACGAGCAAATCACAGTCTGACTCTTGCGAACAAAATTATTTCTTATTAGCACTTAAATATGTGATTATAGATAACATTTCTTATCCCTTTGATATTACAAATTATTGCAAACAAAGTCAGTTAATTACCTGTATTTTTGTCCATTTTTGTTTGTTTTGACTTGTAGATTTAGGGATCGTGTTAATGAAAGGCCGGGTTAACATTGGTTGAGGATGGATGGGGTGGAGGATGAATGATTAGTAGTGTCGAGGGGGTTAGGGATTGAAGATGAGGGGCGGGGGAGCAAAATATGATGCCGATTGTTACTTATCTTTCAATAATTCATCAAGAACAATGAATGGCAATAAGACGATAGTGTAGTCTACTTATCCCATTTACCTCACGGACTCTTAAAAAGCTAAAACATGTAGATAACAAAATGAGAAATGAAAAATGCTGGATGTCAGGCGCATGTATCTTTGCGCCCCCCCCCCCCCCCCATTCGTCCCCCGAAACAACCGGAAGCCCACCGACAGTGTTGTTCTGCATCCGCCTGTGAAGGGCAGGGTGTTCAGGTTGGCTTGGGTTTGAAGGGGACAGGTTGCGTTTCGCAGCTTAATGGGAGATCATAGGCGTAGCCAGTGGGGGGGGGGGGGGGGGGAGTATTTACCACCCCAAAAAATATTTTGTATAGACTGCCCTTTCAGTTCAAATGCCCTTTTTCAACGGGCTTAACCCCCAATAATTTGTAAAGAGTGCCCTTTTTTGTAGAAGAAGTGCCTTTTTTCTGATCAAGTGCCCATTTTAAAAAAGAAGTGGTGCCCTTTTTTGTGGGACATGCCGTTTTGGCTGCTTTTTTTCAGAATTTGGCACATGTATCGCGTAAAAAGCACCATATATTGGCCGTTTGTGTGCATAGTCGTTTGTTTTACACAACGCCCCCATCGACAGATGGTACCAGCCCCCCCCCCCCCCCACGCTTTTCGATTTTACGGAGGCCAAGTGTCCGGAGAAAAAAAACCTGTCTACAATTCACCACGGATGTGCAAGTGCCCTTTTCAAACAAAATTACCCCCCCCCCAATAAAAATGACCGTGTTCCGCCCCTGGAGATGGATGAGAATGAGAGAGAAAGCATTGGTAAGAGAGGCTGAATAGGATGACAGCTGTACGATTTCCTCAAACGCTCATCTTACAAACGCCGGGTATGTTAGGGCCAGGGTCATCGCCACTTGCATGGGGGGGGGTGGATGTGTGCAGGGGCGGAATTTTCGCGGAGGGGTTCTTTTTTTCTAATTTATATTTACTTCTCACGTTTTTAGAAAAGTAAATTCCAAAACGCCAACCGTACACCGATTAATATGCGGATGACGTTTGGGAAAAGAAATTCCGCCATGCAGGATGGTAAAGGGTGCACACCGGTAAATAGACCTAAACCCATCCGCCGAGTGCATGAAAGAAAGTTAAACCCTCAAAATATTCTATATTAGAGAGTTCTGAGAGCCATAAAATTGGGGATTTGAAGAGATAAGGCAATGAACCCTCTGGCCCGGACTTGGGGCTTCCAATTCTGAGCATCTTGGATGCAATTGGGCTCGAAAGTGGCGCTACTGTGTCATGTTGTGGAGGGATCGTTTTTGAAGATGGCTACTGTTCCACTTTGGGAAAAAGTAGGGGTCGCCTTGTTTGGGTGAGAATATCTCGAAAAGTCAATGGTCAACCCACAAAAATGAAAATAAAATAAAAGATGACATGTTAATTATCTTTTTTCTGTGCAACTATATACCTGTGAGAGTTCTGAGTATTTTTACAAGAATTTTGTAGTATGAGCATTTAACACTGGTGTCTATGGGAATTGTAATACAGGGCTGCACCCCAAGACCTGTCAATCGACTCCTAAAGAGACAAGTGATAACTACACGTACTTCCCGATTTTTTTGGTGAGTAATGCTCATGACTGTGGATCTCCAACGCATGGTGTTTAAAATTTCAATTGAATACAATGTAGTATTTCTTGAGTTGTTGCCCCCAAAACGAGTTAATACTGTATTTCCAAGTTAGAATTTCGTCCAGTGATTTGTCATGATGACTGCGTAACATTATGAGATTTAATGTTATGGGGAAACTGTCAAACAATGAAACAATAATACATGTTTGACCGAAACAAATATAGTATCTTAAACGCGAAAATTTCAAGCCGAATGAAAACAGAAAGTCAACGTCCAAGAAATATGACACACTCGTTTTTTGGGGCCGGGCAATAACCCGAGCCTACCTGACCAAAATTTTTCAAGTTGTAAGTTCGGCCAGTGATTGGGCTTGATGTTTACTCATCAGGAGATTCTATTTCGCGAGCAACCGTCAAACAACTATTGAAAGTTTCTTTCGAGAAAGGGCGCGCTAAATAAAAGTTTCCATCAATAGAGGGGGCGCCTCATAAATAGTGGTCTCCACAAAGCCAGCATCTGCCAAGCCCCCATCGACAAAAACCATAAGCCTAAAAACATTATCTTCAATTGTGTGTTTTCTTGTGGTGTGCCCCCAAACTGGTAATGTGGCCCCTCCCCCTCCCCCATGCCCGGAGCTGCGAATGGTGCTGCTCCTCAGACACTCCGGTTGAGACTGATTCCCGATAAATAATTCTCTCATCCAAACTTCATTTAAGAAAAAAAAGGCTCGGGTTTCACCTCAACGACATCTGGCTCCCACTACTCCAGACTGATGGGTCTCCGATACCCTAGGTCCTCGGCTACACCTAGACTGATGGGTCTCCGATACCCTATATGTCCTTCCTCTACTGAGACTGCAACATAACTGTTCCACTTCATTGGGCTCACCAAGGTTGCTCTAGGATCCCAGCTACTTGGCATCCACACAGAATGCAACTTCACACTTCATCGATTTCGCTTTTGCTATACTGAAGTGTTTACTTTCTTACTGAGCATACTGACCGGAACGACGAGTTTATACGTCTGGTTCTTTTCAGAACCATTCACTTAGTTGAGACATTATTCGCACACGGTGTTTCCACAAACATTTCATTATTTGTTTAACGTATTTACCAAATTGAATTCAATGTACAAGTGACCTAGATTGCACACTTGTTATGCGGGTAATGAAGATACCCTGAAACATTTTTATATTTTCGCTAAACTCAACCGGGTGTGAAAACGCTTGCCCGCTAAACTCAACCGGGTGTGAAAACAATTGCTCGTATTTAAGTACATTTGAAGGAAAGTTCTGCATTTTTGAATGAGCGAGGGTGAGAAATTGGACTAAAATTTGAATGAAGATGCTGCTTTAAAACTCACATAATTATGTCTTCTACAAACATTAATGTGATTGACTTACTAGCACCCTATTATTGGTTAAACTCTCTCGCGTGAGCGGTCACTCTACTAATTATCACCAGCTAAACACGCACTATGATATTATAATGAGTCTGTATTTCATAGGGTCCTAAATTCACGCTACCCCGGATAAAAGACACCCCGGCAGAGACACGCCCAATGCAGTATCATTATTAATCCTCGGAAGGATTTGTTTTCTTTCTAAAATCAAAAACAAAGAAATGAGTTTGAATTGCACCATAGTGGACCAATGACTCTTAAATGTCATTATTGTTTTTGTTTTGTTCTTGTGTGCACAATTATTTTCATTGGATTTTTAACGTAATAAAAATTTGGTCTTAGAGTTTAATTCTGATGAAATGATTGTTTACGATTTAATGCAATTTTAATTGTTAATGTGACAATATCAGAGCATTGTTAAAACGTAGTTATAATTCTATTGCAAATGATTATTTTATTGTACAAAAGATGTAGTTAATTTGCAATTGCATGTACATTTCATGATATCTCTCTGTTTAACTGCTTCTCTCTGTTTAACCGCTTAACTAATTTAGTAATATCATGTGATAAGATATAGGATATAAACTCTAAAAAACAAGGTTTTTGAAAACTCTAGTTTTTGATAATACATGCCCCTTGTAATACACTCTGGAGGAATGAATTCGAATTCTTCGGAAAGTAGAATTGAAAAGACATTTTGAATATTTACTAAAAAAAAAGGTAAAAAAATCGTTTGTCGTCGAAATGAACAAGCAAATACCAATCTGACTCTTGTGAACAAATGTCTTATTAAGTACTTAAATCAGTGATTATTATTAACAATTCTAATCAATTTGATATTAAAAATATTTGCACAAATTCAGTGAATTACTTTGTATTCTGTATAGTTATTTTGTTGTTTTGTCGTCTTGAATTTGGGGTTTGTGTTCAAGGCCCGGTACAGAATGTGGGTCGAGGGGTTTAGGGGTTGAAAATGGGAGGGGGCAACAAAACTGATACCAATAGTTATTTCATCATCATTAGCCTAATTCAATCCACTGCTGGATGAAGGCCTCTCCACTAACTTTCCATGCTTTTCGATCCCTTGCCAGTTGTTTCCATTTCGTCCCTATGAAATCAGAGATTTCATCTCGCCATCTCTTAGGCTGTCTTCCTCTTCGCCTCTTTAATGATAATGGCGTCCAATCCGTTACTTTCAGGGTCCATCTGTGGTTGTCTCTTCTCATGACATGTCCTGCCCAACTCCACTTTTTCTTTTTGATCTCAACTATTATGTCTTGCACCCCTGTCTTTCTTCTAAGATCTTCGTTCTTTATTCTGTCTCTCTTTGTGACCCCAACCATTATTCTTTCCATTGCCCGTACGGTGACTCGCAATTTTTGCTCTGATTTCTTTGAAGGTGCCCAAGTCTCAGCGCCATATGTTAAAACTGGGATGATGCACTGGTCGAAGAGTTGACGCTTCATCTTTTGCAGTATTTTTCTGTCCTTGAATATGTAACTCAACTTGCCAAATTTTGCCCATGCAAGTTGTATTCTCCTTTGAATCTCCTCTGAATTCCCAACCTTAAATGTGATCTTCTGTCCCAAATATATGTACTCATCTACTGTGTCCAGTGTTTCATTCCCCACTTTAAATTGTGTTATGCCTGTGTTGGAATTGGACATCACTTTCGTCTTCTTCATATTCATCCTAAGGCCAACTTTTCTACTTGCCGCATCGAGCTCTTGCATCATACCATTCAGTTCCTCTGGGTCGTGACTCAATAAAAGGATGTCGTCCGCAAACCTCAGATGGGTAAGTTGTTCTCCATCAACACGGACACCCTTGTTCTCCCAGTCCAAGCTTCTGAAGGCTTCCTCTAGTGTTGAAGTGAAAAGTCTAGGTGAGATCGGATCTCCCTGACGAACTCCTCGCTTAACTGGCAACACATTGGTGATGGAGGAGCCGATGTAGACTTTTGCCGAAGGATCTCTGTATATCAACTTCACTATGTTTAAGTACTTGGCCTCGACGCTGAATTTCTTCAGTGTTTGTAGCATAGATTCCTGATCCAGACTGTCAAACGCTTTTTCGTAATCGATGCAGGCTGAATTGGTATTCTCTTGCTTTCTCTATTAGTTGATTTAATGTGTGAAGATGGTCCGCAGTTCCGTAACCAGCTCGAAATCCTGCCTGCTCTCTTGGTTGGTTTTCCTCCAAGATTCGCTCTATTCTGGCACCTATAATTCTGCTGAAGAGCTTGTAGAGGTGGGGGAGCAGACTTATTGGTCGGTAGTTTTTCACATTCTGTTTGTCTCCTCTTTTGAATAGAAGTATGATTTTTGCACAAATCCACTGCGTAGGAAGTTCTTCCTTTTCCATTACTTCGTTGAAGACTGTTGTTATTTTCTCCAAAAGTTTATTTCCACCAACTTGTAGAATGTCAGAAGTAAGCTGGTCCTCTCCTGGGGCTTTGCTTTTCTTCATATTTGTTAGTGTTTATTCTACTTCTTCTTTCATAATCGGTGGGACATCAGTAGCCTTCTCGTCCCAGTCTACAGTTGTTCTCCAGTCTGGATTTGGGTTATCATACAGATGAGTGTAGAATTCCTCCACACGCTTGTTTATTTTTGTTCTGTCTGATGTAACAGTTCCATCTTGTAATTTTATAGCCGACATAAGATCCTTTCCTTTTTGTAGCTTTCTATCAACCACTTTTGGTCCTCTATTTCTCTCCAGTGCCTCTCTTACAACCTTTGTTTTGTACTTTCTGCTAAGCGACCGTCGCTTCTTTCTTATGGTCTTGTTTAGCTCTGTGTATTCTACCTGGTTTCTGATAGATTCTCTTCTTTGGGGTTTCAGTAGTTTCCTTTTGTCATTGAGACTTTTGAGTTCATCTTTCTCAGCTACAAACTCCTCTTTTCTCTTTTTTTCGTCCTTTGCAACTTTCTCTGCACTCTCCATTACAACATCTGTGACTTGCTTATATTTCCCTTCAATCGAGAGATCTTCCCACGTATCGTCCAGGACACTGAATCGGTTATTCAGTTCTATCTGAAATTCATTTTCTTGTGAAACCAGTTTTCTGATATCTATGTTTCTTCGTCTCGGGGGTCTAATTCTCTTCATCCTTTCAATCTTCTTGTCAAAGCGATCTTTCGCTCGGACCATCCTATGATCGCTTTCCATATCAACACTAGGAACCGTTGCCATATCCATGAGAATATCCTTGCGATTGCATAGAATGAAGTCGATGGTATTGTGCGTTTCTGCATTCGGGCTTTCCCAAGTCCAGTAACGATTTTCCTTTTTCTGGAAAAAAGGTATTTCCAATCACAAGACTCCTTGACAAAGTAAAGTTTATTAATCGGTCTCCCCTTTCATTCCTGTCCCCTATTCCAAATGAACCCATAGATGTTTCTTGTTCATCCATACGTCTTCCCACCTTTGCGTTGAAGTCACCAATAACTAGGATGTATGTAGTATTGTCCGTGTCCAGAAGCTTGTTGAGATTCTCATAGAAAACCTCAGCTTCCTCGTCTGTGTGGCTCGAGGTTGGTGCATATGCTTGTATGACCTTAAGACAGTGCTGTTGGTTGATTTGGAGCTTGACCATGGCTGTCTGTCTCCAATACACTTGTATTCTATCACGTTTTGTTCAATGTTCTTGTTAATCAGAAAACCTACACCATAACGACTCTTCTGTGATTCGGATGTATAAAGCATGTGTCCACTTTCTACCAATTTGACCAGATTCTTCTTGTTTCTGCTAGTCCAATAATATGCCATTTGATCCTGGCGATTTCTTCTGTCAATGAGTCCAGACTCTCATCTGTCCTTAAAGTTCTTACATTGTACGTACAAACATAAGTCTCTCTTTGGCTGCAGATGTTTCCCTTATCAGACCTGGACTTCCCTTTCGGGTTTGGGTTCAGATCGTCATATACTGGTTGTGAACCAAAGGGTCCATCTGCTGCCGATGTCCTAACTCTCTGTCCTGTAGAGTAGGGCCCATTACGGCCACGGGCTATTTGGCCTCCATCATTTTGACTGTTCATGTTGGTAGAGGTATTTGCCATACTCCACCGCGCTGGCAAGACGTGTTGGTGGAGGCTTCTTGTAGCATGCAGTTGTTTCCATACTAGGGCGAAGCTTCCCCTCTGTAGCAGGTTGTCTATGTTGTACATACAGTCTACAGGTTTACCGTAGCAGGTGCATGATTATAATTTCACCTGACCTGACCCCATACTATTTAACCCATAGCTGGGTCGAAGAATAAGATAAAATTAGGAATAGTCAAAACACCAAGTCAGTTCCCAAACCTCAGTATGGGGATACGCCTTTCCCGCCAACAGGAGATCTGTGTGTATGTACCCCTGCTGGCATCGGTGATGTCTTGACCTTTCCAGGGGTCAGGCGCCTCTAACCCTACCTAATTTAAGATACAACTAGACTTAAATGACAAGGCATTTCTAGAAAAGGAATAGGAGAAGATGGGGCTGGGGGTGAGAACAAGAATTGAAAGAGTGGACAGAAAAGACAGCTGAGGAAGTAGAGGGTGCTTAATCCCTCACTCTGATATAGATCAGCCTCTCTCTCTAGTTATTTATCTTTCAATAATTGAACAAGAGCAGTACATATTACTAAGACGGTGGTGAAGTCCACTCGTTTCATTTCCCCCACGGATTCTTGAAATATAATAATTAATCATTTGGGGGCTAATCATCCTTACTCGCAGCTGGGATGCTGAATTGCGAAGGACGCGGCTACAACGTGGTCGGGCCGCTGGCACGTAAAGGCGCCTATGGCTGCCGGCCACAACGACCCATATATGACCACGGAGCACAGCCTGAGATCGAAAGTGTTTGATTTTTCCGGAGGGAGGAAAACCGGAGGGCCCGGAAAAAAACCCTCGTGGCACTGGAGAGAACCAACGCACAACTCTACTCATATGCGATCCGCGGCCAGGATTCAAACCGTGGTCACCTTGATGAGAGGCGAGGCTTTACGCACAAGCCACCCATGCCACCCAAAATGCTAGTATAATGTATATGACCACGGAGCACAGCCTGAGATCGAAAGTGTTTGATTTTTCCGTAGGGAGGAAAACCGGAGGGCCCGGAGAAAAACCCTCGTGGCACTGGAGAGAACCAACGCACAACTCTACTCACATGCGATCCGCGGCCAGGATTCAAACCGTGGTCACCTTGATGAGAGGCGAGCGCTTTACGCACAAGCTACCCATGCCACCCAAAATGCTAGTATAATGTAGTCAGGAAAAATAATGAGGGACAAAAGAAACGCACCCCCCACGCCTATTGATTTTGTAACGGCCAGCTAGCCGGGTATCAGGCCCTTTTACCTGCCTCCCTTTCCCTCCACTCACAGCCTAACATAACTGGAAGCACATGGACAATTTGGTTCTGTATCCGCCGTGAAGGGGCAGGGTGGTTAGGCCGTTTGGGTCTGAAGGTTGTAAAACATTAATTAGGTGGTTGCGTCCGCAGATTGACGGGAGATGGGTGAGAATGAGATGGGGGGGGGTGGCAAAGCCTTGGTGAGAGAAGCTGGATAGGGTGATAGGGGCAGGGTCGTTGCAAAGTGCAGCGGTGAGGTCTGAGTACCCGATTTAGTAAAAATTGTATGCGCATTAAACACGCGGCCAGCTCCTAATGCCAGACGGCGTAGTACGGACGTCCTGTCCTCTTTGCCCCTGGTTATAGCTGTCCCAACACCCCACAACCTCCGTGATTTATAAATATCCGATGGCAGATTCATTTCAGTTTAAATGTAAGTGCTGCACGTTCCCATCGTGGTCAAACTCATGGTCCCGGCCGGATGTTGAGATAGATAAGATACGTCACTTCAAACTCAGTGGCGAACTGACCCGGAAAGCGAGGGAGGGCGTGCCTCACCACTCAGCCTTCCCGGGGTTCGGGGGAGGCGCTTAACTCTTTGAATGCTTCCTCCAAAAAATGAGGAGTCTTAATTAAGGTCCCTTTAATGAACCACGCCAATGAGTAATACTTCGCGGCGTAATGTCTCTCGGAAATACTAGGTTTGAAAACTACACACCCTAAATAGGCTGAAGTATAGGTACTGTTTGGAATTGTGGGCAGTATTGTTCCTCTAGAAATCAGGCATACTCAGGGGGCACACTTAGTGATTTTTTTGGACTTTGGGTAGAATGTGGACCACCATCCTTTCAAAGTTTCTCAGTAGGCATTCTGATAGGCCGGCCTATTTTAGCGGGGAAAACTGTTAGTTGTCATCAGCAGAAAACTGATGAGTGAATAACTAAAAACAAAGGCACTCGATAGGTTACCCAACGAAAAACAAATGTCACGAGATGACTGTTAATGCTGTAAAAATAGGTTTACTCTTCCTCTTCCTCTCGACGTAACTATTAATAGAAAGGGAAACAACAACACTCTAGCATTAAATAAGTACCCCACGTTGGCTGCCCAGGGTGGTTAGGAGGGGGAAGGGATGATGGGGGGGGGCGGAATTTCAATATGGGGATTCGTGCTTGGCTTGGAGATCAGGCTATTGAATGTTAGTGTTCCTAAGGAAAGAGGTTTGTTGCACATGGTAGGATCCAAACAGTTCGGGTAAGTCTGGGATGAGGTTTGATTAGGCGAGGGTCAGGATAAGGGTTGGCATAGTTATGTGTTTGGTTTTAGGTACAGGTTGGGCTCAATAAGTGGAGATGGGAGTGCCTCAATAAGCGGGGAGGGGGTTCTGTAGGTGCAATGTCGATTGCATGCCGAGAAGTTGGCCTGGCCAAGCGCACGTTTGACTGTTGGAGGTGGATAGATGAATGGTTATAATTAAAGTTGCCTGCTGGGCTCTGCAAATTTAGTATAC
The DNA here is from genome assembly GCF_015706575.1 of Patiria miniata. NCBI lineage: Eukaryota > Metazoa > Echinodermata > Asteroidea > Valvatida > Asterinidae > Patiria > Patiria miniata. The sequence goes on from NW_024037074.1 coordinate 28,450,962, forward strand.
TTCACCGTAAGAGGGCGTTAACTGTACTTGGACAGGATATTATTAACACAATATATTGAAGTTCTTATTACGTTTTCTTCTCAAGCTAAATTATTACGCCTTCGTTTTCTATCAAAAAGGTAGACTGCATACCCTGACTACAAAATACAATCCACCAAATGCGTGGCTCCATTAAAAAACACGAAGCGCAAAACAAACACTGATTGAATCACGTATGGCCGGGGTACGTCATTATTCTATCCACCAATCAGAGTAAGTCACCCAACAAGTCGGTGACCACAAGTGAGTGGTCTGTGATTGACAGGTGCCAATCACAATCCACGTGTTTGAATAGGTCACCGACATCCATACAATCATTCCACCAATTAGATGCGTATATTTGAGTGTCGGTGATACAAGCTTCGGGTTTCACGTGTGGCAATGTAACATTAGCATCATTTCCCTCTCATCAATATGAAGCGAGTCGGTGATATGTGATTGACAGCGCGCAGGGGCCAATCACAAACCGGGCATGCAAGTTCCTCAGTCACTGCTCAGGAAATCGACGTCAATATTTAAGTCACAAGCTGCCGGCTCACTCCTCACAACGATCGCAGCTCACGTCCACGTTCAGACGACAACCCAAGAGAACTGCTTGCAAGATCGAACAAGAATTGCACGGTGAGTGTTTAAAACAATCTTTTGCGCTTGATATTCAGCTAAACTTTAGGTTTGATCTTTTGCGATATGCATGTATTATATTGACACAAAATTGCTTATAGCCAGAACAGCGTGCTGTCAATATTTCAGACACTGATGATTGCATTCCCATACAGTAACTCGATTACTTGGTGGTTGAATAATAACCAGCTTATTATGTTGTATACAATATAGCTGAATTAACTCTTAGTCTCAACAGCTGATGCGGATTTGGACCAACATTTTGTGAGGCCAAATTTTCAGGTAATAAATGCTATTGCTAAGAGCAAATGAGGCCAAAACAAGTCTCCGGTTTCTGGTCTGCGCCCGCGTCACCGTACGCGTAGTCATGCACGTCGGCAACAAGTTATTTTTTTTTCCATCCAAGATTGGATTGAAATCCTGCTGCTGCACAATTTAAACATGTTTTTAGATGGGGTAACGATCGAGTGTGAGCTTTATGTGGCCTCTCTGCGCTTCCATATATTTTGCACTGATTTTTGTCGGGCAGCAGCTCCATTTACAGATTTTGCAATTTTGTAATTGTGTGTCTGGAAGCCAGACTAAGGGTGCGATGGTCGTGTATCTATAACCTTTAAATGTTTAGAACCACACTATGTAACGGAGCAGACTTATGACCAGCCTGACAGCTCATGCACGATGTTGATGTCGCTGTATGGTGTGACGTCACCGTTTTCTCTTATTTTTGTCTTGATTATCCAAATCCCCCCCCCCCCAAAAAAAACATGTTTGTGTCGGTCGAGATAACAAGTGGGTGCAAAATTATCAAGCCTTGTGGCCTTACTCAAGCTCAACTCTGAAGGATATATTTTAAGAGAGTTTCAAGGGATCGAATCTTCATCGGCAACATCAGCCGCATCAGCCGACATTTTGAAGATAAAAACAGTTGGGGCAAAAAAACCAAAAAAAAACCCAACGAAACCGCGTCCCCGCACCACTTTCGGGGCAAGCTCCACACCAGATTTGTTTGGGGGCCTAATCAGGTTTTTTTAATTTCTTCAGATTTAGGAATTCCTGTCTGACAATATTTCCGCTTCTACTTCCATGGTGCACTCTCAACGCACAATAGTTATTGTCAAATATACTGACTGATTTCTCTCGTTTTTTGAAAACTTACTTGAATTGTTGTCGCTACAGGTAGCACACTCTAAATTCATGGACGTTTTGTAGGTTTTTTTTATTGTTCGCCAGTCAGGTTCGCCAGTTTTCTAGTCAAATCTAGTGTAGGTTTGTCAAAAGTGTATTACATCAAGTTCCCTAATGTTATGGAAAATCACTCACTTACACAATAATTCCGATGATAAATTACTCTCTTTTTTGTTGAGAAATAAATCTTGCGAAAGCTGATCAATCACCCCCTGTATTTTCTTGCTAGTTTTTCCTGTTTATTGTATCAAACATAACATCCCCTGCGATGCGATCACAATTTCCGGCAATAACTGTAACCCATTCAGGATAAAGGTTATGCGGAAGTTGGCCACGGAAGAACGTATAAAGGAAATCGGGACATCTCAAACATCCTGTCCTATGCTGTGTTATTTAAAATTGGGATAATCTCAATACCTTTTGCACTTTGTTTTGAAACTGTGTCATTTCGCTATTTGACAGTGCGCCATTCCTGTTTGATCATTATATATCCGCTCCGTTTACAAGTACCCCCTCACTGGCAAAGAAGGAACAGTTGGGGTTGACCGACCGACGCCATCTTGCCTGACTGCAATTTTGCCACGACGCGCTGCCGTACCACTGCGTGTACACAGAACAAATCCCCTGGTGTACGTGCGTCACACACAAGGGACGGTGCACATCAACCAGCTAAATGTCCCGCCCACTGGACGTCGTTGCTAAGTAAAAGGGCGCCCTCTTTGTTGGCACACGGAGCCCATAGGCCTAAGCGTTACTTTAAGTATAAGCCGATAAAACTGTCACTGGTCAGAACAGACTAGAGGGCGTACATACGGATCATGATCACACACTTTATTCAAGTTCAAATTGCTTTATCTAGCTGGATTCATTCATAGGAATCATGTAAAGAGTTGATGTTCGTACACATTATTCGGGTCGTCTGTTCTGCTGTCCGACTTCAACGTTTGAAGCACCAGCTTTCAGTGAATTCAGTCATGTTTACATGTAGGGTTCCACTCAGCATGCAACTGAGATCCTTCTAAATATATTTTTTAAAAAGCAATATTTTCATTGTTTTTGGTTGTGAAATTGGTACAGATTTTTTAAAACCCTTAAGACTTTCCGAGACACAGTCATGGTTGACAAACAGATGGTGGTTGATGCTAATAGCCAAACCGGTGCGCTGATTTCCCACCATCGGGGAAATAATTATTTTTGTAACGACTGTAATTTAATCGCGGTGGTCCACCTGTAATATTTCCGCCACTATACTTCACTGGATTTAGATCGGTTTCCCATATCAATGCAGAAAATAACTCAATAACTCATTTTTATAAATTGGTATTATTTTCCGCCAGCAATCTGCTCACCTGTTGATGATTTCTTTCGTGATAAAATTCAAGAACATTACATCAAGTGAGTAATTCTTGTTTTACATTTTCTCTCAATTTAGCGCTACAATAGCATGGTATTTTGGCGGAAGACTATGTTTGTTTATGCACCGATAACGTTTTGGTCACCATTATAAACAGAAAACGTCATTCGATTCAAAACAAAGGTGCGACAGTGATATTAAAAGAAGTGAGGGATCCCCCTCCCCTACAACCACCGTCAAACCGTGACAAAAAATAGTTTCATTTTTGTCTATGCCTACATACAATTTACAAACTAAAAAAAAAAAAAAAAAAAATCTGAGAACTAAAAGAAATAAAAGAGAGATACAGAAACCAAAGATTGAAGACTGCGTTAACCGTCAATCGTATTGGCAAAAAGAAATTGGATTGATTTTCAGTATTTTTTTCCATTATCTTTTTTATTTCCACATGGTGATTACAACTAGTCAATATAAGTCAAATTTTTCGTGAGAGGCCGATTTTTGGGCGAGTGCTAAAAAGTTCATTCTTTTTGTCACTTAATACACACTTAAATTGTTACTGATATGCACGTTTCATGATTCCTTCCCTGACATTTAAAAAGAAAAAAAACTTTTCAAAACATCATGTCATTTTATACCTTGTTTTAACACTGCCACATAATATCTTCAAGGGCGGATCCAGAGAGTTTATTGCCGGGCAAAGTTTGTGCCGGGAGAATGGGTGAGGGTTGAAGGGCTCTCTCAATCGAAATTTGCCTTTTTTGATAAATTTTCGGTCACTGCCGGGGGAGGGCGCCCCCTCCGCACCCATGGATTCGCCACTGATCTTGCTAAACTGCCGGACTTTATTAAACATGTTCTACTTTGGTACACGTATGCATGAATGTGAATTCCCGGGCAGGACTGAAATCAAAAGCACAATAAATTCAATGCAAATACCTTAATTGCCTACCTTTACGCGTATAGTGAAGATACCATTAAATATTTTGATCGTTTTCTCAATTCAACTGGGTTGAAAATGCTTGCGTGTTTATATTCGAATTTGAAAGAAAGTGTTCGAATATTGAACGGGCAAGTTGTGAAATTGGACGGGAAAAAAACTATTGGAATGAAGAATTTGTTGTTTTAAAAACTCACATTTTGCTTTCAAAAACCCTTCAGTCGCTTGATAGTGCCTAAAAAATGCATACATTTGGGGGAGGAATGAATTTGAATAAAGGTTCTAATGAATGTCTTTGAATAAATTGAATGCATGATTTCAGGCTGCGTTTAGTTTCCCGAGAAATTTCACATAGCCACATTAAAACATGTTGTTTTTCTGGAGGTATTCGGCCAGGAAAATACTGGTCAAATAATAATTTCTCCATTATTTTTAAATGTGTAATTGTTCCTGTTTTCGAATGATGATTTATAAAAATGAGAAAAAAACCTCACAATTTCATTCAAACCAATGATAACATTATTTCATTTTTTACTCAAGTATAAACGTTACCGGTTTTCGTTGTTCATTTTTTCAGCCTACACTGAACTCCTTGTGATCTCTTCTTGGACCTGAACTTTAAGTCTTCAAGAGCGAACCATCGAGGTCGGTGTGATGATGTTTAATAATGATTCTATCATGACCGTGGAAGGGGCGCGCCGTCCCCATATGAAACTGATGTAATTCGGTCTCCTTTCCAAACTTTTATCGGCGGGCAAAACAATAATACTAACAAGTCCAATAATGTGGATTGCCCGTAGTTGCAATGCCAACCGATTTAAAAAGAACCCACCTTTTTATTTACATGTTATCCCCCTCCCCCAGATAGGCCACTGCCATATCACGCCGACACATTCTCTGAATAATGATTCCTCCAAATTATGCCTCTTATACAAATTCTTCAGTTTATGCAGTGATGCTGTTTGTAATGCAGTGATTTTGTTCGTTTGTAATAGGCCCTGTATTGTTTCCTTTACAGATGAAGATCTGCGTCGCCACCATTCTGTCAATCGCCCTCCTTCTGGGTAACTCTGTCAAGCTCCGAGCTTCCGTTACTGGGCCGGTTCCCTCGGATGGCGATGGTCCTGCGTCTCAGGTGTGTCAGCAGTGCTGCCAGGGACCTGCTGCAATACCCGGCATACCAGGTCTGCCTGGGTCAGTAGGACCGATGGGGCCGTACGGTCAGCCGGGGTCAAAGGGCGATGCAGGTCAGCAAGGTGAGATTGGCCCTATTGGACCTATGGGTGAGCGGGGAGCACCTGGGAACACTGGGTCTAAAGGTGATGATGGGATTGGTCTGCCCGGCAAGATAGGTCCGAGAGGGCTACCTGGATTTGTTGGAGGAACTGGGGAAACTGGTGTCAAAGGTCAGAAGGGTGAGCCAGGGGAGACACCAGACGACTCCAACCAGCGGGTGGCATTCACCGTGGTGAGGACGAGCCACTCAGATACCTCTACGAGTCAAGATATCCGTTTGCCATTCCAGCAGGCCGAGACCCTTCTGCCGGGTACCAGCTTCGATCTCCAGACCGGCACGTTCACCTGCAGTGTGCCGGGCACCTACGTATTTACGTTTTCTGTTCTTAAGTATGGCAACAGCGGTGGCCTTTACATCCATCTTGTTAAAAACAACCACAAGGTGATTACTACCCATGGTACATCAAATCAACAAGGTCAGTTGTCTGGTAGCGCAGTGCTGGTTCTGCAGCGAGGAGACTCGGTGTATGTTACCATGTACGGTACGGCGCAGGGTTCTTCGACCTATCACTACACCTCATTCAGTGGCTTCCTCCTTTTCTCCGAATAAATGTATAATTAAATAAATAAAATCAAATCACAACGCATAAATATACAGGAGCAGTGCTGCATTTTGTTGTTTTCGCTTTCCATTTTGCCACAACAGTATAAACCAATGAATTAAAAGAAAAATATTCAATGTCATGATAATAAGAAAGATACTTGATTCTTAATACAAAGCATTTTACATTCAAGTATCAAAACGCTTTACAAGACATCAAAACTGCGTAAAAAAAACAGTTATAATTAAAAAGAAGTTAAATATATGACTTTTGAAAAAGAAGGTTTTAGCTGCGATTAAAAAAACCCTTCAAATTCATTATTTTTTGCTCAAAAAACGCGGAAGTCTGCACGGTCACTGTATGCCTTGCCAGGCTTTGGACGAACTGTAGGAAGGTTAAACTGAACCCCATCACAGCTTTAGTACGAATGTAGTACAGCTTTAGTACGAAACGCGTGAACTGATATTTACTCTGTGAAGTACCGTAGCGCTGCCTCACCATGGTGGATAGGTTTGAAAAGTACTGAAGTATCTTGAATTCATTCCGCACCGTAACCGAGAGCCAACGTAGTTTCTGAAGTACGAGCGTACGACCCTTCCTTCTGCATATATGTTGTTATTTCTTAAACTGGTAATCGTATGAACAAAAACAAACAGTTACAATAGTCTGTCTGGGGAGTAACAAATGCATGTATTAAAACAATAATGTTGTTGTTTTTTTCATTTGCATTTCCCATACCGTATACAGCTAGAGATTAAATGAAGTCTGGTGATATCATATATTTATCCTCGAAAACTTTTTTTCTTGAAAAAAAAAAGAGTTTCAAATTGCGCCACAGTGAACCAAGAACTCTCAACTTTTGTTAAACACTTTATTTTGTATCCCATGTTATACATGTGTAATTGAGTTTTGGTTTCATGTTAAAAGTTGAGTTTTAGAGCTTTCACTATGATGAAATTGTTTACAATTTAATGCAATTTGAGTTAATAATGTGACACTATATCAGCAGATTACGCAATTATGATTCTATAGTATGTATTTGATTCATTTTTCCAAGTATACATTTGAGGATGTGCTCTGTTTAACAGCTTAACTAATTTAAGCACAGAAATTAATCATATAACATGTAATCAGTAACGAATATAAATACTCAAAAACTGTATTTTGAACATTACTTTAATTGAACATTTAGCTGTTAACAACTTTAGCTGAAAAACCTTGTCCCAATCGTAATACATTCCATCAAATTCCTCTCAGGAAAGTAACATTTTGACCGTGTACTGAAGACCGTCAATAAAATCGTTTGTCGTTGAAATGAACGAGCATATCCCAGTCTGACTCTTACGAACAAAATAATTTCTTATTAAGTACTTAAATCTGTGATTATAGTTAACAATTCTAATCCCTTTGATATCACAAATTAATGCAAACAAAGTCAGTTAATTACCTGTATTTTTGTCCATTTTTGTTTGTTTTGACTTCTAGATTTGGGGATCGGTGTTAATGAAAGGCCGGGTTAACATTGGTTGAGGATGGATGGGGTGGAGGATGAATGATTAGTGGTGTCGAGGGGGTTAGGGATTGAAGATGAGGGGCGGGGAGCAAAATATGATGCCGATTGTTACTTATCTTTCAATAATTCATCGAGAACAATGAATGGCACTAAGAAGATTGTGTAGTCTACTTATCCCATTTACCCCATTCTTAAAATACTAAAACATGTAGACAGAACAAAATGAGATACCAAAAATGCTGGATGTCAGGCCCATGAATCTTTGTTCCCCTCCCTCCTCCCCGACACAACCAGAAGCCCACCGACAGTGTTGTTCTGCATCCGCCTGTGAAGGGCAGGGTGTTCAGGTTGGCTTGGGTTTGAAGGGTGATAGAGATAAGGTGGTTGCGTTTTGCAGATTAATGGGAGATGGGTGAGAATGAAAGGGAGAGCATTGGTGAGAGAGGCTGAATAGGGTGAAAGCTGTACGATTTCCTCACACGCTCATCTTACAAACGCCGGGTATGTTAGGGCCAGGGTCATCGGCACGTACATGGGGGAGGTGGGTGTGTGCAGGGGCGGATCCAGGAATTTTCGCCCGAGGGAGGGGTTCATCGGCAAAACAAATCTGAAATGCAGACAGTTTTTTTCTCCGGACACATGGCCGCAAAAGGCGGGCATTATTATTGTTACCAGTAAAACATGTTCTTCCGCAATTTTTGAATATCCGTTGGCAGATTTATTTCAGTAAAAATAGCTTTGCTGTACGCTCCCATCGTGGTAAACCATGGACCCGGATGCAAATTTTCTTTTCCTAAACTACACCCACATACATGGTTGTTTAGCGCCCTCTACGATACTTTTATGATACGTACGCAGGTATACGTACGCAGGTGAAGTACCGTAGCGCTGCCTCACCATGGTGGATAGGTTTGAAAAGTACTGAAGTATCTTGAATTCATTCCGCACCGTAACCGAGAGCCAACGTAGTTTCTGAAGTACGAGCGTACGACCCTTCCTTCTGCATATATGTTGTTATTTCTTAAACTGGTAATCGTATGAACAAAAACAAACAGTTACAATAGTCTGTCTGGGGAGTAACAAATGCATGTATTAAAACAATAATGTTGTTGTTTTTTTCATTTGCATTTCCCATACCGTATACAGCTAGAGATTAAATGAAGTCTGGTGATATCATATATTTATCCTCGAAAACTTTTTTTCTTGAAAAAAAAAAGAGTTTCAAATTGCGCCACAGTGAACCAAGAACTCTCAACTTTTGTTAAACACTTTATTTTGTATCCCATGTTATACATGTGTAATTGAGTTTTGGTTTCATGTTAAAAGTTGAGTTTTAGAGCTTTCACTATGATGAAATTGTTTACAATTTAATGCAATTTGAGTTAATAATGTGACACTATATCAGCAGATTACGCAATTATGATTCTATAGTATGTATTTGATTCATTTTTCCAAGTATACATTTGAGGATGTGCTCTGTTTAACAGCTTAACTAATTTAAGCACAGAAATTAATCATATAACATGTAATCAGTAACGAATATAAATACTCAAAAACTGTATTTTGAACATTACTTTAATTGAACATTTAGCTGTTAACAACTTTAGCTGAAAAACCTTGTCCCAATCGTAATACATTCCATCAAATTCCTCTCAGGAAAGTAACATTTTGACCGTGTACTGAAGACCGTCAATAAAATCGTTTGTCGTTGAAATGAACGAGCATATCCCAGTCTGACTCTTACGAACAAAATAATTTCTTATTAAGTACTTAAATCTGTGATTATAGTTAACAATTCTAATCCTTTGATATCACAAATTATTGCAAACATAGTCAGTTCATTACCTGTATTTTTGTCCATTTTTGTTTGTTTTGACTTCTAGATGTGGGGATCGTGTTAGTGAAAGGCCGGGTTAACATTGGTTGAGGATAGATGGGGTGGAGGATGAATGATTAGTGGTGTCGAGGGGGTTAGGGATTGAAGATGAGGGGCGGGGAGCAAAATATGATGCCGATTGTTACTTCATCAAGAACAATGAATGGCACTAAGACGATTGTGTAGTCTACTTATCCCATTTACCCCACGGATTCTTAAAATGCTAAAACATGTAGACAGAACAAAATGAGAAACCAAAAATGCTGGATGTCAGACCCATGAGTCTTTGCCCCCCTCCCTCCTCACCAACACAACCAGAAGCCCACCGACAGTGTTGTTCTGCATCCGCCTGTGATGGGCAGGGTGTTCAGGTTGGCTTGGGTTTGAAGGGTGGTAGAGATAAGGTGGTTGCGTTTCGCAGCTTAATGGGAGATGGGTAAGAATGCGAGGGAGAGTATTGGTGAGAGAGGCTGAATAGGGTGAAAGCTGTACGATTTCCTCACACGCTCATCTTACAAACGCCGGGTATGTTAGGGCCAGGGTCATTGCCACGTGCATGGGGGAGGTGGGTGTGTGCAGGGGCGGATCCAGGAATTTTCGCAGGAGGGAGGGGTTCATCGGCAAAACAAATCTGAAATGCAGACAGGTTTTTTCTCCTGACACTTGGCCGCCAAAAGGCGGACATTATTATTGTTACCAGTAAAACATGTTCTTCCGCAATTTTTAAATATCCGTTGGCAGATTTATTTCAGTACAAATAGCTTTGCTGTACGTTCCCATCGTGGTAAACCATGGCCCCGGATGCGAATTTTCTTTTCCCAAACTACACCCACATACTTGGTTGTTTAGCGCCCTCTACGATACTTTTATGATACGTACGCAGGTACATAATTATATTTCCCCACATTTTGGCGAGCAGTGCGATAGCTCAGTCGATAGGGTTGTGATTTTGCATTGCAAGGTCGCAGGTTCGATTCACCGTTGTCTTGTCCTCGATTTTTTTCTTTTGTAACCTTAGGCTTCAGAGGATATTTTGTTAAAGGGAAATAAAGTCCGAATTTCATTACGTTCGAATTCATTTCTTTTTTTCTAATTTATATTTTCTTCTCACATTTTTTAGAAAAGTAATTTCCAAAACGCCATAGCGTACACCCATTATGCGAATGACGTTTGGGAGAAAACAAAATCGCGCCAATGCAGGATGGTAAAGGGTGTACACCGGTAAATAGGCTTAAACGCATCCGCCAAGTACATGAAAGAAAGTTACACCCTCAAAATATTCTATATTAGAGAGTTCTGAAAGCCATAAAATTGGGGATTTAAAGAGATAAGGCAAAGAACCCTCTGGCCCGGATTTGGGGCTCCCAATTCTGAGCATTTTGGATGCAATTGGGCTCGAAAGTGGCGCTATTGTGTCATGTTGTGGAGGGATCGTTTTTGAAGATGGCTACTGTTCCACTTTGGGGGGAAATAGGGGTCGCCTTCTTTGGGTGAGAATATCTCGAAAAGTCAATGGTCAACCCACAAAAAAAATAAAAATAAAATAAAACATGACCCGTGAGAGTTCTGGGTATTTTTCCAGGAATTTTGAAGTATGGGCATTTAGCACTGGTGTCTATGGGAATGTTAATACAGGGCTGTACCCCAAGACCTGTAAATCGGCTCCCAAAGACATAAGTGATAACTACACGCACTTCCCAATTTTTCTTTTTTTCTAGTAATACTCATGACTGTAGATCTCCAACGCATGGTGTTTGAAATTTTAATTGAATACATGTAGTATTTCTTAAGTTGTTGCCCCCAAAACGAGTTAATTCTGTATTTCTAAATTTGAATTTCGTCCTGTGATTTGTCATGATGACTGCGTAACATTATGAGATTTAATATTATGGGGGAACTGTCAAACAATGAAACAATAATACATGTTTGACCGAAACAAATATAGTATCTTAAACGCGAAAAATACAAACCGAATGAAAACAGAAAGACAACGTCCAAGAAATATGACACACTCGTTTTTGTTGGGGCCGGCAATAACTCGAGCACTAGGCCCAGATGTGTTAAGTTGTAAGTTCGGCCAGTAATCGGTCTTGATATATTACTCATGAGGAAATTCTATTTCGCGAGAAACCGTCAAACAACTAAAGAAAGTTAATTTCGAGAAAAGGTGCGCTAAATAAAACAAGCGTTATGTTTCCATCAATAGAGGGGCGCCTCATAAATAGGGGTCTCCATAAAAGAGAGCAACTGCCAAGACCCATTGGCAAAAACAATAAGCGTAAAAACAGTATCTGCAACTGTGTGTTTTCTTGTGGTGTCTCCCCCCCCCAGCTGGTAATGTGGCCCCTCCCCCTCCCCCATGCCCGGAGCTGGCCATGGTGATGCTACTCAGACACTCCGGTTGAAACTGATTCCCGATAAATTTCTCTCATCCAAACTTCATTTAAGAAAAAAAAAAGGCTTGTTTCCGCTGTCATATGAAAATCAGACTCAAGTGAAAACTTATAACACCTTCACCCTAGTATTGGTTGAAATGTCTTACTTTGGTAAACGTATTTACCAAATTGAATTCAATGTACAAGTTACCTAGATTGCACACTTGTTATGCGGGTGATGAAGATACCCTGAAACATGTTTATATTTTCGCTAAACTCAACCGGGTGCGAAAACGCTTGCCCGTGTTTAAGTGCATTTGAAAGAAAGTTTTGCATTTTTGAAAGAGCGAGGGTGAGAAATTGGAATAAAATTTGAATGAAGATGCTGCTTTAAAACTCACATAATTATGTCTTCTACAAACATTAATGTGATTGACTTACTAGCACCCTATTATTGGTTAAACTCTCTCGCGTGAGCGGTCACTCTACTAATTATCACCAGCTAGACACGCACTATAATATTAATGAGTCTGTATTTCGTAGGGTCCTAAATTCACGCTACCCCGGATAAGAGACACCCCGGCGGAGAGACGCCCAATGCAGCATCATTTATTAATCCTCGGAAGTATTTGTTTTCTTTCTAAATAAAACAAACAAACAAACAAACAAAGAAAGAAATGAGTTTGAATTGCATCATAGTGGACCAATGACTCTTAAATGTCATTATTGTTTTTTCTTTCTTGCTTGCCAAATTATTTTCATTGGATTTTTAACGTGTTAAAAGTTTGGTCTTAGAGTTTAATTCTGATGAAATGATTGTTTACGATTTAATGAAATTTTAATTGTTACTGTGACACTATCAGAGCATTGTTAAAATGCAGTTATAATTCTATTGCAAATGATTATTTTATTCTACAAAAGGTGTTGTTTATTTTCAAGTGCATTTACATTTCATAATATCTCTTTGTTTGACTGCTTAACTAATTTAGTAATATCATGTGATAAGATATAGAAAACATAAATTCTAAAAAAAAAAGGTTTTCGAAAACTCTAGTTTTTGATAATGTGGGACATAATACATGCCATTTGTAATACACTCTGGAGGAATAAAATCGCATTCTCCGGAAAGTAGAATTGCAAAGACATTTTGAATATTTACAAAAAAAAAGTTAAAGAAATCGTTTCTCGTCGAAATGAACGAACAAATACCAATCTGACTCTTGTGAACAAATGTCCTATTAAGTACTTAAATCAGTGATTATTATTAACAAGTGGCGTAACCCGGAAAGCTAGGGAGGGCGTGACTCACCACTCGGCCTGCCTGGGATTCGGGGGAGGCGCTTAACTCTTTTGAATGCTTCCTCCACAAAATGAGGAGTCTTAATTAAGGTCCCTTTAATGAACCACGCCAATGAGTAATACTTGGCAGCGTAATATCTCTCGAAAATACTAGGTTTAAAAACGACACACCCTAGATAGGTAAAATAACAGGTACTGTCTGGAATTTTGGGAAGTATTGTTCCGCTTGAAATCAGGGGCACACTTAGTGATCATTTTGGACTTTCGGTAGAATATGGGCCACCGTCTTTTCAAATTTTCTCAGTAGGTATTCTTGGGCCGGTCTATTTTAGAGGGGAAAATTGTTAGTTGTCATTAGCAGAAAATTGATGAGTGAATAACTAAAAACAGTGGCACTCGATAGGTTACCCAACGAAAAACAAAATGTCACGACACGACTAGTAATGCTGTAAAAATAGATTTACTCTTCCTCTTCCTTTCGTCGAAACTTTTAATAGGAAGGGGAAAAACAACACTCTAGCATTAAATAAGCACCCCCCTCCTCCTCCACCTCAGCATATTGGTTCGGGATTCGCCGTTGGCTGCCCAGGGTGGTTAGAAGGGGGAAGGGATGGTGGGGGCAGGGGCTCAATATGGGGATTCGAGCTTGGCTTGGAGATCAGGCTATTGAAGGCTAGTGTTTTCTAAGAAAAGAAGTTTGTTGCACATGGTAGGATCCAAACAGTTGGGGTAAGTTTGGGATTAGGTTTGATTAGGCGAGGGTCAAGATCGGGGTTGGCCTAATTATGTGTTTGGTTTTTGGTATAGGTTGGGCTCAATAACCGGAGGAGGGAGGGCCTCAATTAGCGAGGAGGGGGTTCTGCAGGTGCAAGGTCGATTGCATGCCGAGAAGTTGCCGAGCCGAGCGCACGTTTGACTAGTGGATGGGGATAGATGAATGGTTATAATTAAGTTGCCTTTTGGAATGGCTGGGCTCTGCAAAATAAGTATACTTCACCGTAAGAGGGCGGCAACTGTACATAGACCGGATATTATGAACACAATATATTGAAGTTCTTATTACTTTTCTTTTCAAGCTAAATTATTACGCCTTCGGTTTTTCTATCAAAAAATGTAGACTGCATAACCTGACTACAAAATACTACCCACCAAATGCGTGGCTCCATTAAGTAACATAAAGCGCAAAAAAAAAAACACTGATTGAATCACGTATGGCCGGTGATCGTCATTATTCTATCCACCAATCATAGTTAGTCACCCAACAAGTCAGTGACCACAAGTGAGTGGTCTGTGATTGACAGGTGCCAATCACAATCCACGTGTTTGAATAGGTCACCAACATCCATACAGTCATTCCTCCAATTAGATGCGTCTATTTGAGTGTCGGATATACAAGCTTCGGGTTCAACGTGTGGCAATGTAACACATCATTTCCGTCTGATTAATATGAAGCAAGTCAGTGATATATGATTGACAGCGCGCAGGGGGCCAATCACCAACCGGGCTTGCAAGTTCCTCAGTCACTGCTCGGGAAATCGACGTCAATCTTTAAGTCACAAGCTGCCGGCTCACTTCTCACAACGACCGCAGCTCATGTTCACGTTCAGACGACAACCCGAGAAAACTGTTTGCAAGATCGAACAAGAATTGCACGGTGAGTGTTGTAAACAATCTTTCACGATAATTCTGCAAACTTTAGGATTGATCTTTTTTGATAAATGATATTAACACAAACTTGCTTATAGCCAAAATGGCGAGGTATAAATATTTCCGACCATGATTATCCTGTTTCCATGCGGTTACTCGATAACTTATCGATTATTGGTGCTTGTGAATCATAACCAGGTATTATGTTGTATAGACTATAGGTGAATTAGCTTTTAGTCTGAACAGTTGATGCGGATTCAAGCCAACATTTTGCGAGGCCAAATTTTCAGGCAATAAAAGCTATAGAACAAAAATCGGTGTTTTTTTTTCTAGTTTGTTCGGAATAAGGAATTCCTGTCTAACAATATTTCTGCTACTACTTACATGGTGCACTCTCGACGCACAGTAATTGCCCAAATACTGAATAGTGAAAAACAACACTATGAATTCATGGAAGTGTTATAGTTTTTGTTATTGCCATTCAGATTTGCCAGTTTTCCAGTCAAACCTGAGTGTATTACATCAAGTTCCTTTTTGTTATTGAAGTTCACGCACTTACACAATATTATTCAGATGAAAAATTTGAACCTGTTTGTGTTCAAAGAAAGAAATCTTGTGGAAGCTCTGAACTTGACCCATATTATCAGTATGATCAATCACCCCCTTTATTTTCTTGCTAGTTTTCCCTGTTTATTGTATTAACCATAAAATCCCGATGCGATGCGCTTACATTTTTTGTAATCACTCTAACTAGTTCAGTATAAAAGGTTATGCGGAAATTGGCCACGGACGAACGTATAAAGGAAATCGGGACATCTCAAACATCCTGTCCTATGTTGTGCTTTGAACATTGGGATAATCTCAATACCCTCTGCGCCTTGTTTTTAAATTGTGTCATTACACTAGATCACAATGCGCCATTCCGGTTTGATCACTATATAGGCCTGAACGTTAATACTTTCAGGCCTTGCACGATAAAAATGTCACTGGTCAGAATAGACTAGAGGGCGCAAATACGAACGGACTGGATTATGATCACACACACACACAGTTTTATTCAAGTTCAAATTGCTTTATCTAGCCGGATTCATTTCTGGTAATTATGTTGAGGGTTGATGTTTGTACCAATTATTCGTGCCGTCTGCTCTGCTGTCCGACTTCATGTGGAGTGCCGTGGCCTCGTGGTTAAGGGCATAGAATTCGTGGTCTGCGGGTAATTCTGCGGGTTGGGGGTTCGAGTCCAGCCAGGGGTTATGGTGCGTGTGCCCTTGGGCAAGGCACTTTGTCACTTATTGTTTCTCTCCACCCAGGAGTAAATGGGTACCTGTGAGGGCAGAGATGGTTATGTGATTGATTTAGCTTGCTTGCGCCTAACAGGCAGCATCGAGCTGTATACTCCCAAGGGAGCTGAGATGGTATTTGGAATGTTTAATTGGCCCAATGATCGGGGTAAAAATAATACTGTTAGCGCCGTGATTAAGTTTACTAAAAAGGGCGTTTTTAAATGTCGATTATTATTATTACTTCAACGTTTAAAGCACCAACTTTCCGATGAATTCAGCCATGTTTGCATGTAGGATTCCACTCAGCATTCTGTTAAATATCTTTTTTCAAAAAGCAATATTTTCAGTGTTTTAGGTTGTGCAATTGGTACAAATTTTTATTTTCTTGAACCCCAAAATTTTCCTAGACACAGTCATGGTTGACAAACAGATGGTGGCTGATGCTAATAGCCAAACCGGTGCGCTGATGTCCCACCACCGGGGAAACAATTCTTTTTGTAACGACTGTAACTTAACTGCGGTGGTCCACCTGTAATATTTCCGCCACTTTACTTCACTGGTATCAGATCGGTTTCCCATATCAATGCAGCAAATTACTCAATAACTCATTTTTATCAATTGGTATTATTTTCCACCAGCATTCTGTTTTATGTGTTGAAGATTTCTTCCTTGAAATATGTGTTCATTCCTTTATACAAAGTTTTTTAAATTCAAGTCTTGTTATACTTTATAATTATCAGACAGTACCTTCAAGGGTGGATCCAGAGAGTTACTGCCGGCGGTGCAGGTTGTGCCGGGGAAAGGGTGTGGGTGTAAGGGCTCCCTCAAGTGAAATTTGGCCTCATTTCATAACATTTAGGTCACTGCCTCCACACCCCTGGATCCGCCACTGATCTTGCTAAACTGCCGGATTTTATTAAACATGTGTTACTTTTGTAAACGTATGCATGAATGTGAATTCCCGAGCAGGACTGAAATCAAAAGTACAATAAATTCAATGCAAAAAAAACCATATATTGCTTATTTTTTCCGCGTATAGTGAAGATACCATTAAATATTTTGATCACTCGCTAAATTTAACTGGATTTGAAAAAAAAAGTTGCGAATTTGAAAGAAAGTGTTCGAATATTGAAATACTGATATTCAAGTCTTCAAGAGCCAACCATCGAGGTCGGTGAGGTGATGTCTAATTGATTCTATCATGACCGTGGAAAGAGCAGGCCGTCCCCACAAAAAACAGTGATGTAATTCGGCCTCTTTTCCTGACTTTTATCGGCGGGCAAAAGTAATAACTGCCATATCACTCCGAACACTTTCTCTGAATAACGATTCCTAAGAAATGTTATGAATACATACATGTCTCTGAGACAAATTGTTCAGTTTATGTTACATCATTATATATAGTTATTGCTTTTGTTTTAGTTTTATGTATAGGCCCTATTTTGTTTTCTTTACAGATGAAGATCTGTGTGGCTACCATTCTGTCAATGGCCCTGATTCTGGGTAACTCTTTCAAGCTCCGAGCTTCCGTTACTGGGCCGGTTCCCTCGGACGGTGATGGTCCTGCGTCTCAGGTGTGTCAGCAGTGCTGCCAGGGACCTGCTGCAATACCCGGCATACCAGGTCTGCCTGGGCCAGTAGGCCAGATGGGGCCGTATGGTCAGCCGGGGTCAAAGGGCGATGCAGGTCAGCAAGGTCACAAAGGTGATGTTGGGCCGATTGGACCTATGGGTGAGCGGGGAGCACCTGGGAACACTGGGTCTAAAGGTGATGATGGGATTGGTCTGCCCGGCAAGATAGGTCAGAGAGGGCTACCTGGTGTTGTTGGAAGAATCGGAGAAACTGGTGTCAAAGGTCAGAAGGGTGAGCCAAGGGAGACTCCAGACGACTCCAACCAGCGGGTGGCATTCACCGTGGTGAGGACGAGCGTCTCAGATGAATCTAGGAGTTACGACACCCGTTTGCCCTTCCAGCAGATCGAGACGCTTCTGCCGGGTACCAGCTTCGAACTCGAGACCGGCACGTTCGCCTGTAGTGTACCGGGCACCTACGCATTTATGTTTTCTGTTCTTAAGTATATCAACACCGGTGGCTTTGACATCCATCTTGTTAAAAACAACTACCATGTGATCACTACTCATAGTACATCAAATCAACGTGGTCAGTTGTCTGGGAGCGCGGTGCTGGTTCTGCAGCGAGGAGACACGGTATATCTTACCATGAACGGTAGGGCGTATAGTGATTCCAACCATCACTACACCTCATTCAGCGGCTTCCTCCTTTACCCGGAGTCAATTAAATAATTAATAAATAATCACCTCGCATAAATATACAGGAGAAGTGCTGCCCCAAAAAACCTCGCTTTCCATTTTGCCGAAACAATAACCAACGAATTAGTAAAAATAATATTCAATGACATAATACAAACAATAAATGACGACAAAATGTTCCCTATTGGTACCATCAGCAGCTATGATAAAAATGAGTAATGTTTAATATATCTTTAGCATTAAAATATCAAAACGGTTAACAAGACATCAAAACTACTGAAACAAAATCATTAAAAATCAGTTAAAATAATAGTTGTTTTTGGAAGGAAATATTTTAAGCTGTGATTTGAAAAATCCAAATTCACCAATCTTTCTCATTTCGGCTGACAGTCTGTTCCACAGACGCATACATGGTAAATGCACAGTCCCCGTATGCCTTGCCAGGCTTTGGACACATTGGGTGGTCGAAATTAACCCCGTCACAGCTTTTCTCCAAATAAATAAATAATTAAATAAATAAAATTAAACCACAACTCATAAATATACAGGAGCAGTTCTTCTCTTTTTTGTTTCGCTTTCCATTTTGCCAAAACAGTAACCAATGAATTAAAAGAAAAATGTCAATGTCATGATAATAAGAAAGATAATTGATTCTTAATACAAAGCATTTTACATTCAAGTATCAAACCGCTTTACAAGACATCAAAAATGCATAATCAAACATTTAATTGAAAAGAAGTTAAATTGATGACTTTTTCAAAAAGAAGGTTTAAGCTGCGATTAAAAAAACCTCCAAATTCATTACTTTTCTCAAATAACGTGGAAGTCTGCACGGTCACTATATGCCTTGCCAGGCTTTGGACAAACTTTAGGAAGGTTGAACTGAACCCCATCACAGCTTTTAGTACGAATGTTAAACGGGTGAACTGATATTTACTCTGTGAAGTACCGTAGCGCGCGGCTGCCTCACCATGACGGATAAGTTTGAAAAGTACCGAAAAATCATGAAATTCATTCCGCTCCGTAACCGAGAGCCAACGTAGTTCCTGAAGTACGGGCGTACGACCCTTCCTTCTGCATATATGTTGTTACCTCTTAAACTGGTAATCGTATGAAAAAAAACATAACCGGTTACAAAAGTCTGTCTGGGAAGTAACAAATGCACGTATTAAAAAACTGTGGTGTTTTTTTTCATTTGCCTTTCGCATAACGTATACAGCCAGAGATTAAATGAAGTCTGGTGATATCATTTATTTATCCTCCGTCACTTTTTTCTTGAAAAAAAAACCAAGGGTTTCAAATTGCGCCACAGTGAACCAAGAACTCTCAACTTTTGTTAAACACTTTATTTTGTATCCCATGTTATACATGTATAAGTGAGTTTTTGTTTCATGTTAAAAGTCGAGTTTTAGAGCTTTCACTTTTGATGAAATTGTTTACGATTTAATGTTATTTGAGTTGATAATGTGACACTATATCAGCAGATTACGCAATTATGATTCTATAGTATATATTTGATTCTAAGAAACATCTTTTTCCAAGTATACATTTGAGGATGTGCTCTGTTTAACAGCTTAACTAATTTAAGCACAGAAATTAATCATATAACATGTAGTCAGTATCGAATATAAATACTCAAAAACTGTATTTTGACATTACTTTAATTGACCATTTAGCTTTTAACAATGTAGAAAACCTTGTCCCACTTGTGATACATTTCATCAAATTCCTCTCAGGAAAGTAAAATTACAGAGACATTTTGACCGTTTGCTGAAGACAGTCAATAAAATCGTTTGTCGTTGAAATGAACGAGCAAATCACAGTCTGAATCTTACGAACAAAATAATATCTTATTTAGTACTTAAATCTGTGATTATAGATAACAATTTTAATCCCTTTGATATCACAAACCATTGCAAACAGAGTCAGTTAATTACATGTTTTTTGTCCATTTTTGTTTGTTTTGACTTCTAGATTTGGGGATCGTGTTAATGAAAGGCCGGGTTAACATTGGTTGAGATTGGATGGGGTGGAGGATGAACGATTTGTGGTGTCGATGGGGTTAGGGATTGAAGATGAGGGGCGGGGAGCAAAATATGATGCCGATTGTTACTTATCTTTCAATAATTCATCGAGAACAATTGATGGCACTAAGACGATTGTGTAGTCTACTTATCACATTTACCCCACGGATTCTTAAAAAGCTAAAACATGTAGACAACAAAATGAGAAATGAAAAATACTGGATGTTCGGCCCACCTTTGCCCCCTCCCCCCCTTCCTCCCCCAACACAACCGGAAGCCCACCGACAGTATTGTTCTGCATCCGCCTGTGAAGGGCAGGGTGTTCAGGTTGGCTTGGGTTTTAAGGGGACAGGTTGCGTTTCGGAGATTAACGTGGGGGGGGGGGGTGGGGGAGGGGGGCCTGCCCTTTTCCATTCAAAGGCTTACCCCCCTAATAATTTGTAAAGAGTGCCCCTTTTTTGAAGAAGAAGTGCCTTTTTTCTGATCAAGTACCCTTTTTTAAAAAGAAGAGGTGCCCTTTTTGTGGGACATGCCGTTTTGGCTGCCATTTTCAGAATTTGGCACATGTATCGCGTAAAAAAGCAACATATATTGGCCGTTTGTGTTCGTTTGTTCTCAAAAAGTCAATGGTCAACCCACAAAAAAATGAAAATAAAATAACAGATGACATGTTGATTACCTTTTTTTTCTCTGCCATTATACCTGTGAGAGTTCAGAGTGTTTTTACAAAAAAAATTGAAGTATGGGCATTTAACATTGGTGTCTATGGGAATTCTAATACAGGGCTGCACCCCAAGACCTGTAAATCGACTCCTAAAGCCGTAAGTGATCATTACACGTACTTCCCGATTTTGTTTGTTTGTTTTTTTTTTCTTAGTAATACTTATGACTGTAGATCTCCAACGCATGGTGTTTGAAATTTTAATTGAATACTTGAGTATTTCTTGAGTTGTTGCCCCCAAAACGAGTTAATTCTGTATTTCAAAATTTAAATTTCATCCAGTGATTTGTCATGATGACTGCGTCATTATGGGGAAACTGTCAAACAATGAAACATTAATACATATTTGACCGAAACAAGTATAGTATCTTAAACGCGAAAAATAAAAACTGAATGAAAACAGAAAGTCAACGTCGAAGAAATATGACACATTCTTCTTTTTTTGGGGGGGGGGGGGCGGCAATAACCCGAGCCTACCAGGCCCAGATGTTTAAGTTGTAAGTTCGGCCTGTAATCGGTCTTGATGTTTTACTCTTAAGGAGATTCTTTTTTCGCGAGAAACCGTCTAACAACTAATGACAGTTTATTTCGAGAAACAAACTAGTGTTAAGTTTCCATCAATAGAGGGGGCGCCTCATAAATAGTGGTCTCCACAAAGCGAGCAACTGCTAAGCCCCCATTGACAAAAACCATAAGCTTAAATATTATCTTCAATTGTGTGTTTTCTGCTGGTGTGTCTCTCCCCCTCCCCCCCCCCCCCCCAGCTGGTAATGTGGCCCCTCCCCCTCCCATGTCCGGAGCCGGCCATGGTGCTGCTCCTCAGACACTCGGGTTAATTCTGATTTCTTTCTTCCAAACTTCATTTAAGAAAACCAAAAGCTTCTTTCCGGTGTCATATGAAAATCAGACTCCTGTGAAAACTGATAAGTTCACCTTTACCCTAGTATTGGTTGAACATGTCTTACTTTGGTAAACGTATTTACCAAATTGAATTCAATGTACAAGTTACCTAGATTGCACACTTGTTATGCGGGTGATGAAGATACCCTGAAACATTTTTATATTTTCGCTCAACTCAACCGGGTGCGAAAATGCTTGCCCGTGTTTAAGTGCATTTGAAAGAAATTTTTGCAATTTTGAATGAGCAAAGGTAAGAAATTGGACTAAAATTTGAATGAAGATGCTGCTTTAAAACTCACATAATTATGTCTTAGTTTGGTCTTAGAGTTTAAATATTGATGAAATGATTGTTTACGATTCAATGCAATTTTAGTTGTTAATGTGACACTATCAGAGCATTGTTAAAACGCAGTTATAATTATATTGCAAATGATTATTATATTGTACAAAAGTTGTGGTTTATTTTCAAGTGCATTTACATTTCATAATATCTCTTTGTTTAACTGCTTAACTAATTCAGTAATATCATGTGATAAGGTATAGAATATAAATTCTAAAAAAAAATGTTTTGAAACTCTACTTTTTGATAATGTGGGACATACATGCCCCTTGTAATAAACTCTGGAAGAATGGAATTGAGTTCTCCGGAAAGAAGAATTGGAAATACATTTTGAATATTTACTAAAAAAAAGTTAAAGAAATCTTTTCTCGTCGAAATCTGGCTCTTGTGGACAAATATCTTATTAAGTACTTAAATCAGTGATTATTATTAACAATTCTAGTCAATTTGATATCAAAAATATTTGCACCAATTCAGTGAATTACTTTGACTTTCTGTACAGTTATTTTGCTGTTTTGTCGTCTTGAATTTGGGGTTCGTGTTCAAAGCCCGGTACAGATGTGTGTCGAGGGGGTTAGAGGTTGAAAATGGGAGGGGGCAACAAAACTGTAACCAAAAGTTATTTATCATTCAATAATTGAACAAGAGCAGTAAATATTACTAAGACGATGGTGTAGTCCACTCGTTTCATTTTCCCCACGGTTTCTTGAAATATAATAATTAATAATTTGGGAGGCTAATCATCCTTACTCGCAGCTGGGATGCTGAATTGCGAAGGACGCGGCTACAACGTGGTCGGGCCGCTGGCACGTAAAGGCGCCTATGGCTGCGGCCACATCGACCCATATATGACCAGGGAGCACAGCCTGAGATCGAAAGTGTTTGATTTTACCTGAGGGAGGAAAACCGGAGGGCACGGAGAAAAACCTTCGTGGCACAGGAGAGAACCAACGCACAACTCTACTCACACGTGATCCGCGGCCAGGATTCGAACCGTGGCCACCTTGGTGAGAGGCGAGCGCTTTACGCATAAGCCACCCACGCCGCCCAAAATGCTAGCATTATTTTTTTTTTTCAATTTCAAGAACATTTATTTCCATCTTTTCACAACATTTGACTATAATACAAAATAATGAAAAATTATATTGATGGAGGCATGCTAAAAAAGCCGAAGCTTATAACATATAACATGCCTGTAAACATACATAACAACTCACACGATAGACGAACGTTTAGAATCAAAAAAGAAGCACAAACAAACAATTAGAGAAAAGGTCAAACAAATGTGATAAACATTACAAAAGTGCAATAATAATAACGGAAGCGTATAGAACAATAGAGGAGCAGCGGCAGAGATGACAAGATAAATAAAAAGCAAAGCAAGAGGTACAAAGCAGGCAAATTAAACTGAGAGATACGAAAAAGCGGAGAAGCTATGTAATATAATGGGCGAGCAGATGCGTCTTATAATGATTTTTAAATCTGCCTACAGAGGATTGAGATTTGATAAGTGGGTCAAGTCCATTCCAGAGACGTGGTCCATAGAAGCGTAGGCTATTCATTGAGTAGAAAGTGCGAGTGAATGGTACATACAGGTTTTTGTGAGATCTGGTGTGATATTGGTGAATATTATTAACAGAGGTAAAGTACGATGAGAATGTGCAGGGAAGGAGATTATTGGTAAATTTATACATTAGGATACCTGTTTGAAGTTTATTAATATCCGGCGATGAGTGTTAGTGTGCGTAATTTGGCGAACAAAGGTGCGGTGTGGTCACGGGGGAGAGACAGGGTGCATATGCGAAATGCTCTTTTCTGGACTTTGATTAAAGAATGGAGTTTATTGTAGATGTGCGTGCCCAAACGATGTTACAGTAGTTCAGATAGGGAAGGATCAGTGTGTTATATAGCGTGAATAGAGTTGTGGTAGGTAAAAACGAGCGGAGCTTGGAGAGTACACCTGTGTTGCGGCTTATTACATTAGAGACGGAGGCTATGTGATGAGACCAGGAGAGTTTATCATCGATAATAACACCAAGGAATTTCGTGGAATGAACTTTACAGAAAGCAGTACCATTTATCCTCACAGCTTCATGTTGACTGGAGTAGGATGACCTACTTAAGATCATGTACTTAGTCTTAGAGGAATTAAGGGAGAGCTTGTTCGCTTGGAACCACGATGAAATTTTAACAAGCTCGAAATTCAAGATGTTGATCAGTGAAGCAAAGTTTGAATGTGAGAAGAGAATAGTAGTGTCATCGGCAAAAAGGATAAAAGACAAGAGAGGAGAACTACAGTGAAGATCATTAACGTATTGAAGAAACAGCAAAGGGCCAAGGATAGAGCCTTGCGGCACGCCATAGTGGATTGTCATGGGAGAAGAATCGCAGTTTTTTTACTGTAGTATATACTGTCTCCTATTTGATAGGTAATCAAAAAACCACTGAAGAGCGACGCCTCTAACTCCGTAATACTCAAGCTTAGATAGGAGAATGGAATGGTCAATCGTATCGAAAGCCTTAGAAAGATCAATGAATAAACCAACAATGTGTAGTTTATCAGAGAGAGAGCTAGAGAGGTAATCAACGAGATAGATAAGCGCCATATCTGTGGAATACTAATTCCGAAAGCCGAATTATAATGTAGTCAGGAAAAAATAATGAGGGAAAAATGAAACGCATCCCCACGCCTATCGATTCTGTAACGGCCAGCTTGCGGGGTGTCAGGCCCTTTTACCTGCCCCCTTCCCCTCCATTCACAGCCTAACAGAACTGGAAGCACATGAAGACTTTGGTTCTGAATCCGACGTTGAGGGGCAGGGTGTTTAGGCCGTGTTGGGTCTGAAGGTTGTTAGACATTAATTTGGTGGTTGTGTTCCCCAGATTGTCGGAAGATGGGTGAGATGGGGTGTTGTGGCAAAGCCTTGGTGAGAGAGGCTGGATAGGGTGAAAGTTGAACCCACGTCAGCTGGTATGTTAGGGGCAAGGTCGTTGCAAAGTGCAGCGGCGAGGTCTGAGTCCCGATTTAGTAAACATGCATCTGCGCATTAAACAAGCGGCTAGCTCCTAAGACCAGACGTCGTAGTATGGACGCCCTGTCCTCTTTGCCCCTGGTTATAGCTGTCCCAACACCCCCAAGTGATTTTCAAATATCCCGTGGCAGATTTATTTCAGTAAAGCATATTTTTTTGCTGTACGTTCCCATCGTGGTCAAACTCATGGTCCCGGCCGGATGTTGAGATAGATACGATACGTCACTTCAAACTCAGTGGCGTAACCCGGAAAGCTAGAGAGGGCGTGCCTCACCACTCAGCCAGCCTGGGATTCGAGGGAGGCGCTTAACTCTTTGAATGCTTCCTACAGAAAATTAGGAGTCTTAATTAAGGTCCCTTTAATGAACCACGCCAATGAGTAATACTTCGCGGCGTAATATCTCTCCAAAATACTAGGTTTGAAAACGACACACCCTAGATAGGTATAAGAATAGAAACTGTTTGGAATTGTGGGCAGTATTGTTCCGCTAGAAATCAGGCACACTCAGGGGCACAGTGATTATTTTGGACTTTCGGTAGAATATTGGCCACCGTCTTTTCAAATTGTGTAGGTATTCTTATAGGCCGGCCTATTTTAGCGGGGAAAACTGTTAGTTGTCATCAGCAGACAATTGATGAGTGAATTACTAAAAAGAGTGGCACTCGATAGGTTACCCAACGAAAAACAGATGTCACGACACGACTGTTAATGTTTTAAAATAGATTTACTCTTCCTGTCGACGAAACTATTAATTGAAAGGGGAACAACAGCACTCTAGCATTAAATAAGCACCCCCCCCCCCTCTTCTCCACCTCAGCATATTGGTTCGGGATTCGCCGTTGGCTGCCCAGGGTGGTTAGGAGGGGGAAGGGACGGTGGGGGCAGGGGCTCAATATGGGGATTCGAGCTTGGCTTGGAGATCAGGCTATTGAAGGCTAGTGTTTTCTAAGAAAAGAAGTTTGTTGCACATGGTAGGATCCAAACAGTTGGGGTAAGTTTGGGATTAGGTTTGATTAGGCGAGGGTCAAGATCGGGGCTAGTATAATTATGCGTTTGGTTTTGGTATAGGTTGGGCTCAATAAGCGGAGGTGGGAGGGCCTCAATTAGCGAGGAGGGGGTCTGCAGGTGCAAGGTCGATTACATGCCGAGAAGTTGCCGAGCCGAGCGCACGCTTGACTAGTGGATGGGGATAGATGAATGGTTGTAATTAAGTTGCCTTTGGGAACGGCTGGGTTCTGCAAAATAAGTATACTTCACCGTACGAGGGCGGCAACTGTACATGGACTGGATATTATGCACACAATAAATTAAAGTTCTCATTACCTTTTCTTTTCAAGCTAGATTATTACTCCTTCGTTTTTCAATCAAAAATGTAGACTGCATAACCTGACAACAAAATACAAGCCACCAAATGCGTGGCTCCATTAAATAACACGAAGCGCAAAACAAACACTGATTGAATCACGTATGGCCGATGTACGTCATTATTCTATCCACCAATCAGAGTTAGTCAGCCAACAAGTCGGTGACCACAAGTGAGTGGTCTGTGATTGACAGGTGCCAATCACAATCCACGTGTTTGATTGTGTAACCGACATCCATACAATCATTCCACCAATAAGATGCGTCTATTTGAGTGTCGGTGATACAAGCTTCGGGTTTAACGTGTGGCAATGTAACATTAACATCATTTCCGTCTCATCAATATGAAGCGAGTCAGTGATGTGTGATTGACAGCGCGCAGGGAGCCAATCACAAACCGGGCTTGCAAGTTCCTCAGTCACTGCTCGGGAAATCGACGTCAATATTTAAGTCACAAGCTGCCGGCTCACTCCTCACAACGACCGCTGCTCATGTTCACGTCCAGACGACAACCCGAGACAACTGTTTGCAAGATAGAACAAGAATTGCACGGTGAGTGTTTGAAACAATCTTTACGATAATTCTGCTAACTTTTGGATTGATTTTTTTAATATGTGATATTGACACAAATGTGCTTATTGCCAAAACAGCATGCTAAACATATTTCCGACCATGATGATCCCATTCCCATACGGTAAATCTGGTTCGCCAGTTTTGCAGTCAAACCTGGCTGTAGGTTTTTTCAAGAGTGTATTACATCAAATTCCTTATTCTGATTGATGTTCACGCACTTACACAATTTTTGCAGATGATAAATTTAAACCTTTTTGTGTTCAAAGAAAGAAATCTTGCGAAAGCTGAAACTTGACCCATAATATCAGTATGGTCAATCACCCGCGTTGTTTTCTTGCTAGTTTTTCTTGTTTATTGTATCAGACATAAAATCCCGATGCGATGCGATCACAATTTCCGGCTATCACTCTAACCCATTCAGGATAAAAGGTTATGCGGAAGTTGGCCACGGAAGAACGTATAAAGGAAATCGGGACATCTCAAACATCCTTTCCTATGCTGTGTTATTGAAAATTGGGATAATCTCAATACCTTTTGCACTTTGTTTTCAAACCGTGTCATTCACTAGTTCACAGTGCGCCATTCCGGTTTGACCACTATATAGGCCTAAGCGTTACTTTCAAGCACTACACGATAAAAGTGTCACTGGTCAGAATAGACTAGAGGGCGCAAATACGAACGGGTCGAATTATGATCACACACACAGTTTTATTCAAGTTCAAATTGCTTTATTTGGCTGGATTCATTTCTGGTAATCATGTAAAGAGCTGATGTTTGTACAAATTATTCGGGCCGTCTGCTCTTCTATCCGACTTCAAAGTTAAAAGCACCAACTTTCCGATGAATTCGGTGTATATGAACACTGTCAATTTAGATTGAGCAACTTTGGTTTTAACCCTTCCCGCAGCTGCCCCTTTAATCTACCTATATCGTGCCGTTGCATGGAATGTTTTTATACCACTATTTAATTTGAGCCACCCGGCCCTCAAACCCAGACCAGCACCCCTTGCATCCTTCAGACCCTAAACAGCCATTCAAACCACAGACTTGCTCTGTTTATGTCATTTGACTATTTCATTTTGGTCAGCAGGGGTGATCCATGCAATCCCTATATGAACAGTGCAAATGTATACAAGCCTATGTAAATGTGCACAAGCACACTAGGTCTTCCCGCCAATTTTAACCCCTCTACCAGATCGCCACCCACCCACTCTGGTTGATGTACCATGGTCCATACTAGGATCTAGTGAAAGATAACCCCGGGCAAGGCTACCACGTGGCCGGGAAAGTATATAGCATAGAAATGTGAGCAAGATTAAGATTCCTAGTCATACTTTCCCGGGTTCTACAAATTGGTTAATGAAGAAACGCGCACATGTGTTTTTTTTGGAGTTGTTCATGTTTATGTACATACAAGCGGTTTCGCAAAACAAACCCCAAAAATAAGAGAACTAAAAGAATTAAAAGAGAGATATGCATAAAAACCAGATAAGAAAAGATTTGAATGATTTTCAGTATATCTTTTTCATTATCTTTTTATTTCCACAGAGTGATTACAACAATTAACAAACTGGTTAATATGGTCAAAATATGAAAAATAAAAATCTGTCTTTTTCCGTTGTAGGCCTAACTTTGGGGGAGTGCTCAAAACATTAATTTGTTCTATCATTTAGTCACTTTAAGTTCTGATATGCATGTTTCATGTTTCCTTCCCTGATATTTTACATTTTCTTTGTACATTCTTTCATATCACTTTTTAAAAACTCATGTCAATTTATGCTTTGTTTTAACACTGTTAAGCAATGTTTTCAAGGGCAAATCCAGATAGTTTATTTTGTCAGAGAAAGGGGAAGGGCTCTCTCAAGTGAAATTTCGCCTTATTTGAGAAAATGTCTGTCAATGCCGAGGGAGGGCGCCCCCTCCGCACCCCGGGACCCACCACTGATCTTGCTAAACAACCCGATTTCATTGAACATGTGTAACCTTTTGAAAACGTATACATGAAATTGAATTCCCGAGCGGGACCGAAATCCAAAGCACAATAAATTCATGCAAAGTTACGTCAATTGCCTGGTTTTGTTTACGCGTATAATGATTATATTCAATTCAATTCAATAAACCAATAAACCAATACAAAGTTGGATAATGTAAGTACAACAGTTATATTTAAACATGCGATTACAAATATGAAGGTAATTACCACCAGAAAAAAATAATGCTTTCAATATAATTTAATATACTCTTAAATATTTGTATCGTTCGCTAAATTCAACTGGGTTTGAATTTGCCTGCCCGTTTTTATGCGAGTTTGAAAGAAAGCGTTGCATTATTGAACGAGCAAGGTGTGAAATTGAACGGGAAAAAAAGCTATTTGAATGAAGAATTTTTTGTTTTAAAACTCACATAATTATGTTTTCAAAAACATTTCAATGACTAACTAGTGCCTAAAAAAAAATCATATTTTTGTTGGGGTGGTGTAAAATTAAGTTGAATAAAGGTTTTAATAAAGGTTTTAAATAAAACAGGTTGTTTTTCTGGACGTATTTGGCCGAAAAAATACCGGTCAAATAATATTTTTTTCGCTTTTTATTAGTGTATACTTTTTCCAATTTCGAATGATGATTTATCAATATGGAAAAACTCACAGTTTTATTAAAATCGATGATAACATTATATCTTTCTCTACTCAAGTATAAACGTTGCCGGTTTTCGTTGTTATTTTTTTCAGCCTACACTGAATTCCTTGTGATCTCTTTTTGGACCTGATCTTCAAGTCTTCAAGAACGAACCATCGAGGTCTGTGTGGTGATGTTTAATTGATTCTTTCACAAACGTCGAAAGAGCGGGCCGTCCCCACAAAAAAAAAAAAAAACTGATGTAATTCGGTCTGCTTTCATAACTTTTATCGGCGGGCAAAAGTAATAACAAGCCCAATCATGTGGACAAAAAAAAACAGCTGTGGATTCCCCACAGCCACAGTTGTCATGGCACCCAATTAAAAAAAGAACCCGCCTTTTCATAAAATGTAAGCCCCTTGTCCACGGAGAGGCCACTGTCATATCACGCCGAACACATTGTCTGAATAATGATTCCTCAACATTATTATGTAGTCGTACAATGTCTTTTAGATAAATTCTTAAGTTAATGTTGTTACATTAACTGTTATTTCTTTTATCTGTCTGTTTCTTATTAATTTTTAGTTTTTAGTTTTATATATAGGCCCTTTACTGCTTACAGATGAAGATCTGCGTGACTACCATTCTGTCAATCGCCCTCCTTTTGGGTAACTCTGTCAAACTCAGAGCTTCTGTTACTGAGCCGGTTCCCTCGGATGGTGAAGGCCCTG
The DNA here is from genome assembly GCF_015706575.1 of Patiria miniata. Taxonomy (NCBI): domain Eukaryota; kingdom Metazoa; phylum Echinodermata; class Asteroidea; order Valvatida; family Asterinidae; genus Patiria; species Patiria miniata. Next base: position 28,481,501 of record NW_024037074.1, read on the forward strand.
CGTCTCAGGTGAGTCAGCAGTGCTGCCAGGGACCTGCTGCAGTACCTGGTATACCGGGTTTGCCTGGTCCAGCAGGACCGATGGGGCCGTACGGTCAGCCGGGGTCAAAGGGTGATTTAGGCCAGCAAGGTCACAAAGGTGAGATTGGACAGATTGGACCTATGGGTGAGCGGGGAGCACCTGGGAACACTGGGTCTAAAGGTGACGATGGAATTGGCCTGCCCGGAAAGATAGGTCCGAGAGGCCCAACGGGTCTTGTTGGAGCAGCCGGTCAGGCTGGTGTCAAAGGTCAGAAGGGTGAGCCAGGGGAGACACCAGACGACTCCAACCAGCGGGTGGCATTCACCGTGGTGAGGACGAGCAGCTCGGATGAATCTACAAGTGTCGACACCCGTTTGCCCTTCCAGCAGACCGAGACGCTTCTGCCGGGTACCACCTTCGATCTCGAGACCGGCACGTTCACCTGTAGTGTGCCGGGTACCTACGTATTTACGTTTTCTGTTCTTAAGAATGGCAACAGCGGTAGCTTTAACATTCATCTTGTTAAAAACAACCACAAGGTGATTTCCACCTATGGTCAAGCAAATCAACGAGGTCAGTTGTCTGGAAGTGCGGTGCTGGTTCTGCAGCGTGGAGATACGGTGTATGTTACCATGTACGGTAGGGCGTTTAGTGATTTCACCTATCACTACACCTCATTCAGTGGTTTCCTCCTGTACCCGGAGTCAATTAATTAATTAATAAATAATCACCACGCATAAATGTACAGGAGCAGTGCTTCCCCCAACAAAATGTTTGGTTTTTTATTTTGCCGAAACAATAACCAATGATTTAACAGAAATAATGTTCAACTTAATACTAATAAACAAAATGTCTCCCATGGGTACCAATAACAGGTATGATAAAAATGATTAATTTTAAATACATGTTTAGCATTGATATATCAAAACGGTTTACAAAACATCAACACTACTCTTTTAAAAATCATTAAAAATAAGATAAAAAAAAAATTCTCATTTTTAGAAGAAAATATTTTAAGCCGTGATTGAAAAATTCCAAATTCATAAATATTTCTCAATAAAGCTGAAAGTCTGTTCCCCAGATGTATACATAGTAAAAGCACAATCCCTGTATGTCTTGGTAGGCTTTGGACAAACTTTAGGGTGGCTGAACTTAACCCCGTCGCAGCTTTTAGTGCGAATGTTAAACTCATGAACTTATATCAACTCGACGGATAAGTCTGAAAACTAACAAAAGATCTTGAATTCAACCCTTACCGTATTTATAACTGGGAGCCAATGTAGTTCCTGAAGTATGGATGCATGTCCGCTTAACGATCTATCCTTCTTGGGATAACCAGTCGGACAGCAGCATTCTAAATATGTTGTCATTTCTTAAGCTGGTAATCATATGAACCAATTAATAAGAAATAATCTGTTCCTATAATCTAATCGGGAATTTAGATGCATGGTTGAATAAATAATGTATTTGTTTACATTTGCACCGCACAGTTCCGTATTGGCAATATATTTACAATTTTGAGTGCTCGTTATAATTAGCTTTTCGTAGAAAAGTTTTGAGACATATTAAACAAGAATGCATTAAAATTGTTGACAACAATTATATTTGTATCCACTGTGGCATGAAATATCGTTATAAATAAAGTTTTAATAAAAATGTGAACAAATAAAATATTTGAGGAAATATGTTATTTGTTCACTTTTGTTATGTGAACATGCATAATAAGTTATGACTTTTGTAAGACCTACATATTTTTGCACCGGTTGGGTTATTCTTAGTTGGGTGGAGACTCGCCCCTATATCATTAATCCTCGGAAAGATTTGGTTTCTTGCTGGAAAACAAAATATCAATTTGAAGGGCACCCTGGTATCGAATGTATTGTATATTAATGGGTGACGTTACGTACCTTTATCATATTGTGAACCACGGCCTGAATCGAAGTGTATCCCTATGTGATATAAAATGCGTTATTTCTGAAAAATGTTTGCATACACTATTTTTAATTAGAGTTTAGTTCAAACTCAGCAAGTTTTGAGTTTGAACTGTATTGTTGCTTTATTAATATTATTTTGAAGTGGCTCATGATTTGATGTTACTTTGTAGAGATATTTGGCTATTTCCGACTCTGCTTTTCAGATGTTTGTGCACCCAATTTTTACAATCAGAATATGCAATAATCAAAGAAAAGTTATGAATGTATTGTATATTTTTGTATGTTTTTACAGATGTTTGAAAAGTTTAAAAAGAGTACGATACAAAGAAGTATAAGAACCAGAAATTCCTTTAATTTTAACATTTTGCAGTGTTCACAAAATGATATCTACATAAACAGCTGGAATTTGCACTGCATCTAACCATTTTTGTTGTATTTGTTTTTAAAGACTCTTCTTAGCAGTATTTAAAAAGATTCAACGTGTGCCTTCTGGAAAAAAAGTATTGATATTAAGAATGCTGAACCTGACATAGCCAAGGGTGTAGACCTGTGTGTAACGAATGGTTTGTTTTAATAGCACCGTGAAGCTTTGGTAATCGATCGATAGGGCTACATCACTTTCGATATTAGCGATTTGTAATGTATTTTCTACTTAGTTCCTCACTGAAGTAACGTGCAGAGAAAGTTATCGTGATGGATTGTCAAACATTTAGCCCATCCCATCATTTTTGAAAGCTTGAACTTGCGAGTTTTTATACAGCAAATAAACCATGTCTTATCCCATTTTTTAAATTTATTGGTAACAAATAAAAAAACTCAAGATTTATGTTGATAATCAGGCTATTTTTGTGACACGTGTCCTGTCATCAAATAAAAAGCCCATTGCAACGACTACAAAGGAGAAAAATAGGCGGGATTCGTTGTCATGTTTTGTGACAACAAAACGGCCCCTTCTCACTGTAGCGAAAAAGAAGTAAAGAAACTTAAATGAAATCCACCTAGGAAATTAACCCAAAACACGTTAACGTGGTAAATACTAAGTTTATTACAGCCCCATCTTTTTTTTTCCACGAGATTTGTTTCTAGGGCTACAAAAGTTATTCTCTTGTGCATGAGACGCCGACCAAAACAATCAGCCGTTTTGAATGCTCCGAGGAATAAAATAGAGTAGATAACAAACGTTGATTCTTTTGTTTGTGAAATATGCTTCATAACCCGGTGTCATATGAAAATCGGACTCGTATAAAAATCGGACTCTTTTTCCCTCTTACTGGTTAAACCATCTCAAGTGACCGTTCCCTCTCCTAATTATCTATGCATGAGCATGCGCAATACCACCAATGAGTCCGTATTTCATAAAACCTAAATACATGCTACATCGGTACTGCTGATATTTTCTAGTTTTTATTTATTTAATTAATTTGTGGCCTGACATTTATTCGTTTCTTGCGGTGTAGACTGCATGGGTCCCCACCTCCGTTTTTTTAGACTCCATAATATAGGAAACCGGAACCGGTCTACCAGCAGCAGTGAAGCCATGGGGGGGGGGGGGGAGCTGCAAGATGTTACAGTGTGAGGGAGGGAGGGGCAGTTTCTGTTATACCTAATAACCGCATGGTCAATGGGAATTATTTATTTCGGGGGGGGGGGGGGGGATGGGGCGACTGCAGGACATTTCTTTTTCTATTTGTGTGTGTAAGCCCACCCCTTACACCCCTACCCCAGCCTCCCCACTCAACCTGGCTACGCCGCTGTCTACCAGCATCTTTACAGCGAATTAAAGCAGCCACATCAATTGGGGAAAAATCAATTATTTTACAAGAGCTACAATAGACGACAGGACTGTTGTAAAATCGATTTACTCATCCTCTTCCTCTTAATGGAAATACTAATGGAAAGGAAAACAACAGAGCCCTGGCATTCAATAAACAACCCCCCCCCCCCGGTCTCGAGCCGCCTTAGCATACATTTGGGGTTCGGGATCCGCCGTGGGTGGAAGGGATGATGAGAGCGGGGGTTCCTAGGAAGATTCGTTCAAAGGCTATTGAAGGTTGGGGTTTTTTTAAGGAAAGAAGACTGTTTCAAATGGTTGGATCGAAACAGTTAAGCTTTGGAATGGATTTGGTTGGGCAAGGGTCAAGATTGGGCTGGCATAATCTGTGATTGGTTTTGGTATAGGTTGGGCTCAATAAGCGTGGAGGTGGTTCTGCAGGTGCAATGTCAATTGCATGCCGAGAAGTTGGTCTGGCCGAGCGCGCGTTTGACTTGTGGATGGGGATAGATGAATAGTTATAATTAAGTTGCCTTCGGGAACGGCTGGAGTCTGCAAAATAATTATACTTTCAGGGCGGCAGTTGTACATGGACCGGATAATGCACACAATATATTCAAGTTCTATTTACTTTTTTGAAAAGCTGAATTCATTTCATCTTCGGTTTTTTTTATCACTGCATAAGAATACTAGCCACCAAATGCGTGGCTCCATTAAATAACACAAAGCGCAAAACAAACACTGATTGAATCCCGTATGGCCGGTGTACGTCATTATTCTATCCACCAATCAGAGTTAGTCACCGAACAAGTCGGTGACCACAAGTGAGTGGTCTGTGATTGACAGGTGCCAATCACAATCCACGTGTTTGAATGTGTCACCGACATCCATACAATCATTTCACCAATTAGATGCGTCTATTTGAGTGTCGGTGATACAAGCTTCGGGTTTTACGTGTGGCAGTGTAACATTAATATCATTTCCGTCTCACAAATATGGAGCGAGTCAGTGATGTGTGATTGACAGCGCGTAAGGGGCCAATCACAAACCGGGCTTGCAAGTTCCTCAGTCACTGCTTGGGAAATCGACGTCAATATTTAAGTCACAAGCTGCCGGCTCACTCCTCACAACGACCGCAGCTAATGTTCACGTTCAGACGACAACCCGAGAGAACTGTTTGCAAGATCGAACAAGAATTGCACGGTGAGTGTTTGAAACGATAATTCTGCTTACTTCGGGATTGATTTTTTTTTTTTGATATATGATATTGGCACAAATGTACTTTTAGCCAAAACAGTGCGCTATAAATATTTCAGACCATGATGATCCCGTTCCTATACGGTAATTCGATAACTTATCATGCGATATTGGTGCTTGAACCATAACCAGGTATAATGTTGCATAGAATACCACTGAATTAGCTCTAGTCTGAACAGTTGATGCGGATTCAGACCACCATTTTCTGAGGCCAAAATCAGGCAATAATAGCTCAGAGCAAATAATCTCGGTTTTATATTTGTTCAAAATAAGGAATTCCTGTCTGACAATAGTTCCGCTATTGCCATCATAGTGCACTCTCGACGCACAGTAATTGCCCAAATACTTACTGGTTTATCTAGTTCTTGAAAAAAAAAAACACTATAAATTCATGGAATTTTTGTAGTTTTTATTGCCATTCAGGTTCGCCAGTTTTCCAGTCAAACCTGGCTGTAGGTTTTTCAAGAGTGTATTACATCAAGTTCTTTATTCTGATTGAAGTTCACGCACTTACACATTTTTTTCAGATGATAAATTTAAACCTTTTTGTGTTCAAAGAAAGAAATCTTGCGAAAGCTGACACTTGACCCATAATATCAGTATGATCAATCACCCGCTTTGTTTTCTTGCTAGTTTTTCTTGTTTATTGTATCAGACATAAAATCCCGATGCGATGCGATCACAATTTCCGGCAATCACTGTAACCAATTCAGGATAAAAGGTTATGCGGAAGTTCGCCACGGAAGAATGTATAAAGGAAATCGGGACATCTCAAACATCCTGTCGTATGTTGTGTTATTGAAAATTGGGATAATATCAATACCTTTTGCACTTTGTTTTGAAACTGTGTCATTTCGCTAGTTCACAGTGCGCCATTCCGGTTTGATCACTATATAGGCCTGAACGTTCATGGGTCATTCCATGTCAGACCAACGCACTTTTTTACCTCATGTCTTCTGATTTTGATAAAAATTGCTGTGCTTGTAGGTCCTGATGAGCAATGAATGCACACCATTTTTTTAGCCCGATCCGACCTACCATGTGGTCAGGGCAGAAACCACAAAAAACGGATAAATACCACCCTCTTGGTAGAAATATGTCAAACCATGTCAATTTTCATCGAATATATGCGAATTTGGTAGTAAAATAATTAGAATTGCATGCTCAAATCAACTCTTTTGTCAAAATGTTGTGAAAAATATGTTGTCGTGACCTTTGATCCAATTTATGTAATAATGTATCATTCCGAAAATCAACGAAATGAAAATGACTGGACAGAACATGTGTTCCTCTATCAGAATCTACTAAAAATCAATTGGGGTCTTCAAAATTTTCAACTTTATGACTATTTTTGTACAGTTGGTGGGTTACAAATGAGCCAGTTTATAGACTTTACATTAGAAATCCACCCACACAACTTACTATTCTTTTTCTAAAAGTACTTAAATTAATCTTGGTTTGGGAATTTCTCATGTTTAGGGCTGATGAGGTCTAACCAGACTCACAATATAGCTTTTTGTTGTCAGATTTCTGTAGAAGATTGAAAAAAAATCAAACAAACAAATTGACAACCTTGGAGGGGGGGGGGTTCAAGCCCCTCGATCCCCCCCCGATCCCCCCCCCCCCCGGTGCCACTGATAATTAGTTATCCCACGAGCGTGCTTGGAATATTGGAATATGAAACAATGCAATGCTGCTGTGACTCATATGCCACCCGACGCACTACATTATCCCATGTTCCACGAGCCATAACGAATTTATCTTAAAGCAAACTTGACGTCTAATGCGTACATTGTACGTGGTGAGGGATGTAGGTTCATAGTGTATCGGCCCTTCAGCAGCAAACAAAAAGAACACAATACATACTTGTACATGTACAATCGATATCTGGGGCACAATATAGCTGTGCAGTATTATATCAAATCACACTGTTGTTGCTATACTTGTAGATGGACTAATCAGGGTCTAGGATTCAAGGTTGCTTAAAGATAATACTCAATATCGCAATCAAAGTTCGGGTGGCATATGGGTCACAGCAGCATTCCATTGTTTCATATTCCGAGCGCGCTCGTGGGATAACTAATTATCAGTGACACCCCAGGGTGGGTGGGTGGGTGGGGGCTCAATTCACAGCGCACTCGTGGGATAACTAATTATCGTTGGAACCGATGGGGGGGGGGGGGCTCGAGGGGCTGGACCCCCCCCCCTCCAAGGTTGTCAATTTGTTTGTTTGATTTTGGGGTATTTTTTTTTATCTTTTACAGAAATTTGAAAACAAACAAATTATGAGCCCCCCTCCCCACACAAAAAAGCAAAATCATGGGTGCGCCACTGCTGATAATTTATATAATGAGTCTGGTTATACCTCACTAGCCCTAAACATGAGAAACTCCCAAACCAAGATTAATTTAAGTAGCTTTAGAAACAGAATAGTAAGTAGTAAATAGTAAGTTGTGCGGGTGGATTTCTAATGTAAAGTCTATAAATTGACTCATTTTGTAACCTACCAACTGTACAAAAATAGTCATAAAGTTGTACATTTTGAAGACCCCAATTGATTTTTAGTGGATTCTGATAAAGGAAGAAATGTTCTATTAAGTCATTTTCAGTTTGTTGATTTTCGGAATGATACATTAGTACATAAATTGGGTCAAAGGTCACGATAACATATTAAAAGTCACGTGACCTACTTTTCACATAATTTAATTTTGACAAAAAAAGTTGATTTGAGCATGTAATTCGTATTATTTTGATACCAAATTCGCATATATTCGATGAAAATTGACATGGTTTTGACATATTTCTACCAAAAGGGTGATATTTTACTCTAAAAATGTCCGTTTTTTGTGGTTTCTGCCCTGACCATATGGTAGGTCGGATCGGGCTAAAAATTGGTGTGTATTCATTGCTCATCAGGACCTACAAGCACAACAATTTTTATCAAAATCGGAAGACATGAGGTAAAAAGTGCGTTGGTCTGACATGGAATGACCCTCATGCTTTCAAGCATTGCACGATACAAGTGTCACTGGTTAGAAGAGACTAGAGGGCGCAAATACAAACGGACCGGATCATTATTACACACACACTGTAATTAAAGTTCAAATTGCTTTATCTGGCTGGATTCATTTCTCGAAATCCTGTTAAGAGTTGATGTTTGTACAAATTATTCGGACCGTCTACTTAGCTGTCCGACTTCCAAGTTTGAAGCATCAGCTTTCATGGGCGTTGCGAGAGGGGGGGGGGGGCATTTGGCGCTTGCTGCCCCCGGACAAGGGGAAAAATAAAAAGACAGGCGTGAAATCATACTGTTGTTAATTAAATGGGAGTGGGGGCAAAACAAAAAAATCAATCGTGAAAATGCTGCAAAATATTAAAGGGATTGGGGGGGGGGATGTGCTTCGGTCACTGCCGGAGGGGAGGGCGCCCCTCCGCACCCTGGATCCGCCACTGATCTTGCTACACTGCCCGATTTTCTTGAAAATGTGTAACATTTTGTAAACGTGTGCATGAAGTTGAATTCCCGAGCGGGACTGAAATCCAAAGCACATGTGATTTCGATGCAAAGTAACGATGCAAAACTTGCTGTTTTTAAAACTCACATAATTATGCTTTCACAAAATTTCAACGACTTATTAGTGCCTGAGAATGCTCACCCTTGTTTGGTAAAATGGAATGCTGGTGCTATGGAGCATTCAGTTTCCCAAAAAAATTCACAAAGCGACATTAAAGCATGTTTCTTTTTCCTGGACGTATTCGGCCAGGAAAATACCGGTCAAATAATAATGTGTCCCTTGTTTATTAGTGTATAATTGTTCCTGTTTTAGAATGATGATTTGTCAAAATAAAAAAAAAATCACAATTTTATTCAAATCGATGATAACATTATTTCATTCCTTACTCAAGTTTAAACGCTACCGGTTTTCGTTGGGTTTTTTTTCAGCCTACACTGAACTCCTTCTGATCTGTTCTTTGATCTGATCTTCAAGTCTTCAAGAGCGAACCATCGAGGTCGGTGTGGGGATATTTAATTGATTCTATCATGACAGTGGAAAGAGCGCGCCGTCCTAAAATACCCTAATGTTAATGGGTCTTCCTTGCTAACTTTTATCAGCGAGCAAAAGTAATAACCAGCCCAATTTGTGGATTGCCCACAGCCACAGTTGTCATTGCAACCCGACTTTTGCCCCCGGACAGGCCACTGCCATTATCACACCGAACACATTGTGTGAATAAGATTCTTCAACAATTATTATGTAGTCATACATGTCTTTTAGATAAATTCTTCAGTTTATGTAACATGTTTATCGTTTCGTATTGATTTTTGTTTTGGTTTATAAATAGGCCCTGTATTGTTTTCCTTTCAGATGAAGATCTGCGTGGCCACCATTCTGTCAATCGCCCTCCTTCTCGGTAACTCTGTCAAGCTCCGAGCTTCCGTTACTGGGCCGGTTCCCTCGGATGGCGATGGTCCTGCGTCTCAGGTGTGTCAGCAGTGCTGCCAGGGACCTGCTGCAATACCCGGCATACCAGGTCTGCCTGGCCCAGCAGGACCGATGGGGCCGTACGGTCAGCCGGGGTCAAAGGGTGATGCAGGTCAGCAAGGTGAGATTGGCCCTATTGGACCTATGGGTGAGCGGGGAGCTCCTGGGAACACTGGGTCTAAAGGTAATGATGGGATTGGTCTGCCCGGCAAGATAGGTCCGAGAGGGCTACCTGGCTTTGTTGGAGGAACTGGGGAAACTGGTGTCAAAGGTCAGAAGGGTGAGCCAGGGGAGACACCAGACGACTCCAACCAGCGGGTGGCATTCACCGTGGTGAGGACGAGCAACTCGGATACCTCTACGAGTCACGACACCCGTTTGCCATTCCAGCAGGCCGAGACACTTCTGCCGGGTACTAGTTTCGATCTCGAGACCGGCACTTTTACCTGTAGTGTACCGGGCACCTACTTATTTATGTTTTCTGTACTTAAGTATAGCAACAGCGGTAGCCTTCACATCCATCTTGTTAAAAACGACTACAAGGTGATCACTACCTATGGTGAATCAAATCAACGTGGTCAGTTGTCTGGTAGCGCGGTGATGGTCCTGCAGCAGGGAGACACGGTGTATCTTACCACGTACGGTAAGGCGCGTAGTGATTCCACCTATCACCACACCTCATTCAGTGGCTTCATCCTTTTCTCCGAATAAATAAATAATTAAATAAATAAAATTAAATCACAACGCATAAATATACAGTAGCAGTGCTGCATTGTTTTTGTTTTGCTTTGCATTTTGCAAGAAACAGTAACCAATGAAATAAAAGAAAAATATTCAATGTCATGATAATAAGAAAGATAAATGATTCTTAATACAAAGCATTTTACATTCAATTATCAAAACTGCATAAAAACAGTTTGAAAAAGAAGGTTTTAGCTGCCATTGAAAAACCCTTCAAATTCGTTATTTTTTGCTCAAATAACGTGGAAGTCTGCACGGTCACCGTATGCCTTGCCAGGCTTTGGACGAACTTTAGGAAGGTTAAAGTGAACCCCATCACAGCTTTAGTACGAATGTTAAACGCGTGAACCGATATTTACTCTGTGAAGTACCGTAGCGCTGCCTCACCATGGCGGATAGGTTTGAAAAGTACTGAAGTATCTTGAATTCATTCTGCACCGTAACCGAGAGCCAACGTAGTTCCTGTAGTATGGGCGTACGACCCTTCCTTCTGCATGTAGGTTGTTATTTCTTAAACTGGTAGTCGTATAAAAAAAACATAAACCGTTACAATAGTCTGTCTGGCAAGTAACAAATGCATGTATTAAACAATATTGTTGTTGGTTTTTTTTTTCATTTGCACTTCGCATACCGTATACCGCCAGAGATTAAATGAAGTCTGCTGATATCATTTATTTATCCTCGGAAACTTTTTTTCTTGAAACAAAACAAGAGTTTCGAATTACACCACAATGGACCAAGAACTCTTCACTTTTGATAAACACTTTTTTTGTATCCCATGTTATACATGTGTAATTAAGTTTTTGTTTCATGTTAAAAGTTGAGTTTTAGGGCTTTCACTTTGATGAAATTGGTTCCGATTTAATGTAATTTCAGTTGATAATGTGACACTATTTCTGTAGATTACACAATTATGATTCTAGTATATATTTGATTGAAAGATCTTTTTTTTCCCAAGTATACATTTGAGGATGTGCTCTGTTAAGCAGCTAAACCAATTTAAACACAGACATTAATCATATAACATGTAATCAGTATCGAATATAAATACTCGAAAACTGTATTTTGAACATTACTTTATTTGAACATTTAGCTTTTAAGAATGTGGGAAACCTTGTCCCACTCGTAATACATTCTATCGAATTCCTCCCAGGAAAGTAAAATTACAGAGAAATTATGTCGTTTAAATGAACGAGCAAATCACAGTCTGACTCTTGCGAACAAAATTATTTCTTATTAGCACTTAAATCTGTGATTATAGATAACATTTCTTATCCCTTTGATATTACAAATTATTGCAAACAAAGTCAGTTAATTACCTGTATTTTTGTCCATTTTTGTTTGTTTTGACTTCTAGATTTGGGGATCGTGTTAATGAAAGGCCGGGTTAACATTGATTGAGGATGGATGGGGTGGAGGATGAATGATTAGTGGTGTCGAGGGGGTTAGGGATTGAAGATGACGGGCGGGGAGCAAAATATGATGCCGATTGTTACTTATCTTTCAATAATTCATCAAGAACAATGAATGGCACTAAGACGATGGTGTAGTCTTCTTCTCCAATATACCCCACGGATTCTTAAAATGCTAAAACATGAAGAGAGAACAAAATGAGAAATGAAAAATGCTGGATGTCAGGCCCATGAATCTTTGCCCCCCTCCCTCCTCTCCCAACACAACCGGAAGCCTACCGACAGTGTTGTTCTGCATCCGCCTGTGATGGGCAGGGTGATCAGGTTGGCTTGGGTTTGAAGGGTCACGTGGTAGAGATAAGGTGGTTGCGTTTCGCAGATTAATGGGAGATGGGTGAGAATGAGAGGGAGAGCATTGGTGAGAGAGTCTGAATAGGGTGAAAGCTGTACGATTTCCTCATACGCTCATCTTACAAACGCCGGGTATGTTACGGCCAGGGTTATCGCCACGTGCATGGGGAGGTTGTGTGCAGGGGCGGATCCAGGAATTTTCGCAGGAGGGAGGGGTTCATTGGCAAAACAAATCTGAAATGCAGAAAGTTTTTTTTTCCAGACACTTGGCCGCCAAAAGGCGGACATTATTATTGTTACCAGTAAAACGGGATCTTCCGCAATTTTTGAATATACGTTGGCAGATTTATTTCAGTAAAAATAGCTTTGCTGTACGTTCCCATCGTGGTAAACCATGGCCCCGGATGCGAATTTTCTTTATCTAAACTACACCCACATACATGGTTATTTAGCGCCCTCTACGATACTTTTATGATACGTACGCAGGTATATAATTATATTTCCCCCCACATTTTGGCGAGCAGTGCGATAGCTCAGTCGATAGGGTTGTGATTTTGCATTGCGAGGTTGCAGGTTCGATTCACCATTGTTTTGTCTCCGATTTTTTTTTCTAACCTTAGGTTTCAGAGGATATTTTGTTAAAGGGAAATTAAGTCCGAATTTCATTACGTTCGAATTCATTTCTTTTTTTCTAATTGATATTTTCTTCTCACGTTTTTAGAAAAGTACATTCCAAAACGCCATAGCGTACACCCATTATGCGGATGACGTGTGGGGGAGAAAAATATCGCACCCATGCAGGATGGTAAAGGGTGCACACCGGTAAATAGGCCTAAACCCATCCGCCGAGTGCATGGAAGAAAGTTAAACCCTCAAAATATTCTATAGGGGTCATTCTATGTCAGACCAAAGCACATTTTTACCTCATGTCTTCCGATTTTGATAAAAAAATATTGTGCTTGTAGGTCCTGATGAGCAATGAATGCACACCAATTTTTAGCCCGATCCGACCTACTATGAGGTCAGGGCAGAAACCATAAAAAAACGGACATTTTTAGAGTAAAATACCACCCTTTTGGTAGAAATATGTCAAAACTATGTCAATTATTATCGAATATATGCGGATTTGGTATCAAAACAATAAAAATTGCATGCTGAAATCAACTCCTTTGACAAAATTAGATTTTGTGAAAGTAGGTCACGTGACCTTTAACATATTATTGTGACCTTTTTATGTACTAATGTATCATTCCGAAAATCAACGAAATTAAAATGACTTGATAGAGCATGTTTTCCTCTTTCAGAATCACTTAAAATCAAATGTGGTCTTCGAAATTTACAACTTTATGACTATTTTTGTACAGTTGGTAGGTTACAAATTATAGACTTTACATTAGAAATCAACCCACACAACCTACTCGTCTAAAGGCGCCTATTATGACCATGGAGCATAGCCTGAGATCGAACGAGTTTTATTTTTAGGAAAACCGCATGGCACGGAGAAAAATCCTCGTGGCACAGGAGAGCACCAACGCACAACTCTACTCACATGTGATCCGGACCGTGGTCACGTTGGTGAGAGGCGACCGCTTTACGCAAAAGCCAGCGACGCCACCATAAATGCTAGTATAATGTAGTCAGGACAAATAATGAAGGAAAACTGAAACGCATCCCCCACGCCTTTCGATTCTGTAACGGCTAGCTTGTCGGGTATCAGGCACTTTCACCTGCCCCTCCCCTCCCCACTCATAGCCTAACATAACGGAAGCACATCGACAATTTGGTTCTGTATCCGCCGTAGAAGGGCATGGTGTTAAGGTTGGGTTGGGTCTGAAGGTTGTAAGGCATTGATAAGGTGGTTGCGCCCGCAGATTGATGGAAAATGGGTGAGGTGGGGGTGGGCGTGGCAAAGCCTGGGTGAGAGAGGCTGGATAGGGTGAAAGTTGAACCCACGTCAGCTTACGGGCAGGTATGTTAGGGGCAGGGTCGTTGCCAAGTGCAGCAGTGAGGTCTGAGTACCCAATTTGGTAAAACTGGTCTGCGCATTAAACACGCGGCCAGCTCCTAATTCCAGACGGCGTAGTACGGACGTCCTGTCCTCTTTGCCCCTGGTTATAGTAATAATAATAATAATAATAATACTAATTTTGGAGGCTAATCATCCTGACTCGCAGCTGGTATGCTGAATTGCGAAGGACGCGGCTACAACGTGGTCGGGCCGCTGGCACGTAAAGGCGCCTATGGCTGCCGGCCACATCGACCCATATATGACCACGGAGCACAGCCTGAGATCGAAAGTGTTTGATTTTTTCCGGAGGGAGGAAAACCGGAGGGCCAGGAGAAAAACCCTCGTGACACAGGAGAGAAGCAACGCACAACTCTACTCACATGTGATCTGCGGCCAGGATTCGAACCGTGGTCACCTTGGTGAGAGACGAGCGCTTGACGCACAAGCCACCCATGCCACCTATAGTGATTTACCCCCCACGTGATTTTCAAATATCCGATGGCAGATTTATTTCAGTAAAAATATTATTGCTGTACGTTCCCATCGGAGTCAAACTCATGGTCCCGGCCGGATGTTGAGAAACGATGCGTCACTTCAAACTCAGTGGCGTAACCCGGAAAGCTAGGGAGGGCGTGCCTCGACCACTCAGGCCTTCCTGGGATTCGGGGAGGCGCTTAACTCTTTGAATGCTTCCTCCAGAAAATGAGGAGTCTAAATTAAGGTCCCTTTAATGAACCACGCCAATGAGTAATACTTCACGGCGTAAAGCCCCAGTCACACCTTTGCGTATCCTAATTCCTTATGAGTTCCTTATCAAATATTTTCAATACGCAGCCGTACGCTCAATTAACGTCGAAATGTTTTGATCACTTTGACTTATGTGCGACGCACATCTAGCGTACAAGTAACGAATTCAGCGCATCCAGTGCGTATGAGATGCGTATGAGTTCCGTATGCAGTGTACAACATTTTTTTTCGGGCTGCAAATAAGTCAATTTGCAGTGCGCATACCGAGCGTATTCCGGACGCACCCGACTTATGCCGACCGCATGCTTGACGCACTTCTGAGCGTATTCCCGCCGCATTCCCGCCGCTCGCCGTCCAGAGTGCGTTGCATCTGCGCTGCAAGTACGCTATGTATACGTCCAATACAGGCGGCTCATATGCTGACGATGTGCGTCACGAACACATAGCGTACTCGTAACGCACTCGACCGATGCGGGACCGATGAGCTGCGTATTTATAACTTTTGACCTGCGTAACAGCGTACGCAGCGTAGTTTTGTGCATGCCCCATAGATATAGAATAAAAAGACTTTATTCTATATCTATGGCATGCCCAAAACTATCCTGCGTACTGGGCCGTACCATGCGTATATCTACGTACATAAAACCTACACAAAACGATAGAGATGCATATGAGTTGCGTATTGTGCGTACGACTGCGTATGAAAAAAATGTCAATGCGCAACTCATAAGGAATTAGGATACGCAGAAGTGTAACAGGTCCCTAATATCTCTCGAAAATACTAGGTTTGAAAACGACACACCCTAGATAGGTATAAGAATAGGTACTGTTTGGAATTGAGGGCAGTATTGTTCCGCTAGAAATCAGGCACACTCAGGGGCACACTTAGTGATTATTTTTGACTTTCGGTAGGACATGGGCCACCGTCTTTTCAAATTGTCTCAGTAGGTATTCTTATAGGCCGGCCTATTTTAGCGGGGAAAACTGTTAGTTGTCATCAGCAGAAAATTGATGAGTGAATTACTGAAAACAGTGGCACTCGATGGGTTACCCAACGAAAAAACAAATGTCACTACACGACTGTTAATGTTGTAAAAATAGATGTACTCTTCCTCTTCCTGTCGACGAAACTATTAATAGAAAGGGGAACATCATCACTCTAGCATTAAATAAGCACCCCATTTCTCCACTTCAGCATATTGGTTCGGGATCCGCCATTGGCTGCCCAGGGTGGTTAGAAGGGAGAAGGGATGGTGGGGCAGGGGATCAATATGGGAATTCGTGCTTGGCTTGGAGATCAGGCTATTGAAGGCTAGTGTTTTCTAAGAAAAGGAGTTTGTTGCACATGGTAGGATCCAAACAGTTGGGGTAAGTTTGAGATTAGGTTTGATTAGGCGAGGGTCAAGATCGGGGTTGGCCTAATATGTGTTTAATTGTTGGTATATGTTGGGCTCAATAAGCGGAGGTGGGTGGTCCTCAATTAGGGGGTGGGGAGAGGGGGTCTGCAGATGCAAGGTCGATTGCATGCCAAGAAGTTGCCGAGCCGAGCGCACGTTTGACTAGTGGATGGGGATAGATGAATGGTTGTAATTAAGTTGCCTTTGGGAACGGCTGGGTTCTGCAAAATAAGTATACTTCACCGTAAGAGGGCGGCAACCGTACATGGACTGGACTTTATGCACACAATAAATTCAAGTTCTAATTACCTTTTCTTTTCAAGCTAGATTATTACGCCTTCGTTTTTCAATCAAAAATGTAGACTGCATAACTACAAAATACTAGCCACCAAATGCGTGGCTCCATTAAATAACACGATGCGCAAAACAAACACTGATTGAATCACGTATGGCCGGTATACGTCATTATTCTATTCACCAATCATAGTTAGTCACCCAACAAGTCATTGACCACAGGTGAGTGGTCTGTGATTGACAGGTGCCAATCACATTCCACGTGTTTGATTGTGTCACCGACATCAATACAATCACTCCATCAATTAGATGCGTCTATTTGAGTGTCGGTTTTACAAGCTTCGGGTTTAACGTGTGGCAATGTAACATTAACATCATTTCCCTCTCATCAATATGAAGCGAGTCAGTGATATGTGATTGGCAGGGCGTAGGGGCCAATCACAAACCGGGCATGCAAGTTCCTCAGTCACTGCTCCGGAAATCGACGTCAATATTTAAGTCACAAACTGCCAGCTCACTCATCACAACGACCGCTGCTCATGTCCACGTCCAGACAACAACCCAAGAGAACTGTTTGCAAGATCGAACAAGAATTGGACGGTGAGTGTTTAAAACAATCTTTTACGATAATTCTTCCAACTTTGGGATTGATCTTTTTGACTCCCGTGTCCATACGTTAACTCGATAACTTATCGATAGGTGCTTGAATAGTCACCAGATATTATAATGTATATAAGGCCAACACAAAAAAAAGTCTCCGGTTTCTGGTTTGGAGTTTGCCCAAAAAGTGGTGCGGCGACGCTTTTTTTTTGGGTTTTTTTTTACCTTTTTTTTTGCTTCAAATGTTGGCTGATGACTGCAAATGGTGCCCGACTTAACTTAGTGCAAATATTATGGGAGAATAGAGAGGCCACATAAAGCTTATTCTCGATCATAACCCCATCTAAAAACACGTTAAAATTGTGCAGCAGCAGGATTCCAGTCGAACCAGTGAGTTTGGCGGTTTTGAGACATCATCTTTCATTTAAAAAAAAAATATATATATTTTGCCGACGCGCATGGCTACAGCGACGCGAGCGCATACCAGAAATCGGAGATTTTTTTAGGGGGGGGGGCTAATATAGCTGAATTAGCTCTTAGTCTGAACAGTTGCTGTAGGTTCATACCAACATTTTATGAGGCCAAAGTTTCAGGCAATAAAAGCTAAGAACAAACTAATCAGGGTTTTTATTGTATTTATTCGGAATAAGGAATTCCTGTCTGACGATATTATCGCTGCTACTTCCATGGTGCACTCTCAACAAACAATTGTCCAAAATTCTGACTGATTTCTCTAGCGCTTAGAAACTTACTTGAATTCTTGTCACTACCGATAGCACACTATAAATTCGTTTTTATTGCCATTAAGGTTCGCCAGTTTTTCAGTTATACCTGGCTAAAGGTTTTCAAGAGCGTTTTTCATGACGTTTCATATTGTTATTGAGGTTCACGCACTCAAATAAATAAAACATATAATCCCGATGCGATGCGCTCACCTTTTTTTTCCCCCGGCAATCACTCTTAACTAGTTCAGGATAAAAGGTTATGCGGAAGTTGGCCACGGAAGAACGTATAAAGGAAATTGGGACATCTCAAACATCCTGTCCTATGTTGTGTTATTTAAAAGTGGGATAATCTCAATACCCTCTGTGCTTTGTTTTTAAACTGTGTCATTTTACTAGTTCACATGTAGTGCGCCATTCCGGTTTGAACACTATGCACGTATAGGCCTGAGCGTTACTTTTTAGCATTGCGTGATAAAAGTGTCACTGATCAGAATAGACTAGAGGGCGCACATACGAACGGACCAGATCATGATCAAACTTTATTCAAGTTCAAATTGCTTTATCTACCTGGATTCATTTCTAGGAATCATGTAAATAGTTGATGTTTGTACAAATTATTCGGGCCGTCTGTTCTGCTGTCCGACTTCAACGTTTGAAGTACCAGCTTTCAGAATAATTCACTTTGCATTTAGGGTTCCACTGATTCTGTTGAATATCTTTTTGAAAAAGTAATATTGTTAGTGTTTAGGGTGTGCAATAACAGTACTGATTTTCGTAAACCCTAAAGATTTTCCGAGACACAGTCATGGTTGACAAACAAATGGTGGCTGATGCTAATAGCCAAACCGGTGCGCTGATTTCCCACCACCGGGGAAACAATTCTTTTTGCAACGTTTGAAGCACCAGCTTTCAGATGAATTCAGCCATGTTTGCTTGCAGTTTCCACTGAGAATGTCACGTAGATTCTGTAAAATATCTTTTTGAAAAAGCAACATTTTCAGTGTTTAAGGTTTGCAATAATAGTATTTTTTTTAACCTTAAAGATTTTCCAAGACACATTCATGGTTGGCAAACAGATGGTGGCTGATGCTAATGGCCAAACAGGTGCGCTGATTTTCCACCACCGGGGAAACAATACTTTTTGTAACGACTGTAGCTTAACTGCGGTGGTCCACGTGTAATATTTCCGCCACTATACTTCACTGGTTTGAGATTGGTTTCTCATATCAATGCAGAAAATAACTCAATAACTCATTTTCAAAAAAATGGTATTATTTTCCGCCAGCAATCTGCTCACGTGTGGACGATTTCTTTCGTGATAAAATTCAAGAACATTACATCGAGTTGAGTAGTTCTTATTTTACATTTTCTCTCAATTAAGCTTGACAATATCATAGTATTTTGTGGCAGACTGTGTTTGTGTATGTACCGTTAACGTTTTGGTCACCACTATAAACAGAAAACGTCATTCAATTCAAAACAAAGATGCGAAAGTGATATTTAAAGAAGTGAGGGATCCCCTCCCCTACAACCAGCCGTATCGTATTGTCGAAAAGAAATTTGATTGATTTTCAGGGGTTTTTTTTCATCAAGGCCTATATGTTTTATTTTCAAATGGTGATTAAAAAAAAATAACTGTTCAATATAAAAATCTGTCTTTCTTCGTAAGAGGCCGATTTTGGGCGAGTGCTAAAAAGTTCATTCTTTCTGTCACTTGATAGACACTTAACAATACATGGTTAAGTTCTGATATGCACGTTTCATGATTCCTTCCCTGACATTTGAAAAAAAATATGGTACATTCCTTTATTCAACTTTTCCAAACATCATGTCATTTTATACCTTGGTTTGACACTGCCACATTATCTTCAAAGAGAGTTTATTGCCGGGGGCGAAGTTTGTGCCGGGATCAGGGTGAGGTTGGTAGGGCTCTCTCAATCGAAATTTGCCTTTTTTTAGAAATGTTCGGTCACTGCCGGGGGAGGGCGCCTCCTCCACACCACTGGATTCGCCACTGATCTTGCTAAACTGCTGGATTTTATTAAACATGTTCTACTTTTGTAAACGTATGCATGAATGTGAATTCCCGAGCAGGACTGAAAACAAAAGCACAACAGATTTAAAAAGAACCCATCTTTTCATTTACATGTTATCCCCTTGCCCCCCGGATAGGCCACTGCCATATCACGCCGACACATTCTCTGAATAATGATTCCTCCAAATTATGTCTCGTATACAATTTTTTCAGTTTATGTAGTGATTTTGTTTGTAATTTTAGGCCCTGATTTTTTTTTTTACAGATGAATATCTGCGTGGCCACCATTCTGTCAATCGCCCTCCTTCTGGGGAATTCTGTCAAGCTCCGAGCTTCTGTTATTGGGCCGGTTCCCTCGGACGGTGATGGTCCTGCGTCTCAGGTGTGTCAGCAATGCTGCCAGGGACCTGCTGCAATACCCGGCATACCAGGTCTGCCTGGGCCAGTAGGACCGATGGGGCCGTACGGTCAGCCGGGGTCAAAGGGCGATGCAGGTCAGCAAGGTGAGATTGGCCCTATTGGATCTATGGGTGAGCGAGGAGCACCTGGGAACACTGGGTCTAAAGGTGATAATGGGATTGGACTGCCCGGCAAGATAGGTCCGAGAGGGCTACCTGGTTTTATTGGAGGAACTGGGAAAACTGGTGTCAAAGGTCAGAAGGGT
Organism: Patiria miniata; assembly: GCF_015706575.1. Classification (NCBI taxonomy): domain Eukaryota; kingdom Metazoa; phylum Echinodermata; class Asteroidea; order Valvatida; family Asterinidae; genus Patiria; species Patiria miniata. The sequence goes on from NW_024037074.1 coordinate 28,501,942, forward strand.
GAACCAGGGGAGACACCAGACGACTCCAACCAGCGGGTGGCATTCACCGTGGTGAGGACGAGCAACTCAGATACCTCTACGAGTAACGACTACCGTTTGCCCTTCCAGCAGGCCGAGACCATTCTGCCGGGTACCAGCTTCGATCTCGAGACCGGCACGTTCAACTGCAGTGTGCCGGGCACCTACGTATTTACGTTTTCTGTTCTTAAGTATAGCAACAGCGGTTCCCTTTACATTTATCTTGTTAAAAACGACTACAAGGTGATTACTACCCATGGTACATCAAATCAACTTGGTCAGTTGTCTGGTAGCGCGGTAATGGTCCTGCAACGAGGAGACACGGTGTATCTTAACATGTACGGTAGGGCGCAGAGTTCTTCGACCTATCACTACACCTCATTCAGTGGCTTCCTCCTTTTCTCCGAATAAATGTATAATTAAATAAATAAAATTAAATCACAACGCATAAATATACAGGAGCAGTGCTGCATTTTTTTGGTTTCGCTTTCCATTTTGCCACAACAGTATAAACCAATGAATTAAAAGAAAAATATTCAATGTCATGATAATAAGAAAGATACTTGATTCTTAATACAAAGCATTTTACATTCAAGTATCAAAACGCTTTACAAGACATTAAAACTGCGTAAAAAAAACAGTCATAATTAAAAAGAAGTAAAATATATGAAAAATATATTTTGAAAAAGATGGTTTTAGCTGTGATTAAAAAACCCTTCAAATTCATTATTTTTTGCTCAAAAAACGCGGAAGTCTGCACGGTCACTGTATGCCTTGCCAGGCTTTGGACGAACTTTAGGAAGGTTAAACTGAACCCCATCCCAGCTTTAGTACGAATGTTAAACGCGTGAACTGATATTTACTCTGTGAAGTACCGTAGCGCTGCCTCACCATGGAGGATAGGTTTGAAAAGTACTGAAGTATCTTGAATTCATTCTGCACCGTAACCGAGAGCCAACGTAGTTCCTGAAGTACGAGCGTACGACCCTTCCTTCTGCATATATGTTGTTATTTCTTAAACTGGTAATCGTATGAAAAAAAACAAACAGTTACAATAGTCTGTCTTGGGAGTAATAAATGCATGTATTAAAACAATACTGTTGTTAATTCAAATTAGGTTTTGCCCTTCACCGACGTTTAGGCAAAACCTAATTTGATTTATATCACCCCGACGCAAACTTCCATCTTATAATAATAATGTTCTTGTTTTTTCAGTTGCATTTCCGATACCGTATACAGCTAGAGATTAAATGAAGTCTGGTGATATCATTTATTTATCCTCGAAAACTTTTTTTCTTGAAAAAAAAAAGAGTTTCAAATTGCGCCACAGTGAACCAAGAACTCTCAACTTTTGTTAAACACTTTATTTAGTATCCTATGTTATACATGTGTAATTGAGTTTTGGTTTCATGTTAAAAGTTGAGTTTTAGAGCTTTCACTATGATGAAATTGTTTACAATTTAATGCAATTTGAGTTAATAATGTGACACTATATCAGTAGATTACGCAATTATGATTCTATAGTATATATTTGATTCTAAGAAACATTTCTTTCCAAGTATACATTTGAGGATGTGCTCTGTTTAACAGCTTAACTAAATTAGGCACAGAAATTAATCATATAACATTTAATCAGTATCGAATATGAATACTCAAAAACTGTATTTTGAACATTACTTTAATTGAACATTTAGCTTTTAACAATGTGAAAAACCTTGTCCCACTCGTAATACATTCCATCTAATTCCTCTCAGGAAAGTAAAATTACAGAGAAATTTTGACCGTTTACTGAAGACAGTCAGTAAAATCGTTTGTCGTTGAAATGAACGAGCAAATCCCAGTCTGAATCTTACGCATAAAATAATTTCTTATTAAGGACTTAAATCTGTCATTACAGTTAACAATTCTAATCCTTTGATATCACAAATTATTGCGAACAGAGTCAGTTAATTACCTGTATTTTTGTCCAAATGTGTTTGTTTTGACTTCTAGATTTTGGGATCGTGTTAATGAAATGCCGGGTTAACATTTGTTGAGGATGGATGGGGTGGAGGATGAATGAATAGTGGTGTCGAGGGGGTTAGGGATTGAAGATGAGGGGCGGGGAGCAAAATATGATGCCGATTGTTACTTATCTTTCAATAATTCATCAAGAACAATGAATGGCACGTAGACGATGGTGTAGTCTACTTATCCCATTTACCCCACGGAATCTTACAATGCTAAAACATGTAGACAGAACAAAATGAGAAACCAAAAATGCTGGATGTCAGGCCCATGTATCTTTGCCCCCCTCCTTCCTCCCCCAACACAACAGGAAGCCCACCGACAGTGTTGTTCTGCATCCGCCTGTGATGCGCAGGGTGTTCAGGTTGGCTTGGGTTTGAAGGGTGATAGAGATAAGGTGGTTGCGTTTCGCAGATTAATGGGAGATGGGTGAGAATGAGAGGGAGAGCATTGGTGAGAGAGGCTAAATAGGGTGAAAGCTGTACGATTTCCTCATACGCTCATCTTTCAAACGCCGGGTATGTTAGGGCCAGGGTCATCGCCACGTGCATGGGGGAGGTGGGTGTGTGCAGGGGCTGATGCAGGAATTTTCGCAGGAGGGAGGGGTTCATCGGCAAAACAAATCTGACATGCAGACATGTTTTTTTCCGGACACTTGACCTCCAAAAGGCGGACATTATTTTTATTACTAGTAAAGCATGTTCTTCCGCAATTTTTAAATATCCGTTGGCAGATTTATTTTAGTAAAAGTAGCTTTGCAGTACGTTCCCATCGTGGTAAACCATGGCCCTGGATGCGAATTTTCTTTTCCGAAACTACACCCACATACATGGTTGCTTAGCGCCCTGTACGATACTTTTATGATACGTACGCAGGTATAACATTATATTTTCCCCCACATTTTGGCGAGCAGTGCGATAGCTCACACGATAGGGTTGTGATTTTGCATTGCGAAGTTGCAGGTTCGATTCACCGTTGTTTTGTCCCCGATTTGTTTTTCTTTTCTAACCTTAGGCTTCAGAGGATATTTTGTTAAAGGGAAATAAAGTCCGAATTTCATTACGTTCGAATTCATTTCTTTTTTCTAATTTATATTTTTTTCTCACGTTTTTAGAAAAGTAAATTCCAAAACGCCATAGCGTACACCCATTATGCGGATGACGTTTGGGAAAAAAAAATCGCACCCATGCAGGATGGTAAAGGGCGCACACCGGTAAATAGGCCTAAACCCATCCGCCAAGTGCATGGAAGAAAGTTAAACCCTCAAAATATTCTATATTAGAGAGTTCTGAGAGCCATAAAATTGGGGATTTGAAGAGATATTGTAACTCCTCTGGCCCGGACTTGGTTCTTCCAATTCTGAGCATTTTGGATGCAATTGGGCTCGAAAGTGGCGCTATTGTGTCATGTTGTGAAGGGATCGTTTTTGAAGATGGCTACTGTTCCACTTTGGGAAAAAATAAGGGTCGCCTTCTTTGGGTGAGAATATCTCGAAAAGTCAATGGTCAACCCACAAAAAAATGAAAATAAAATAACAGATGCCATGTTGATTACCTTTTTGTTCTGTGCAATTATACCTATGAGAGTTCTGAGTGTTTTTACAAGAATTTTGAAGTATGGGCATTTAGCATTGGTGTCTATGGGAATTTTAATACAGGGCTGCACCCCAAGACCTGTAAATCGACTCCTAAAGACATAAGTGATAATTACACGTATTTCCCGATTTTTTTTTTTTAGAAATACTTATGACTGTAGATCTCCAACACATGGTGTTTGAAATTTTAATTTAATACATGTAGCATTTCTTGAGTTGTTGCCCCCCACTCCAAACGAGTTAATTCTGTATTTCAAAATTAAAATTTCGTCCAGTGGTTTTTTTCATGGTGACTGCGTCATTATGGGGAAACTGTCAAACAATGAAACATTAATACATGTTTGACCGAAACAAGTAAAGTATCCTAAACGCGAAAAATACAATGAAAACAGAAATTCAACGTTCAAGAAATATGACACATTCTTTTTTTTAGGGGGGAGGAGGGGGGGGGGCAATAACCCAAGCCTACATGGCCCAGATGTTTTAAGTTGTAAGTTCGGCCTGTAATCGGTCTTTATGTATTACTCTTCAGGAGATTCTTTTTTCGCGAGACACCGTCAAACACCTAATGAAAGTTTATTTCGAGAAAAAAAATAGTGTTAAGTTTCCATCAATAGAGAGGGCGCCTCATAAATAGTGGTCTCCACAAAGCGAGCAACTGCCAAGCCCCCATTGGCAAAAACCATAAGCGTAAAAAACATTATCTTCAATAGTGTGTTTTCTGGTAAAGTGCCCCAAGCTGGTAATGTGGCCCCTCCCCCTCCCTAATGCCCGGGGCTGCCAATGGTTCTGCTTCTCAGACACTCAAGTTAATACCGATTTCTCTCATCGAAACTTCATTTAAGAAAAAAAAAAGCTTGTTCCCGCTGTCATATGAAAATCAGACTCCTGTGAAAACTTATAACACCTTCACCCTAGTATTGGTTGAAAATGTTTTACTTTGGTAAACGTATTTACCAAATTGAATTCAATGTACAAGTTACCTAGATTGCACACTTGTTATGCGGGTAATGAAGATACCCTGAAACAGTTTTATATTTTCGCTAAACTCAACCGGGTGCGAAAACGATTGCCCGTGTTTAAGTGCATTTGAAAGAAAGTTTTGCATTTTTGAATGAGCGAGGGTGAGAAATTGGAATAAAATTTGAATGAAGATGCTGCTTTACAACTCACATAATTATGTCTTCTAAAAACATTAACGTGATTGACTTACTAGCACCCTATTATCGGTTAAACTCTCTCGCGTGAGCGGTCACTCTACTAATTATCACCAGCTAGACACGCACTTTAATATTAATGAGTCTGTATTTCATAGGGTCCTAAATTCCCGCTACCCCGGATAAGAGACACCCCAGCGGAATCACGCCCGATGCAGTATCATTTATTAATCCTCGGAAGGATTTCTTTTCTTTCTAAAAAAGAAAAACAAAGAAGTGAGTTTGCATTGCACCATAGTGGACCAATGACTCTTAAATGTTATTGTTGTTTTTGTTTTGTTCTTGTGTGCCAAATTATTTTCATTGGATTTTTAACGTGTTAAAATTTTGAACTTAGAGTTTAATTCTGATGAAATGATTGTTTACCATTTAATGAAATTTTAATTGTTAATGTGATACTATCAGAGCATTGTTAAAATGCAGTTATAATTCTATTGCAAATAATTATTTTATTGTACACAACGTGTTGTTTATTTTTAAGTGCATTTACATTTTATAATTATATCTCTTTGTTTAACTGCTTAACTAATTTAGTAATATCATGTTATAAGATATAGAATATCAATTCTAAAAACAATGTTTTGAAAACTCTAGTTTTTGATAATGTGGGACATACATGGCCCTTGTCATACACTCTGGAAGAATAAAATCGAATTCTCCGGAAAGTAGAATTGCAAAGACATTTTGAATATTTCGTTAAAAAAAATCGTTTTGTCGTCGAAATGAACGAGCAAATACCAATCTGACTGTTGTGAACAAATGTCTTATTAAGTACTTCAATCAGTGATTATTATTAAAAATTCTAGTCAATTTGATATTAAAAATATTTGCACTAATTCAGTGAATTACTTTGTATTTCTGTATAGTTATTTTGCTGTTTTGTCGTCTTGAATTTGGGGTTCGTGTTCAAGGCCGGGTACAGATGTGTGTCGAGGGGGTTAGGGGTTGAAAATGGGAGGGGGCAACAAAACTGACTAATAATTATTTATCTTTCAATAATTGAACAAGAGCAGTAAATATTACTAAGACGGTGGTGTAGTCCACTCGTTTCATTTCCCCCACGGATTCTTGAAATATAATAATTAATTATTTGGGCGCAAATCATCCTTACTCGCAGCTGGGATGCTGAATTGCGAAGGACGCGAATACAACGTGATCGGGCCGCTGGCACGTAAAGGCGCCTATGGCTGCCGGCCACATCGACCCATATATGAACACGGAGCACAGCCTGAGATCGAAAGTGTTTGATTTTTCCGGAGGAAGGAAAACCAGAGGGCCCGGAGAAAAACCCTCGTTGCACTGGAGAGAACCAACGCACAACTCTACTCACACGTGATCCGCGGCCAGGATTCGAACCGTAGTCACCTTGGTGAGAGGCGAGCATTTTACGCACAAGCCACCCACGCCACCCAAAATGCTAGTAAAATGTAGTCAGGAAAAATAATGTAGGAAAAATGAAAGGCATCCCCACGCCTTTCGATTCTGTAACGGCCAGCTTGCCGGTTATCAGGCCCTTTTACCTGCCCCCTTCCCCTACACTCACCGCCTAACATAACTGGAAGCACATGGACAATTTGGTTCGATATCCACCTTGAAGGGGCAGGCTGTTCAGGCTGTTTTGGTCCGAAGGTTGTAAGACACTAATTAGGTGGTTGCGTCCCACATATTGATGCGAGATGGGTGAGATGGGGGGGGGGTGGCAAAGCCTTGGTGAGAGAGTCTGGATAGGGTGAAAGTTGAACCCACGTCAGCCTACGGGCAGGTGTGTTAGGGGCAGGGTCGTTGCCAAGTGCAGCGGTGAGGTCTGAGTATTCGATTTAGTAAACATGGTCTGCTCATTAAACAAGGGGCCAGCTCCTAAGGCCAGACGGCGTAGTACGGACGTCCTGTCCTCTTTGCCCCTGGTTATAGCTGTCCCAACACCCCCCCCCCCCATGATTTTTAAATATCCCATGGCAGTTTTTATTTCAGTAAAAATATTATTGCTGTACGTTCCCATCATGGTCAAACTCATGGTCCCTGCCGGAGGTTGAGATAGATTCGATGCGTCACTTCAAACTCAATGGCGTAACCAGGAAAGCTAGAGAGGCTGTGCCTCACCACTCAGCCTGACTGGGATTCGGGGGAGGCGCTTAACTCATTTGAATGCTTCCTCCAGAAAATGAGGAGTCTAAATTAAGGTCCCTTTAATGAACCACGCTAATGTGTAATACATCGCGGCGTAATAACTCTTGAAAATACTAGGTTTGAAAACGACACACCCTAGATAGGTAAAAGACTAGGCACTGTTTGGAATTGTGGGCAGTATTGTTCCGCTAGAAATCAGGCACACTCAAGGACACACTTGGTGATTATTTTGGACTTTCGGTAGAATATTGGCCACCGTCTTTTCAAATTCTCTCAGTAGGTATTCTTATAGCCCGGCCTGTTTTAGCGGGGAAAACTGTTGGTTGTCATAAGCAGAAAATTGATGAGTGAATTACTAAAAACAGTGGCACTCGATAGGTAATACCCACCGAAAAACAAATGTCACTACACAACTGTTTATGCTGTAAAAATAGATTTACTCTTCCTCTTCCTGTCGACGGAACTATTAATAGAAAGGGGAACAACAGCACTCTAGCATTAAATATGAGCGTATGAGGAAATATGAGGAAATCGTACAGCTTTTACCCTTCTCCGCCTCAGCATATTGGTTCGGGATCCGCCGTTGGCTGCCCAGGGTGGTTAGGAGGGGGAAATGATGGTGGGGGCAGGGGCTCAATATGGGGATTCGTGCTTGGCTTGGAGATCAGGTTATTGAAGGCTAGCGTTTCCTAAGGAAAGAAGTTTGTTGCACATATGGTAGGATCCAAACAGTTTGGGATAAGTTTGGGATTAGGTTTGATTAGGCGAGGGTCAAGATCGGAGTTGGCATGATTATGTGTTTGGTTTTAGGTATAGGTTGGGCTCAATAAGCGGAGGTGGGAGGGCCTCAATTAGCGAGGAGGGGGTTCTCCTGCAGGTGCAAGGTCGATTGCATGCCGAGAAGTTGGCCGGACCGACAAGTTTGACAAGTGGATGGGGATAGATAAATGGTTATAATTAAGTTGCCTTTGGGAACGGCTGCAATCTGCAAAATAAGTTTACTTCATCGTAAGAGGACGGCAACTGTACATGCACCTGATAAATTACTACGCTTTTGTTTTTCCATAAAAAAGTAGACTGCATAACCTGACTACAAAATACTAGCCACCAAATGCGTGGCTCCATTAAATAACACGAAGCGCAAAACAAACACTGATTGAATCACGTATGGCCAGTGTACGTCATTATTCTATCCACCAATCAGAGTTAGTCACCCAACAAGTCGGTGACCACAAGTGAGTGGTCTGTGATTGGCAGGTGCCAATCACATTCCACGTGTTTGAATGTGTCACCGACATCCATACAATCATTCCACCAATTAGTTGCGTCTATTTGAGTGTCGGTGATACAAGCTTCGGGTTTAACGTGTGGCAATGTAACATTAACATCATTTCCCTCTCATCAATATAAAGCGAGTCAGTGATGTGTGATTGACAGCGCGCAGGGGGCCAATCACAAACCGGGCTTTCAAGTTCCTCAGTCACTGCTCGGGAAATCGACGTCAATATTTAAGTCACAAGCTGCCAGCTCACTTCTCACAATGACCGCAGCTCATGTCCACGTTCAGACGACAACCCAAGAGAACTGCTTGCAAGATCGAACAAGAATTGCACGGTGAGTCTATGAAACAATCTTTTACGATTACTCTGCTAACTTCGGGATTGATCTCTTGCGATTGACACAAATTTGCTTATAGCCAAAACGGCGAGATATAAATATTTCCGACCATAATGATTCCGTTTCCATACGGTACCTCGATAACTTACCGATATTGGTGATTGAATAATCAGCAGGTACTATGTTGTATAGAATATAGTGAATTAGCTCTTGATGCGGATTCAGACCAACATTTTGTGAGGCCACAGTTTCAGGCAATACAAGCTAAGAGCAAACTAATCAGGGTTTTTATTTTATTTGTTCGGAATAAGGAATTCCTGTCTGACAATCGCTGCTACTTCCATGGTACACTCTCAAAAGACAATTGTCCAAAATTCTGACTGATTTCTCTAGCTCTTAGAAACTTACTTGAATTCTTGTCGCTACCGATAGCACACTATAAATTCATGGAATATTTTATACTTTTTATTGCCATTCAGTTTCGCCAGATTTCTAGTCATACTTGGCTGAACATTTTCAAGAGCGCATTACATCAAGTTGCATATTGTTATTGAGTTTTACGCACTTACACAATATTACAGATGATAAATTAAAACCTTTTTTGGTTAAAAGAAAGAAATAGTGCGGAAGCTTGACACTTAACCCATAATATCAGTACAAACATTCACCCCCTTTATTTTCTTGCTAGTTTTCCCTGTTTACTGCATCAAACATTTAATCCCGGTGCGATGCGCTCACCTTTTTTTCCCGGCAATCACTCTAACTAATTCAGGATAAAAGGTTATGCGGAAGTTGGCCACGGAAGAACGTGTAAAGGAAATCTGAACATCTCAAACATCCTGTCCTATGTTGTGTTATTGAAAATTCGGATAATCTCAATACCTTTCTGGCCTTTTTTTTTTAATCAAACTGTGTTATTTCACTATATCACAGTGTGCCATTCCGGTTTGATCACTATATAGGCCTGAACGTTTACAATCATTGCACGATATTGGTTAGAATAGACTATAGAGGGCGCAAATACAAACGGACCGGGAAATATTACACACACAGTTTTATTCAAGTTCAAATTGCTTTATCAGAATGGATTCATTCCTAGAAATCCTGTAAAGAGTTGATGTCTGTACAAATTATTCGGGCCGTCTGCTGAGCTGTCCGACTTCCAAGTTTGAAGCATCAGCTTTCATGGGCGTCGCGTGGGCCGGGGCAGGGGGGGGGGGGCGTTTGCTGCCCCCCCCCCCTCCCGGGACAAGCAAAACAAAAAGGAGAAAAAAAGGGAAATAAAGAGAGGTATGAAATCAAACTGTTGTTAATTTAATGGGAGTGGGGGCCAACAAAAATGATCAATCGGGAAAATGCTGCAAAATAAATGGATTTGGGGGAAATGTGCTTCGATCACTGCCGGAGGGGAGGGCGCCCCTCCGCACCCTGGATCCGCCACTGATCTTGCTACACTGCCCGATTTTATTGAAAATGTGTAACATTTTGTACACGTATACATTAAGTTGAATTCCCGAGCGGGACTGAAATCCAAAGCACAATCAATTCAATGCAAAGTAACGTCAATTGCCTACTTTTTTACGCGGATATTGGATATACCCTTTAATATTTTGATCGTTCGCTAAATTCAAATGGCTTTGAAAATGCGTGCCCGTTTTTTATGCGTATTGGAAAGAAAGTGTTCAAATATTGAATGAAAAAAGATGTGCAATTGGACGGGAGAAATGCTACTTGATTGAACAATTTGCTGTTGTAACACTCACATAATTGTGCTTTCAAAAAGTTTCATGGACTTACTAGTGCCTAAAAATAGTCTTTTTCGGTAAAATTGAATGCTGGTGCAATTAATTAATGGATGTTGCTTTTTTGGACGTTTTCGGCCAGGAAAATACCGGTCAAATAATAATTTGTCCGTTATTTATTAGTGGGTGTATAATTTTTCCTGTTTTCGAATGATGATTTATCAAAATAAAAAAAAAAATCAATTCTATCCAAATCGATGATAAAATTATTTTATTCCTTACTCAAGTATAAACGTTGACGGTTTACGATTTTTTCAGCCTACACTGAACTCCTGGTGATCCCTTCTTGGACCTGATCTTTAAGTCTTCAAGAGCGAACCATCGACGTGTGGTGATGTTTAAATGATTCTATCATGACCGTGGAAAAAGCACGCCTTCCCCCCCCAAAAAAAAAAAAAAACCTTATGTAATCGGGTCTCCTTTCCTAACTTTGATCAGCCGGCAATAGTAAAAAAGAACCCCCCTTTTCAGAAAATGTTAGTCCCTTGCCCCCGGACAGGCACTGTCATTATGACGCCGAACACATTGTCTGCATGAATAATGATTCGTCAACAATACTAAGTAGTCATACATGTCTTTTAGATAAATTCTTCACTTGATGTAACATAATTATTTCTTTAATCTACTTGTTTCTTATTGATTTTTCTTATTGATTTTATTTATATATAAGCCTTTCATTGTTTTCTTAACAGATGAAGATCTGCGTGGCCACCATTCTGTCAATCGCCCTCCTTCTGGGTAACTCTGTCAAGCTCAGAGCTTCCTTTACTGGGCCGGTTCCCTCGGATGGTGATGGTCCTGCGTGTCAGGTGTGTCAGCAGTGCTGCCAGGGACCTGCCGCAATACCCGGCATACCAGGTCTTCCTGGGCCAGTAGGACCGATGGGGCCGTACGGTCAGCCGGGGTCAAAGGGCGATGCAGGTCAGCAAGGTGAGATTGGCCCTATTGGACCTATGGGTGAGCGGGGAGCACCTGGGAACACTGGGTCTAAAGGTGATGATGGGTTTGGTCTGCCCGGCAAGATAGGTCCGAGAGGCCTACCGGGTCTTGTTGGAGCAGCCGGCCAGGCTGGTGTCAAAGGTCAGAAGGGTGAGCCAGGGGAGACACCAGACGACTCCAATCAGCGGGTGGCATTCACCGTGATGAGGACGAGCAGCTCGGATACCTCTACGAGTGAGGACACCTGTTTGCCTTTCCAGCAGGCCGAGACCCTTCTGCCGGGTACCAGCTTCGATCTCGAGACCGGTACGTTCACCTGTAGTGTGCCGGGCACTTACGTATTTGCGTTTTCTGTACTTAAGTATGATAACAGTGGTTACCTTTACATCCATCTTGTTAAAAACAATGACAAGGTGATAAGTACCCATGGTACATCTGGTCAACTCGGTCAGTTTTCTGGTAGCGCAGTGCTGGTCCTGCAGCGAGGAGACACGGTGTATCTTACAATGGCCGGTAGGGTGCATAGTGGTTCCACCTATCACTACACCTCATTCAGTGGCTTCCTCCTTTTCTCCGAATAAATAAATAAATAATAAATACAATCAAATTACAACGCATAAATTTACAGGAGCAGTGCTGCACTGTTTTTGTTTTGCTTTCCATTTTGCAAGAAACAGTTACCAATGAATTAAAAGATTAATGTTCAATGTCATGATACTAAAAAAGATAACTGATTCTTAATACAAAGCATTTTACATTCACGTATCAAAACTGCGTAAAAACAGTTCATTAAAAAGAAGTTAAATATATGACTTTTGAAAAAAGAAGGTTTGAGAGGCGATTGAAAAACACTTCAAATTCATTATTTTTTGCAAGGTCACCGTATGCCTTGCCAGGCTTTGGACGAACTTTAGGAAGGTTAAACTGAACCCCATCACAGCTTTTAGTGCGAATGTTAAACGCATGAACTGATATTTACTCTGTGAAGTACCGTAGCGCTGCCTCACCATGGCGGATAAGTTTGAAAAGTACCGAAGAATCTTGAATTCATTCCGCACCGTAACCAAGAGCCAACGTAGTTCCTGAAGTATGGGCGTACGACCCTTCCTTCTGCATATATGTGGTTATTTCTTAAACTTGTAAACGTACGAAAAAAAACATAAACCGTTGCAATAGTCTGTCTTGGAAGTAACAAATGCATGTATTAAAAAAAATAATGTTGTTGTTTTTTCATTTGCATTTCGCATACCGTATACAGCCAGAGATTAAATGAAGCCCGGTGATATCATTTATTTATCCTCGGAAACTTTTTTTCTTTAAAAAAACAAGAGTTTCAAATTGCGCCACAGTGAACCAAGAACTCTCAACTTTGGTTAAACACTTTATTTTTTATCCCATGTTATACATGTATAATTGAGTTTTCGTTTATGTTAAAAGTTGCGTTTCAGAGCTTTCACTATGATGCAATTGATTTCATGTAGTTTGAGTTGATAATGTGACACCATATCAGCATATTACGCAATTATGATTCTATAGTATATATTTGATTCTAAGAAACATTTTTTCCAAGTATACATTTTTTCCAAGTATACATATACACGTAACATGTAATCAGTATCGAATATAAATTCTCAAAAACTGTATTTTGAACATTACTTTAATTGAACATTTAGCTTTTAACAATGTGGAATACCTTGTCCCACTCGTAAAACATTTCATCGAATTCCTCTCAGGAAAGTAACATTACAGAGAAATATTCTCGTTGAAATGAACGAGCAAATCCCAGTCTGCCTCTTGCGAACAAAATAATTTCTTACTAAGTACTTAAATCTGTGATTATAGTCAACAATTCTAATCCCTTTGTTATCACAAATTATTTGCAAACAAAGTCAGTTAATTACCTTTATTTTTGTCCATTTTTGTTTGTTTTGACTTCTAGATTTAGGGATCGTGTGAATGAAAGGCCGGGTTAACATTGGTTGAGGATGGATGGGGTGGAGGATGAATGATTAGTGGTGTCGAGGGGTTAGGGATTGAAGATAAGGGGCGGGAGCAAAATATGATGCCGATTGTTACTTATCTTTCAATAATTCATCAAGAACAATGAATGGCACTAAGATGATGGTGTAGTCTACTTATCTCATTTACCTCACGGATTCTTAAAAAGCTAAAACATGTAGACAACAAAATGAGAAATGAAAAATGCTGGATGTCAGGCCCATGTATCATTGCCCCTCCCCCCTCCCCCAACACAACCAGAAGCCCACCGACAGTGTTGTTCTGCATCCGCCTGTGATGGGCAGGGTGTTCAGGTTGGCTTGGGTTTGAAGGGTGATAGAGATAAGGTGGTTGCGTTTCGCAGATTAATGGGAGATGGGTGAGAATGAGAGAGAGAGCATTGGTGAGAGAGGCTGAATAGGGTGAAAGCTGTACGATTTCCTCACACGCTCATCTTACAAACGCCGGGTAGGTTAGGGCCAGGATCATCGCCACGTGCATGGGGGAGGTGGGTGTGTGCAAGGGACGGATCCAGGAATTTTCGCAGGAGGGAGGGGTTCATCGGCAAAACAAATCTGAAATGCAGACAGGTTTTTTTTTCTCCAGACACTTGGCCGCAAAAGGTGGACATTATAATTATTACCAGTAAAACATGTTCTTCCTCATTTTTTAAATATCCGTTGGCAGATTTATTTCAGTAAAAATAGCTTTGCTGTACGTTCCCATCGTAATTAACCATGACCCCGGATGCGAATTTTCTTTACCTAAACTACACCAACATACATGGTTGCTTAGCGCCCTCTACGATACAATTATGATACGTACGCAGGTATATAATTATAATTCTCCCATATTTTGGCGAGCAGTGCGATAGCTCAGTCGATAGGGTTGTGATTTTGCATTGCAAGGTTGCAGGTTCGATTCACCGTTGTTTTGTCTCCGATTTGTTTTTCTTATCTAACCTTACGCTTCAGAGGATATTTTGTTAAAGGGAAATAAAGTCCGAATTTCATTACGTTCGAATTCATTTCTTTTTTTCTAATTTATATTTCTTCTCACGTTTTTTAGAAAAGTAATTTCCAAAACGCCATAGCGTACACCCATTATGTGAATGACGTGGGGGGGGGGGGAAGTCGCGCCCATGCAGGATGGTAAAGAGTGTACACCGGTAAATAGGCCTAAACCCATCCGCCGAGTGCATGAAAGAAAGCTAAACCCTCAAAGTATTCTACATTAGACAGTTCTGAGAGCCATAAATTGGGGATTTGAAGAGATAAGGCAATGAACCCTCTGGCCCGGACTTGGGGCTTCCAATTCTGAGCATTTTGGATGCAATGGGGTTCGAAAGTGGCGCTATTGTGTCATGTTGTAAAGGATCGTTTTTGAAGATGGCTACTATTCCACTTTGGGAAAAAATAGGGGTCGCCTTCTTTGGGTGAGAATATCTCGAAAAGTCAATGGTCAACCCACAAAATAATGAAAATAAAATAAAAGATGACATGTTGATTACCTTTTTTTTCTGTGCAATTATACCTATGAGAGTTGTGAGTGTTTTTACAAGAATTTTGAAGTATGGGCATTTAGCATTGGTGTCTATGGGAATTTTAATACAGGGCTGCACCCCAAGACCTGTAAATCGACTCCTAAAGACATAAGTGATAATTACACGTACTTCCCGATTTTTTTTTAGTAATACTCATGACTGTAGATCTCCAACGCATGGTGTTTGAAATTTTAATTGAATACAATGTAATATTTCTTGAGTTGTTGCCCCCAAAACGAGTTAATACTGTATTTCAAAATTAGAATTTCCTCCAGTGATTTGTCATGATGACTGCGTAACATTATGAGATTTAATATTATGGGGAAACTGTCAAACAATGAAATAATCATACATGTTTGACCGAAACAAATATAGTATCTTAAACGCGAAAAATACAAACCGAATGAAAACAGAAAGTCAACGTCCAAGAAATATGACACACTCGTTTTTTGGGGGCCGGGCAATAACCCGATCCTACCAGGCCCAGATGTGTTAAGTTGTAAGTTCGGCCAGTAATTGGTCTTGATGTATTACTCTTAAGGAGATTCTATTTCGCGAGAAACCGTCAAACAACTAATGAAAGTTTATTTCGAGGAAGGGCGCGCTAAATAAAACTAGTGTTAAGTTTCCATCAATAGAGGGGGCGCCTCATAAATAGTGGTCTCCACAAAGCGAGCAACTGCCAAGCCCCCATTGGCAAAAAACATAAGCCTAAAAACATTATCTGCCATTGTGTGTTTTCTTGTGGTGTGCCCCCTCCCCCCAGCTGGTAATGTGGCCCCTCCCCCATATCCGGAGCTGGCCATGGTGCTGCTCCTCAAACACTCAGGTTAATACTGATTCCTGATAAATTTCTCTCATCCAAACTTCATTTAAGAAAAAAAAAGGCTTGTTTCCGGTGTCATATGAAAATCAGACTCCTGTGCAAACTTATAACACCTTCACCCTAGTATTGGTTGAGAATATCTTTCTTTGGTAAAGTAACGTATTTACCCAATTGAATTCAATGTACAAGCTAGGCCTACCTAGATTGCACACTTGTTATGCGGGTAATGAAGATACCCTGAAACATTTTTATAATTTCGCTCAACTCAACCGGGTGCGAAAACGATTGCCCGTGTTTAAGTGCATCTGAAAGAAAGTTTAGCATTTTTGAATGAGCGAGGTTGAAAAATTGGTCTGAAATTTGAATGAAAACTTTGCTGCTGTAGACTTCACATAATTATGTCTTCTACAAACATTAATGTGATTGACTTACTAGCACCCTATTATTGGTTGAACTCTCTCGCATGAGTGGTCAATCTACTAATTATCACCACCTAGACACGCACAATACTATATCAATGAGTCTGTATTTCATAGGGTCCTAAATTCACGCTACCCCGGATAAGAGACACCCCAGCGTCGACACGCCCGATGCGGTATCATTTATTAATCCTCGGAAGGATTTGTTTTCTTTCTAAAATCAAAAACAAAGAAATGAGTTTGAATTGCATTATAGTGCACCAATGACTCTTAAATGTCATTATTGTTTTTTCCTTTCTTGTTTGCCAAATTATTATCATTGGATTTTAACGTGTTAACAGTTTGGTCTTAGAATTTAATTCCGATGAAATGATTGTTTACGATTTAATGCAATTTTAATTGTTAATGTGACACTATCAGAGCATTGTTAAAACGTAGTTATAATTCTATTGCAAATGATTATTTTATTGTACAAAAGGTGTTTTTTTATTTTCAGTGCATTTACATTTTATAATATCTCTTTGGTTAACAGCTTATATAGTAATGTCATGTGATAAGATATAGAATATAAATTCTAAAAACAATGTTTTGAAAACTCTAGTTTTTGATAATGGGGGACATACATGCCCCTTGTAATACACTCTGGAAGAATGAAATCGAATTCTCCGGAAAGTAGAATTGCAAAGACATTTTGAATATGTACTAAAGAAAGTTAGAGAAATTGGTTGTCGTCGAAATGAACGAGCAAATACCAATTTGGCTCTTGTGAACAAATTCTTATTGCGAACTCAAATCCGTGATTAGTATTAACAATTCTAGTCAATTTAATATTAAAATATATTTGCAACGATTCAGTGAATTAATTTGTATTTCTGTATAGTTATTTTGCTGCTTTGTCGTCTTGAATTTGGGGTTCGTGTTCAAGGCCCGGTACAGATGTGTTTCGAGGGGGGTAGGGGTTGAAAATGGGAGGGGGCAACAAAACTGATACCAATAGTTATATATCCTTTAATCATTGAACAAGAGCAGTAAATATAACTACGACGATGGTGTAGTCCACTCGTTTCATTTCCCCCGCGGATTTTTGGAATATAATACTTTTATAATTTGGGAGGCTAATCATCCTTACTCGCAGGTGGGATGCTGAATTGCGAAGGCCGCGGCTACAACGTGGTCTGGCCGCTGGCACGTGAAGGCGCCTATGGCTGCCGGCCACATCGACCCATATATGACCACGGAACACAGCCTGAGATCGAAAGTGTTTGATTTTGCCGGAGGGAGGAAAACCGGAGGGCACAGAGAAAACCCCCATTGCACAGGAGAGAACCAACGCACAACTCTACTCACATGTGATCCGCGGCCAGGATTCGAACCATGGTCAACTTGGTGAGAGGCGAGTGCTTTACGCACACGCCACCCACGCCACCCGCCCAAAATGCTAGTA
Organism: Patiria miniata; assembly: GCF_015706575.1. Classification (NCBI taxonomy): domain Eukaryota; kingdom Metazoa; phylum Echinodermata; class Asteroidea; order Valvatida; family Asterinidae; genus Patiria; species Patiria miniata. Next base: position 28,519,493 of record NW_024037074.1, read on the forward strand.
TAATGTAGTCAGGAATAATAAAGAAGGAAAAATGAAACGCATCCCCACGCCTTTTGATTCTGTAACGGCCAGCTTGAAGGGTATCAGGCCCTTTTACCTGCCCCCTCCCCTCCCCACTCATAGCCTAACGTAACCAGAAGCACATCGACAAGTTGATTCTGTCCTCCGTAAAGGGGCATGGTGTTTAGGCCGTTTGGGTCTGAAGGCTGTAAGACATTAATTAGGTGGTTGCGTCCGCAGATTGATGGTAGATGATTGAGATGGGGGGGGGGGGAGGCAAAGCCTTGGTGAGAGAGGCTCGATAGGGTGAACGTTGAACCCACGTCAGCTTACGTGCAGGTATGTTAGGGGCAGGGTCGTTGCCAAGTGCAGCGGTGAGGTCTGAGTACCCGATGGTCTACGCATTAAACGGGCGGCCAGCCCCTAATGCCAGACGGCGTAGTACGGACGTCCTGTCCTCTTTGCCCCTGGTTATAGCTGTCCCAACACCCCCCCCCGTGATTTTCAAATATCTGATGGCAGATTTATTTCAGTTAAAATATTATTGTTGTACGTTCCCATCGTGGTCAAACTCATGGTCTTGGCCGGATGATGAGAAACGATACGTCACTTCAAACTCAGTGGCGTAACCCGGAAAGCTAGGGAGGGCGTGCCTCACCACTCAGCCTGCCTGGGATTCGGGGGAGGCGCTTAACTCTTTTGAATGATTCCTCCAGAAAATGAGGAGTCTTAATTAAGGTCCCTTTAATAAACCACGCCAATGAGTAATACTTAGCAGTGTATTATCTCTCGAAAATACTAGGTTTGAAAACGACACACCCTAGATAGGTAAAAGAACAGGTACTGTCTGGAATTGTGGGAAGTATTGTTCCGCTAGAAATCAGGGGCACACTTAGTGATTTTCGGTAGAATATGGGCCACATTCTTTTCAAATTTTCTCAGTAGGTATTCTTATAGGCCGGCCTATTTTAGCAGGGAAAACTGTTAGTTGTCATCAGCATAAAATTGATGAGTGAATAACTAAAAACAGTGACACTCGATAGGTTACCCAAGGAAATACAAATGTCACGACACGACTGTTAATGCTGTAAAAATAGATTTACTCTTCCTCTTCCTTTGGACGAAACTATTAATAGAAAGGGGAACGACAGCACTCTAGCATTAAATAAGCACCTATTTCTCCGCCTCACACGGCCGTTTCAATCCCATAGACATAACGTAATTAACTTGAGCAATTTTGTTCGCACAGCGTTTGTTTACTCCAGTGTATCAAAGTGATGACGTCATGCAATTTTGGAAATCCAAGATGGCGTCCTAAATTTTCACGAAAACAAAACACGAAAAACCGGTCCTACTAAAGCGCGTCAACAAGCGTCAACAAGCGTCAACAAGCGTCAACAAGCCTCAACGGTCGTAAACGAGCGTCAACAAATTTTGTATAGGCTGTTGAACATTAAAAACAGCTTTATATGGTAGAAAAGGCAATAAAGAACATCTTCTGCATATTATCAATTAAAGTTAAAATTATTTTAAACCTTGGTTTTTTGAACGCGAAATGTTCGACGAATTTGTCGATAAAAGTTGGCCGCCATCTTGTTTGGGCGCTGTAGACTTCAATCATGCGTAGTGTGGCTTTGTACACTTCACGCATGCGTAGTACGGCTAGCTCCACATAAACAAGATGGCGGCCAACTTTTATCGACAAATTCGTCGTACATTTCGCGTTCAAAAAACCAAGTTTTAGAATAATTCTAACTTTAATTGATATGCAGAAAATGTTCTTTATTGCTTTATCTACCATATAAAGCTGTTTTTAATATTCAAAAGTCTATACAAATTTGTTGGTGCTCGTTGACGACCGTTGAGGCTTGTTGACGCTTGTTGACGCTTGTTGAGGCTTGTTGATGCGCTTTAGTAGGAGCCCGAAAAACATGCCCCAAACTTGCCCCTAAATCATGACTCAAACAATGTCTTATGGTGCCATACTATAATTCTGACAGATAACGTGAGTTTCCACACATCGGGAGATTGAGCTGGCCCATAAAGTTCAAAATACCTGTAAAAATCAGGTTTGATTACGGTTCGTACCTAAGGTTTTCTGTCGCTGTTTGTTTTGGAAGTTGTTAAAAATCCCCGACGAAAATCCCGTTTTATTATTGATACCAAGTTTTCCCCAAATATTCCATGGCAACTACTTGTAAATAAGGACCATCTTAAATGACTCATGAAGTTTCATTCGAAGGCCAGCGGTAGATTTTTTTTTAGAACCGCTAAAATACAGCCACTTTTCACGAACACGGCGCGGTATACACGCACATCACACGGCGCAATAGCTGTAGAGCGTGAACGCACGCACACACCACCGGGGCACGCGCGGCGTTAACACGGCGTTGTTGCACTGCCCTGCCCGATGAACTGCAGCCGGCAGCGAAACCGTGCGCTGAGAGTCACAGGCCGGTGGTTTGTGGGGTAAATATTCAGCAGAACTCCGGCCAGATCATGCATGTTAAGAATACAAATAATTTCGTACGAACACCAATAATATTAAGCAGGATGAGCTTTCTACATCAGACTCCTGTAGGTCAAACGGCCTTATGATTATATGAACAAATGTATTGCTCCAAGTTTGCTTGGAATTGTTTAAAAATTTCATAAAAGAAACAATATCCTGCCCTTATTTGCACAGCAATATTCAAGTTAAACCACTACGGGTGCAACACTTATCACTTCAAACATTTTTCATTAACCCTACCTCCCTGTGTGTGTGTGTGTGGGGGGGGGGGGGAATCGTATTAAATTTCCAGGATTCAGGACTGTTCGGGCTATTAGGAAAACTCGAGCAAAATTTGCTCGAGTGCAGTCCTGCATATGTCCACAAGTGTCCAGATTAGCTTCATCCAAACCTCGAAAACTTCGAAAACCTCCCCTGTTCAGTAGTGTTTTGCTTCGGGTCGGGTCCACTATAGGCCAAACCAATGCGAAACATTATAGATATACATGTAATCCAAATCCTGCGCTGTGTTAATTTCCAAAGTGTTTCCATCTTTTTTCCCGGTTTATTTCGGGTTTTGAATTGACCCGATCCGACCTGATCGGCAAATGTTCAAACACAAAACTGACCAACTCAACTGAAATGACGGACAAACCGACCCGACCAAACACAAAGTTGGTTTTTGGTTGAGTCGGTTACAGTTTCGAGTCGGGTCAGCACAACACTTCTGTCCAGAACCCTTCCAAGAAGCAAAAGTAACCAGCAAGGTTGCTGAAATCTATGGCCACATGACGTCACACAGCATATATAGAGATTGCCGCATTCCCCCAGAGATAGTACAGGCTGCAGCCAATCATTGCATGTGGCACAAGCAAAGGCAGACTCCAATTGAATATTAGATTTAAAAACTGGCAGGGTAATATTTATATTTCATTATCTAAGTTGGCGGCCAATTCAGTGAAATCCATTGGTCTCCCATTGGTCACAGTACACCTAAAAAAGCAATCCACATACACGTAAAAGTCTTATCTGTTTTAAAGTATGGAAAAGAAGGCCAACTTAAAACTTGTCATTAGTAGCCTATTTACTTACTTTAAAAAAAAACACAGATAAAAATATATAATTTAATAATAGCATTTTAGTAGTGTCGACAATTAGTTGATTTTCAGTGAAAGTTAATATCCAGCTGTATTTCAATTCATAATTTTGGCACTTAGGAGTGTCGTTCGCAGTAGTTCTGGAAGAATTCCTACCGGTGTAAACAAATTAGCCTAGGTCACAATTCTGCCCTTATGTACAAAATCACAATGATAATGTAAGCATGGATCCAGCCCATTCAAAATGGCAACAATGTTGTCACTAATGCAGTTTCAGTAGAGACATGACCATTTTGCCTACTGTTTATAGTTCATCTACGAGTCAGTTTTGCGATAGCCATGCACGAGAAATCAGAATGTAAATATCATTTTCTAAAAAACAAAATTGTACTGCACATGTGCAGAGGTGATCCAATCAATGACCATAAATGGGCATTAAAATGTAAACATGTCTGATATTATGGGAGCGAAAACCAGTCCATCGCGAGTGATCATGTGTGACGTGTGAATCCTGAGCTTAAATTCCAGAGTGATTCCTTGGCAAGCAGACAACAGAAGTTCTTAATGTGTCGGATCAAGGCGGTGCATGGTTTGTTCAAATCTAGCAGTGCACATGGCATCACACAGTTTGGCACACATTCAGTTACCAAAAATACACCCAACACATGCTCATGTCTGTGTTATCCTGATCCTCCATGCACAAATGTGGGATGAAAGATTCACTTCCACTGTACGGCTCATCACAACGAGTCAACGGCTCATCACACCACCATCTCACCAGAGCTCCAGAAAATACGAGAAACCCTCTTGTCAGGAGAATGATACTGCAAACTTCCTGGAAAATCATAACAAAATGCTTTTTTTCAGAAAACAGGATCACATGTACAATTGCTTTTATTAGGGGGTGGGCTGGGGGTGGGGCATGGGAGAAATGTTTCCATACATTCAAAGCTCTACATGCAACGCCAACACTAAAGCAGTGGTGCATGTCACATGTACATGATGTATCATGACACCATTTAACAATATTTATATAACTTTATCGGGGGGGGGGGGGGTTGCACACTGCACAATAAGGCCTGTGCAAAGTCTAAAGTGGCTGAAAAATTTGGGAAGGTTGGTGATCTAGAAAAAAGAGATCCATTTGTATGGAACAGGATCACACAGAAACAAAACACCTCAATTTAGAATTGCCAATTTAATTGTTTCATGTCCCCATGAAGCTGAGGCACTAATGTGTTTACGTAAAAATGGATTTGGCATTTGGCTAAGCGTTACTGAATTAATATGCAAAGCCTGAAATAAATTCAACGTCAGACATGCCAGAATAAGTTCTGCGAACACGAAAGGTGGCATATGTACAATACAAAAGAGTAGTCCGACATAACTACTTTCATCTTGTTCATTACTGTCAGAATCAAATTGTTATGAAATGTTCATTTTTTTTGGGGGGGGGACATTTTTTTTCTCTCTGTTGTCATAACGTGTTCGTATTGTTTGTATTAATTTTATACTGAATCATGCAAATAGTTTTTTTTTTTACCTTCCAAATCAGGCCTGGTTGATCATGTTGATGTAATTTATGTAATGAAATCTTTCCCATGTATAACAAAGTTGTAGCACAATACACGACATGTCATGTACATGTGCATCACGCCAATGGAGGATCACCGTCCACACATGCACGAACCTAGGTACGGGTTAGATCCGCACGCGTGCCCGTACAAATACATGAACACGCAAACGGTCGAGTTGTCTCTAAAGCATCATGCGCTTTGGGCTATGCGTGATACACACGCGCGAACCATGTACGCTTTACAACCAACTTGACCGTTTGGCATTCCGCGCACAATATATGTCACTTTTTACACCTAAATATCAACAAATCTACCGCTGGCCTTACCTTCAAACCGGACACATATGCAGCACGTATCTCCAAAACAAAGTTGATGTGGGCCTTACATCGGGGAAAACCTCTTGTTTGGAGAAAAACACCTTTCAATGTGACAAATTTGTCACATGACCGCACACCGCGAAATCAGCTCGGTCGAACACCAGTTTTGACGGACGCCGTTTTCAGTAATTTAATATTCATGAGCTGATATTCATATATGGAAATTAGGGGAAAAAACAAACTTTTGAAAATAAGAAACATTCTGAACTTTGACCGATTAATCTACCAATGACGTTCCAAATATTCCCTGATATAAATATTCATGATATGAAACTTGCTTGGCCCGACCCACGAAGCGTGTCGGTGACGTCATTTTACGGAGATTTTCGATTGGCGCGATTAGAACCACAGAGGGCGCCATTATTTTGCGCTGGAACAGCCGTGCTCAGCATATGGGTTCGGGATCCGCCGTTTGCTGCCTCGGGTTGCTTACCAGAGGTTTGTATAACAGATCAAATTTTGTTACACCGACATGTTTGAAGTTTTGTGTTCCAAAATACTTGAAAAACGAAGAAAAACTAAAATTTCGAGGAGGTTAGGCTTTGAAAATGGGAGGGGGCAACACAACTGATACCAACAGTTATTTATCTTTCAATAATTGAACAAGCGCAGTAAATATTATTAAGACGATGGTGTAGTCCACGCGTTTCATTTCCCCCACGGATTCTTGAAATATAATAATTAATAGTTTGGGAGGCTAATCATCCTTACTCGTAGCTGGGATGCCGAAATGCGAAGGACAGAGCTACAACGTGGTCGGGCAGCTGACACGTAAATGCGCCTATGGATGCCGTCCACAACGACCCATATATGACCACGGAGCACAGCCTGAGATCGAAAGTGTTTGATTTTTTTTCCGGAGGGCGGAAAACCGGAATGCCTGGAGAAAAACCCTCGTGGCACAGGAGAGAACCAACGCACAACACTACTCACATGTGATCCATGGCCAGGATTCGAACCGTGGTCAATGAAACGCATCCCCACGACATTCGATTCTGTAACGGCCAGCTTGCCGGGTGTCAGGCCCTTTTACCTGCCCCCTTCCCCTCCACTCACAGCCTAACATAACTGGAAGCACATCAAGACTTTGGTTCTGTCCGCCGTTGAGTGGCAGGGTGTTCAGGTCGGGTTGGGTCTTAAGGTCGGGTTGGGTCTTAAGGTTGTAAGACATTAATTAGGTGGTTGCGTCCTGAAGATTGATGGAAGATGGGTGAAATGGGGGGCTGGCAAAGCCTTGGTGAGAGAGGCTGGATAGGGTGAAAGTTGAACCCACGTCAGCTAACGGGTAGGTATGTAAGGGGCAGGGTCGTTGCCAAGTGCAGCGGTGAGGTCTTTGTATTCGATTTAGTAAACATGGTCTGCGCATTAAACACGCGGCCAGCTCCTCAGGCCAGACGGCGCAGTACGGACGTCCTGTCCTCTTGCCCCTGGTTATAGCTGTCTCAACCCCCCCCCCCGTGATTTTCAAATATCCCATGGCAGATTTATTTCAGTTAAAATATTAGTGCTGTTCGTTCCCATCGTGGTCAAACTCATGGTCCAAGCCGGATGTTGAGATACGATACGTCATTTCAAACTCAGTGGCGTAACCCGGAAAGCTAGAGAGGGCGTGCCTCACCACTCAGCCTGCCTGGGATTCGGGGGCCTCCCCCTCTTTGAATGCTTCCTCCAAAAAATGAGGAGTCTAAATTAAGGTCCCTTTAATGAACCATGCCAGTGAGTAATACCTTACGGCGTAATATCTCTCAAAAAAATACTAGGTTTGAAAACGACACAACCTAGATAGGTATAAGAATAGGTACTGTTTGGAATTGTGGGCAGTATTGTTCCACTATAAATCAGGCACACTCAGGGGCACACTTAGTGATTATTTTGGACTTTCGGTAGAATATGGGCCACCGTCTTTTCATATTCTCTCAGTAGGTATTCTTATAGGCCGGCCTATTTGAGCGGGGAAAACTGTTAGTTGTCATCAGCAGAAAACTGATGAGTGAATAACTAAAAACAATGGCACTCGATTGGTTACCCAACGAAAAACAAATGTCACGACATGGCTGTTAATGCTGTAAACATATATTTACTCTTCCTCTTCCTTTCGATGAAACTATTAATAGAAAGGGGAACAACAGCACTCTAGCATTAAATAAGCACCCCATTCTCCACTTCAGCATATTGGTTAGGAATTCGTCGTTGGCTGCCCAGGGTGGTTAGGAGGGGGAAGGGATGGTGGGGCAGGGGTTCAATATGGGAATTCGTGCTTGGCTTGGAGATCAGGCTATTGAATGCTAGTGTTTCCTAAGGAAAGAAGTTTGTTGCACATGGTTGGATCCAAACAGTTGGGGCAAGTTTGGGATTAGGTTTGATTAGGCGAGGGTCAAGATTGGGGTTGGCCTAATTATGTGTTTGGTTTTTGGTAGATGTTGGGCTCAGTAAGCGGAGGTGGAAGGGCCTCAATTAGGGGGGGGGGGAGGGGGTTCTGCAGGTGCAAGGTCGATTGCATGCAGATAAATTGGCCGGGCTGAGCGCACGTTTGACTAGTCGATGGGGATAGATGAATGGTTATAATTAAGTAGCCTTTGGGAACGGCTGGGTTCTGCAAAATCAGTATACTTCACCGTAAGAAAGCGGCAACTGTACAGGGACCGGATATTATGAACACAATATTTTGAAGTTCTTATTTCTTTTTCTTTTCAAGCTAAATTATTACGCCTTCGTTTTTCTATCAAAAATGTAGACTGCATAACCTGACTACAAAATACTAGCCACCAAATGCGTGGCTCCATTAAATAACACGAAGCGCACAACAGACACTGATTGAATCACGTATGGCTGGTGCACGTCATTGCTCTATCCACCAATCATAGTTAGTCACCCAACAAGTCGGTGACCACAAGTGAGTGGTCTGTGATTGACAGGTGCCAATCACAATCCACGCGTTTGATTGTGTCACCGACATTCATACAACCATTCGACCAATTAGATGCGTCTATTTGAGTGTGGGTGATACAAGCTTCGGGTTTAACGTGTGGCAATGTAACATTAACATCATTTCCCTCTCATCAATGTGAAGCGAATCAGTGATGTGTGATTGACAGCGCGCAGGGGCCAATCACAAACCAGCTTGCAAGTTCCTCAGTCACTGCTCGGGAAATCGACGTCAATATTTAAGTCACAAGCTGCCGGCTCACTCCTCACAACGACCGCAGCTCATGTCCACGTTCAGACGACAACCCGAGAGAACTGTTTGCAAGATCGAACAAGAATTGCACGGTGAGTGTTTAAAACAATCTTTTGCGCTTGATATTCAGCTAAACTTTAGGATTGATCTTTTGCGATATGCATGTATGATATTGACACAAAATTGCTTATAGCCAGAACAGCGTGCAGTCAATATTTCAGACACTGATGATTGCATTCCCATACAGTAACTCGATTACTTGGTGGTTGAATAATAACCAGCTTATTATGTTGTATAAAATATAGCTGAATTAACTCTTAGTCTCAACAGCTGATGCGGATTTGGACCAACATTTTGTGAGGCCAAATTTTCAGGTTATAAATGCTATTGCTAAGAGCAAATGAGGCCAAAACAAGTCTCCGGTTTCTGGTCTGCGCCCGCGTCACCGTACGCGTAGTCATGCACGTCGGCAACAAGTTATTTTTTTTTCCATCCAAGATTGGATTGAAGTCCTACTGCTGCACAATTTAAACATGTTTTTAGATGGGGTAACGATCGAGTGTGAGCTTTATGTGGCCTCTCTGTGTCCCATATATTTCGCATTGATTTTTTTCAGGCAGCAGCTCCATTTGCAGATTGTGCAATTTTGCATTTGTGTTTCTGGAAGCCAGACTAAGAGTGCGATGGTCGTGTATCTATAACCTTGAAATGTTTAGAACCACAATATGTAACGGAGCAGACTTATGACCAGCCTGGCAGCTCATGCACGATGTTGATGTCGCTGTATGGTGTGACGTCACCGTTTTCTCTTATTTTTGTCTTGACTATCCAAATCCCCCCCCCCCAAAAAAAAAAACATGTTTGTGTCGGTCGAGATAATAAGTGGGTGCAAAATTATCAAGCCTTGTGGCCTTCCTGAGGTCACCTCAAGCTCAGCTCTGAAGGCTGTATTTTAAGAGAGTTTTAAGGGATCGAATCTTCATCGGGAACATGATCAGCCGCATCAGCGGACATTTTGAAGATAAAATCAGTTGGGGCAAAAAAACACAACAAAAAAACACCCAAACCGCGCCCCGCACCACTTTCGGGGCAAGCTCCATACCAGATTATTTTGGGCCTAATCAGTTTTTTTTTTATTTGTTTAGATTAAGGAATTCCTGTCAGACAATATTTCCGCTTCTACTTCCATGGTGCACTCTCAACGCACAATAATAATTGTAAAAAATATACTGACTGATTTCTCTCGTTTTTTGAAAACTTACTTGAATTGTTGTCGCTACAGGTAGCACACTCTAAATTCATGGACGTTTTATAGTTTTGTTTTATTGTTCGCCAGTCAGGTTCGCCAGTTTTCTAGTCAAATCTAGCTGCAGGTTTGTCAAAAGTGTATTACATCAAGTTCCCTAATGTTATGGAAAATCACGCACTTACACAATATTTCCGATGATAAATTAAACTCTTTTTTGTTGAGAAAAAAATCTTGCGAAAGCTCGACACTTAACCCATAATATCAGTTTGACCATTCACCCCCTTTATTTTCCTGCTAGTTTTCCCTGTTTACTGTATCAAACATAAAATCCCGATGCGATGCGCTCACATTTCCCGGCAATCACTCTAACCAATTCAGGATAAAAGGTTATGCGGAAGTTGGCCACGGAAGAACGTATAAAGGAAATCGGGACATCTCAAACATCCTGTCGTATGTTGTGTTATTGAAAATTGGGATAATCTCAATACCTTTTGCACTTTGTTTTTAAACTGTGTCATTTCGCTAGTTGACAGTGCGCCATTCCTGTTTGATCATTATATATCCGATCCGTTCACAAGTACTGGCAAGGAAGGAACAGTTGGGGGTGACCGACCGACGCCATCTTGCCTGACTGCAATTTTGCCACGACGCGCTGCCGTACCACTGCGTGTACACAGTACAAATCCCTTGGTGTACGTGCGTCACACACAAGGGACGGTGCACCTCAACCAGCTAAATGTCCCGCCCACTGGACGTCGTTGCTAGGTAAAAGGGCGCCCTCTTTCGTTGGCGCGCGGAGCCCATAGGCCTAAGCGTTACTTTTAAGTATAAGCCGATAAAACTGTCACTGGTTAGAATAGACTAGAGGGCGTACATACGAACTGACCGGATCATGATCACACACTTTATTCAAGTTCATATTGCTTCATGTAGCTGGATTCATTCATAGGAATCATGCAAAGAGTTGATGTTCGTACAAATTATTCGGGCCGTCTGCTTTGCTGTCCGACTTCAACGTTTGAAGCACCAACTTTCAGTGAATTCAGTCATGTTTACATGTAAGGTTCCTCTCAGCATGCAACTGAGATCCTTCTAAATGTATTTTTTGAAAAGCAATATTTTCATTGTTTTTGGTTGTGAAATTGGTACAGATTTTCTAAAACCCTTAAGACTTTCCGAGATACAGTCATGGTTGACAAACAAATGGTGGCTGATGCTAATAGCCAAACCGGTGCGCTGATTTCCCACCACCGGGGAAACAATTCTTTTTGTAACGACTGTAACTTAACTACGGTGGTCCACCTGTAATATTTCCGCCACTATACTTCACTGGTATGAGATCGGTTTCCCATATCAATGCAGATAATAACTCAATAACTCATTTTTAAAAACCAGCAATCTGCTCACGTGTTGATGAAATCTTTCATGATAAAATTCAAGAACATTACATCAAGTGAGTAGTTCTAGTTGTACATTTTCTCTCAATTTAGCGTAATAGCATAGTATTTTGGTGGAAGACTGTGTTTGTTTATGCACCGATAACGTTTTGGTCACCATTATAAACAGAAAACGTCATTCGATTCAAAACAAAGGTGCGAAAGTGATATTTAAAGAAGTGCGGGATCCCCCTCCCCTACAACCACCGTCAAACCGTGACAAATGGCCAATCGTTGCTTAGAAATCCTGTTTGAAGCATACATATTATTAAAGACCATCATTAATGTAGGATTTCCGGCTGAATTCGTTCAATTCAAATTTATTTGTGTGCTTTTAAATAAAAACAGTTTTGCTAATTCCTAAATCACTCAAAGTCGTTCTCAGACATGCAATTGTGTATATAAAGACTGTCAATTTAGATTTTGCATCTTTCTTTTTAGAAAGGCTGATTACTCGTCATATCGTCACAAAAAAATCTGTTTATTTTTGTGTATGCTTACATACAATTTACAAACTAAAAAAAAACCCAAAAAACCCAGAGAACTAAAAGAAATAAAATAGAGATACAGATAGCAAAGATTGAAGACTGCATTAACCGTCAATCGTATTGGCGAAAACAAATTTGATTGATTTTCAGTATTTTATTTTCCATTAAGGGATATCTTTGTATTTTCACATAGTGATAACAAAAATTAACTGGTCAATACAAATCTGTCTTTTTTCGTGAGAGCCCGATTTTTGGGCGAGTGCTAAAAAGTTCATTCTATCTGTCACTTGATGGACACTTAACAATAAATTGTAAACTTCTGATTTGCACGTTTCATGATTCCTTCCCTGACATTTAAAAAAATATAGTACATTCCTTTATTCGACTTTTCAAAACCTCATGTCATTTTATACCTTGTTTTAACACTACCACATAATATCTTCAAGAGCGGATCCAGAGAGTTTATTGCCGGGGGGCGAAGTTTGAGCCGGGAAAAGGGTGAGGTTGGAAGGGCTCTCTCAATCGAAATTTACCTTTTTTGAGAATTGTTCGGTCACTGCCGGGGAAGCGCCCCTCTGCACCCCTGGATCCGCCACTGATCTTGCTAAACTGCCGGATTTTATTAAACATGTGTTACTTTGGTAAACGTATGCATGAATGTGAATTCCCTAGCAGGACTGAAATCAAAAGCACAATAAATCCAATGCAAGTACCTAAATTGCCTACTTTTTTACGCGTTAAGTGAAGATACCATTACATTTTTTCGAATATTGAAGAAAGTGTTCGAATATTGAACGGGCAAGTTGTGCAATTGGACGGGGAAAAAACTATTGGAATGCAGAATTTGCTGGTTAAAAAACTCACATTATGCTTTCAAAAACTCTTCAGTCGCTTGATAGTGCCTTAAAAATGCATACATTTGGGGGAGGAAGAAATTTTAATAATTTTAATTAATGTGTTTGAATAAATTGAACGGTGATTTCAGGCAGCAATGAAAAAAAAAAAAACCTAACAATATAATTCAAACCAATAATAACATTATTTCATTCCTTACTCAAGTATAAACGTTTCCGGTTTTTCTTTTTTCAGCCTACACTGAACTCCTTGTGATCCTCTCTTGGACCTGATCTTTAAGTCTTCAAGAGCGAACCATCGAGGTCAGTGTGGTGACGTTTAATTGATTCTATTATAACCGTGGAAAGAGTACGCCGTCCCCATAAAAAAGTATGTTATTCCGTCTCCTTTCCAAACTTTTATCGGCCGGCTAAACAGTAACAATAACAAATGTGGATTGCCCATAGTTGTCATGGCAACAGATTTAAAAAGAACCCATCTTTTCATTTACATGTTATCCCCTTGCCCCCCGGATAGGCCACTGCCATATCACGCCGACACATTCTCTGAATAATGATTCCTCCAAATTATGTCTCGTATACAAATTTTTCAGTTCATGTAGTGATTTTGTTTGTAATTTTAGGCCCTGAATTGTTTTTTTTTACAGATGAATATCTGCGTGGCCACCATTCTGTCAATCGCCCTACTTCTGGGGAATTCTGTCAAGCTCCGAGCTTCCGTTATTGGGCCGGTTCCCTCGGACGGTGATGGTCCTGCGTCTCAGGTGTGTCAGCAGTGCTGCCAGGGACCTGCTGCAATACCCGGCATACCAGGTCTGCCTGGTCCAGTAGGACCTATGGGGCCGTACGGTCAGCCTGGGTCAAATGGCGATGCAGGTCAGCAAGGTGAAATTGGCCCTATTGGACCTATGGGTGAGCGAGGAGCACCTGGGAACACTGGGTCTAAAGGTGATAATGGGATTGGTCTGCCCGGCAAGATAGGTCCGAGAGGGCTACCTGGTTTTGCTGGAGGAACTGGGAAAACTGGTGTCAAAGGTCAGAAGGGTGAGCCAGAGGAGACACCAGACGACTCCAACCAGCGGGTGGCATTCACCGTGGTCAGGACGAGCGGCTCAGATGAATCTTCGAGTCACGACACCCGTTTGCCCTTTCAGCAGACCGAGACGCTTCTGCCGGGTACCAGCTTCGATCTCGAGACCGGCACGTTCACATGTAGTGTGCCGGGCACCTACGTATTTACGTTTTCTGTTCTTAAGTATAGCAACAGCGGTGGTCTTTACATCCATCTTGTTAAAAACAACTACCATGTGATCACTACCCAAGGTATATCAAATCAACGAGGTCAGTTTTCTGGTAGCGCGGTGCTGGCTCTTCAGCAAGGAGACACGGTATATCTTACCATGTACGGTAGGGCGTATAGCCATCCCACCTCTCACTACACCTCATTCAGTGGCTTCCTCCTTTACCCGGAATCAATCAATTAATTAACTAATCTTCACCTTGCATAAATGTACAAGAGCAGTGCCCCCCCCCCCGAAAAAAAAAACATTTTCGCTTTCCATTTTGCCGATACAATAACCAATGATTACATATGAATTAAATGCGCATGATAAAAATTATTAATTTTTAATACATGTATAGCATCAAAATATCAAAACGGTTTGCACGACATCAAAACTACTTAAATAAAAAAAATAAATTACGATAAAAATAATATTTTTAGAAGGAAATATTTTTAGCTGAGATCGAAAATTTCAAAATGTATAAATCTGTCTCATTTCGGCTGAAAGTCTGCTCCACATGGTAATATCACGATCCCGTGTGCGTTGTTAGGCTTTGGACACACTTTAGGATTGTTGAACTTAACCCCACAACAGCTTTTACTGCGAATTTTAAACTCATGGACTGAACTCAACTCGACGGATAAGTCTGAAAACTAACAAAGAATATATTCGCACCGAATAACCGAGAGCCAATGTAGTTCCTGAGGGTATGGATGCATGTCTGCTTTGCGATCTATACTTCTCGAGATAATCAGTCGGGCAGCTGCAGCATTCTAAATATGGTGTAATTGTTTTAAGCTGGTAATCGTATGAACCAAAATATAAGAAATATACTGTTCAAATAATCTAATCGGGAGTTATCAGATGTATCTATTAAACAATAATGTATGTGTTTACATTGCACTGCACTGTTCCGTATAGGCAATATATTTACAATTCCGAGTGCTTGTAACTTAGCTTTTCGTAGACGAGTATTGAGAGATATATCACGAAAGTTTGCTTTAAAATATTTGACAATAATTATATTTGTTTCCACTGTGGAATGAAATATTGTTAGTAAAGTTTTAATAACAATGTGAACCAATACAATATTTCAGAAAATATGTTATTTGTTCACTTTGTTATGTGAACATAAAAGATAAGTAATGACGATTGAAAAACGTACATTGTTTCTGCACCGGTTGGGTTATTCTTGGATGAGTGGAGACTCGCCCCGATATCGTTAATCCTCGGAAAGATTTTGTTTCTTGCTGGGAAAAAGTATGCATTTGAATAGCAGCATAGAATCGAATGTATTATATAAAACATGGGTGACGTGACGTACCTTTTCATGTAATGAACCACGGCCTGTGTCGAAGTATGACATATAATGTGTTGTTTGTGAAAAACTTTATGCATAATTTCTTTTTAATTAGAGAATAGTTCAAACTCAAACAAGCTTTGAGTTTGAACTGTATATTGTTGTTACATTGATAGTTTTTGGAGTGGATCATGATTTGATGAATACCTTGCAGAGATATTTGGCTATTTCCGGCTGCTTTTTTCTTCAATTATTGAAGAAAAGTTATGAATGTATTGTATTTCTTTTTTTATTGCTTACAGATGTTTGGAAAGTTAAAAAAAATACGATGCGAAGAAGTATCAGAACCAAAAACTCCTTTATGTTTTAAATGTTTCACTGTTCACAAAATAGCAGCCTTATCAATAGCTCAAATTTGTACTGCATTTTAAGCAATTATTGCGGTAAGTTTTATAAAGACCTCTTTGATAATTTGACCTTATCAGTGTAAAATAAAAATCAAAAAAAATCAACGTGCCTTCTGAAAGTAGTAAAAATATTGAGATGAACAATGCTGAACCTAAAAAAGCCAAGATTGTAGAATTGTGTGTCTTGATATGGTTTGTTTTAATACAGGGTGAGTACAAAAAAAGAAAAAAAAGAAGCTGAACCCAAACCCCCAAAAATATATTTCACATCTAAATAAATGTGTAACATCAAAAGTAATAATCACTGGAAAGACAATTGCACAACCTACTTTTGGAGAAAAAAAATACTAATGAAATTGCTCAATCCATTCAAAGAATATCACCACTTAAACGCAATGACCCTCAAACCTTTTCGTCAAAAAACAGTTTATTGTGCATTATTACTGTTTGGAACAACAACAAAAATGACACAGAATACTTGTTTCAAAACTGTCAACAACAGTACACAATATCTTTATTAACAGCCCTGGTTAGGCAAACAATTTGATTTACAAATTCCACTTTGTTAAAAAAAAACGGGCCTTCAAAAGGACCTTGTTGAATGTTTTCATTTTTTAAACTGAGGTTTTATCGCTGGTGCATGTTTGAAGACAATTTTGACGACGATTCTTGAAATCGCATTTTTGGACTAGGAGGTTTTAGGGTCAATTCCATTGTGTTTAAATTGTGATATTGTTTGAACAGATTGAGCAATTTTATTATGTTTTTCATCAAAACATAGCTTATGAAATTGGCTTTCCGGTCATTATTATGTTTGGTGCCACACATTTGTTTAAAGATATGAATTATAATTTTTGGGGTTTGGGTACCGCTTTTTTTTTACACACCCCGTACAACCGTAGCTTTGGTATATTGATCAATGGATCTACATCGTTTTCGAATATATTAGTCCGAATAAAAAAAAAACAAGTTTCTCTTCCTGGTTTTTGAAGAAAAAAAAAGGGATGACGGGCTTTTTCCTTTTTTTTCTCAAGATGGCCGCCATTTTGAAATTTCCTGCAACTGTCGGTGTTTGCACTGTTCAAAGACACTTTTAAAATGGAAAACAAGTTGGACAAGAGAACTGAACACATTTACAGTGTCATTTAGAGTTGTATTGGTCTACAATGAACAGTTTTAGACGCATTTGCTTTAACCGTGGACTTGTTCGGTGTTTTTACTGCATTTTTTCAAAAGAAAATATTAAAATAATAATAAAACAACCCAGGCGGCCTCCAAATAGGAAGTAGGCGGGGACGAGTAACATATTTTTTTTACTTTGCCTTAGCAATTTTGATGTAAGTTTTCAACTTAGATCCTCATTGAATTAAAAGATGGTAACGTGCAGAGAAAACAATCGTGATGGATTGGCAAACATTTAGGCCATCCCATCATTTTTTGAAAGGTTGAAATGGTCAGTTGTTATACAGCTAATTATTAATGCCTTTTCCCTTTCTTTTGCTTTATTGGTAACGAATACAAAGCTCAATATTTATATTGATAATCAGGATATTTTGTTGAAACGTGCCCTGTCATCAAAATAATAAAAGCCCATTGCAACGACTACAAAGGAGAAAAATAGGCGTGTTGTCATGACTTTAGACAACAAAACGGCTCTTCTCACTTAAGCAAAAAAGAGGTAAAAACACTTAAATAAAATCGACCTAGGAAATCAGCCCAAAACATGTTTAAACCTAGAACATATATTAGTTTATTACAGCCTCATCTTTTTTATCTCAAGTTTTCTTGTTTCTAGGGCTACAAAGGTTATTCACTTTTGAATGAGACGCCGACCAAAACAATCGGCCCACGTTTAGTCTTTTGTTTGTAAAATAGGCTTCATAACCCGGTACTGCAGACATTTCTAGCTTTTATTTACTTAATTTGTGACCTGACATTAATTCGTTTCTTGCGGTGTACACAGCATGGTTCCCTACCTCAGTATTTAGACTTGATAATATAATAGGAAACTGGAACCATTCTACCAGCAGCAGTGTAGCCAGACTTCCCACCATGGGGATTGGTGGAGGTACAAGATGTTATTCCAGTGGGAGGGAAGGTGGAGGGGGCAATTTCTGTTATACCTTATACCCGCATGGTCATTTATGGGAATTAATTATTTCCGGGGGGGGGTGCCGGACATTATGTTCTACTGGTGCGTGTAAGCCCAAGCCCCCTACACCCCATCCCTCCCCCACTCCACCCCAGTGGCTACGCCGCTGTCCACCCTGTCCACCAGCAGGGCGGATTTGATACATCGTTTAAGCAAATTAAAGCGGCCACCTCAATTGGAAAAATATCGATTATTTTACAAGGGCTACAATAGACGACATGACTGTTGTAAAATCGACTCACTCATCCTCTTCCTCTTGATGGAAATATTAAGGAAAAGGAGAACAACAGCACTCTGGCATTAAATAAACGCCCCCCCCCCCCGATCTCGTAAATTTGGGGTATAAGGGATCCACCGTAGGCTGCCCGGGGTGGTCAGGAGGTAAAGGGATGCATAGGCGTAGGCAGCGGTGGGGGGGATGATTTACTCCCGCACCCAATATTTTGAAAAGAGTGCCCTTTTCCATTCAAATGCCCGTATTTCACCACCGCTTACCACCCAATAGTTTGTAAAGACCACCCAATAGTTTGTAAAGAGTGTCCTTTTTGTTAAGTGCCCTTTTTAAAACAAATCCAGCGTGATATAACGTTTCGGATGCCTCTTTTTTTCAATAGCCCGCCTGTATCGCCCTGAAAAGCACCATTTTATTGTGAGGCGCGGATCCGGGGGGGGGGTGCCCCCCCCCCCAGCTCTGTCCCCCCTAAAATTTCCACACAAATTTCTAAAAAAAAGTCGAACCCCCTCCCCCCCCCACCCCTGTGACACCCAAAAAAGTTAAACTGGTATAATGTTTGCCCGTTCAAAATACGGTTTACAATTCTGTAATCTTGTGTTAATAATCATCGAAATTGAACAGCGCCCCCTATTGGAATGTGGTACCCCCCCCCCCCCCCAGTTTTTGTTTTTACCGAGGCCAAGTGTCCAGAGAAAAAAAACCTGTGTACATTTTCAGAATGTTTTGCTGATGAAACCCCCCCTTGCAAACATTCCTGGATCCGCCCCTGATTGTCGGTTATAGTGTTCATAATTGTCGGTTGTAAAAAACACCCCCGTCGACAGATGGTACCAGCCTAACCACCTAACACCCCCCCCCCCCAACACACACACACACACACCCACACACCCACACACACTTTTTGATTTTACGGACTGGCCAAATGTCCGGTGAAAAAAAATGTGTCTACATGTCACCACGGATGTTCGAACATTCAAACAATAAATATGACCGTGCTACGCCACTGGGATGGTGGGGGCGGGCCCGGGGTTCCTAGGGGGATTTGTGCTTCGGCTATTGAAGGTTGGCGTTTTGTTGAGGAAAGACGTCTGTTGTATACGGTTGGATCCAAACAGTTTGGTGAGTTTGGGATTGGGTGTTGGTTGGGCAAGTGTCAAGATTGGGGTTGGCATATTTCTGTGTTTGGTTTTGGTATAGAGGTTGTGTTCAATAAGCACGAAGCGCAAAACAAACACTGATTGAATCACGTAAGGCCGGTATACGTCATTATTCTATCCACCAATCAGAGTAATCACCCAACAAGTCGGTGACCACAAGTGAGTGGTCTGTGATTGACAGGTGCCAATCACAATCCACGCGTTTGAATGTGTCACCGACATCAATACAATCATTCCACCAATTAGATGCGTCTATTCGAGTGTCGGTGATACAAGCTTCGGGTTTAACGTGTGGCAATGTAACATTAACATCATTTCCCTCTCATCAATATGAAGCGGGTCAGTGGTGTGTGATTGACAGCGCGCAGGGGCCAATCACAAACCGGACTTGCAAGTTCCTCAGTCACTGCTCGGGAAATCGACGTCAATATTTAAGTCACAAGCTGCCGGCTCACTCCTCACAACAACCGCAGCTCATGTCCACGTTCAGACGACAACCCGAGAGAACTGTTTGCAAGATCGAAGAAGAATTGCACGGTGAGTGTTCTAAACAGTCTTTTACGATAATTCTGCAAACTTTGGGATAGATCTTTTGTGATGTATGATATTGACACAATGTGCTTATAGCCAAAACAGTGCGCTGTAAATATTTCCGACCATGATGATTCCATTTTCCATACGGTTATTCGATAACTTATCATGCGATATTGGTGCTTGAATCATAACCAGGTATTATGATGCATAGACTACAGCTGAATGAGCTCTAGTCTGAACAGTTGATGCGGATTCAGACCAATGATTTTGTGAGGCCAAAATCAGGAAATAATATAGCTAAGATCAAATACATGTATATAGTCACTACTTTTTTTTATTTGTTCGGGATTCCTGTCTGACAATATTACAGCTCCTACTGACATGGTGCACCCTCGACGCATTTTAATTGCCCTAAATACTGAATAGTGAAAAAACACTATAAATTCCTGGAAGTTTTATAAGTTTTATTGCCATTCAGATTCGCCGGTTTTCCAGTCAAACATGGCTGTAGCTTTTTCAAGAGTGTATTACATCAAGTTCCTTATTGTTATTGAAGTTCATGCACTTTCACAATTGTGTCAGATGATCAATGTAAACCTTTTCGTGTTTAACGAAAGAAATCTTGCGAAAGCTCGACCGCCCATAATATCAGTATGGTCAATCACGTCCTTTATTTACTCGCTAGTTTTCCCTGTTGATTGTCGAGCATAGAATCCCGATGCGATGTGCTCACCTTTTTTCCCCGGAAATCACTGTAGCTAATACAGAATAAAAGGTTATGCGGAAGTTGGCCACGGAAAAACGTTTAAAGGAAACCGTGACATCTGAAACATCCTGTCCTATGTTGTGTTATTGAAAATTCGGATAATCTCAATACCTTTTGCGTATTGTGTTTTTTAAACTGTGTCTTTAAACCATTTCTGTTTATGGGTGCAGGCCAGCAAATCAGTCCGAAATTGCCTTCGCCTGCAAAATCACGAAACTGCATGCCCTCAAATTCTTCAGAATTGGAGCATTTTGACGGCCGTGAACATGTTTTTTTTTAAAGAAGAAAAAAGGTTTGAAGCCGTGCAGAGGACTGCGAGCTCGTATTTATGTGAAATGTTAATGATGATTCGGCCCTAAAATGCCTCTATTTTGCAGTGGAGCGTAGGCGTCCATTTTCAAAATGGCGATTGGCTTCAGGACTGCTTTTAGGGGTGATCATCTTTGATCACCTAGAGATTGAACCCCAGAAAATTGAACAGAAAATGAAAGATGATGAAATAATCTTTAATTTTATGTACGTCTTGAACAGTCCTCAAAGAGTTATGTGTATTTTACCTGTATTTCTGAAGTGGGGACATAAAACTTTTAACATTGGGGCCTATTGAAATGTATTACTGGTCTGCAACGATAGGTCTAAGCGTTACTTTCAAGCGTTGCAGGATAAAAGTGTCAATTGTCAGAATATACTTTAGGGCGCAACGAACAAATCGGATCATGATCACACACATTTTATTCATGTTTAAATTGCCCCCAGACATGCAAACAAAACAAAAACAGGAGCAAAAAAAGGATAAAAAGAAAAAAGAAGAAAGAGGTGCGAATATCATAATGTTGCTAATTTAACTGGTTGGGGTGCAAATGACCCTGGACACCCTCAAAAAAATGTATCAATCGGGAAAATGATATGGGGGGGGGGGTGTGCTTTGTCCTCCTCTACACACACACAAATCCTGGCGACGCCCATGGCTGGATACATTTGCAAAATCATGTTAAGAGTTGAGGTTTGCAGAAATTATTCGAGCGTCAATTTAGATTTTGCATCTTCCCTTTAAAAAAAAGCGTATTTCTTGTCCTAATTTTACGCGGTTCTTTATATTGGTTGATGACGAAACACGCACGAGATTTTTTCTTTCATGTTTACGTACTACATACAATCAGGTTCGTAAAACAAAGCCCCAAAAATAAGAGAACTAAAAGAACTAAAAGAGAGATGTGCATGCAAACTATAGAAAAAGATCGAAGACTGCATTAACCGTTTATCGTGTTAGCGATAACAAAAGAAATTTGATTGATTTTGAGTTTCTTTTTAATTATCTTTTTATTTCCGCAGAGTGATTACAACAATCAACAAACTGGTTAATATGGTCTAAATATGAAAAAAGTATATTTTTTGCGCAATAAACCTCATTTTGGGCGAGTGCTCAAAATGTCATCCTTTCTATGATCTAGCCACCTAACAATGTTCCTGTCATGTTTCCTTCCCTGACAATTAAAACAAAAGTGTGTAAATTGCTTCATGAAAATTTATCGAAAGTCATGTCATTTTTTTTTTTTTTTTAACACTGCCAAATAATATTTTTAAGGGCGGATGCAGAGAGTTTATTGCCGGGCGAAGTTCGTGCTGGGAGAAAGGGTGAGGGTGGAAGGGCTCTCTCAATCGAAATTTGCCTTTTTTGATTAATTTTCGGTCACTGCCGGGGGAGGGCGCCCCCTCCGCACCCCTAGAGCCGCCACTGATCTGGCTAAACTGCCGATTTTTTTTTAAACATGAATGACTTTTGTGAACGTAAGCATGAAGTTGAATTCCCGAGCTGGCCTGAATCTAAAGCACAATAAATTCAATGCAAATACGTCAATTGCCTACTTTTTATGCGTATAGTGGAGATACCCTTAAATAATTTGATCGTTCGCTTAATTCAACTGGGTTTGAGAATGCTAACGGGTTTGTATGCGAATTTGAAAGAAAGTGTTCACACATTGAATGAGCAAGGTGTGAAATTGGACGGGAAAAACATATTTAAATAAAGAATATGCTGTTTTAAAAACTCAGATAATTATGCTTTCAAAAACGATTCAATGACTTACTAGTGCCTCAAAAATACACAGATTTGTATTGCATAATGAATTTGAATAAATTGTATAATGAATTTGAATAAAGGCTTTCATGAAAGCGTTTGAATCAATTTTATGTTGATTTCAGGGAGCATTCAGGTTCCAGAGAAAAATGTCACAAAGCGTCATTAAAACATGTTGCTTTTTCTGGGTGTATTCGGTCACGAAAATGCAAATAATCTTTGACCACTGTTTTTATTTGTGAATAATTGTTCCTGGTTTCGAATGATTATTGATCAAAGTGAAGAAAAACCCCTCCAAATTGTATTAAATTCAATGATTAAAGTATTTCTTTCTTTACTCAAGCATAAACGTTACCAGTTGTCTTTGTTTATTATTTTTCAGCCTACCGTGAACTCCTTTTGATCTCTTCTTGGACCTGATCTTCAAGACTTCAAGAGCGAACCATCGAGGTCGGTGTGATGATGTTTAATTGATTCTATCATGACCGTGGAAAGGGCGTGCCGTCACATAAGAAAAATAATGTAATTCGGTCTCCTTTCCAAACTGTTATCGTCGGGCAAAACAATAATGCTAACAAGTGTGGATTGCCCGTAGTTGCCATGGCAACAGATTTAAAAAGAAGCCACCTTTTTATCTACATGTTATCCCCTTGCTGTCGGATAGGCCACTGCCGACACATTCTCTGAATAATAATTCTTCCAAATTATGTCTCGTATACAAATTCTTCAGTTTATGTAGTGATTTTGTTTGTAATTTTAGGCCCTGTATTGTTTTCCTTTCAGATGAAGATCTGCGTGGCCACCATTCTGTCAATCGCCCTCCTTCTGGGTAACTCTGTCAATCTCCGAGCTTCCGTTACTGGGCCGGTTCCCTCGGACGGTGATGGTCCTGCGTCTCAGGTGTGTCAGCAGTGCTGCCAGGGACCTGCTGCAATACCCGGCATACCAGGTCTGCCTGGGCCAGTAGGACCGATGGGGCCGTACGGTCAGCCGGGGTCAAAGGGCGATGCAGGTCAGCAGTGTGAGATTGGCCCTATTGGACCTATGGGTGAGCGGGGAGCACCTGGGAACACTGGGTCTAAAGGTAATGATGGGATTGGTCTGCCCGGCAAGATAGGTCCGAGAGGGCTACCTGGTTTTGTTGGAGGAACTGGGGAAACTGGTGTCAAAGGTCAGAAGGGTGAGCCAGGGGAGACTCCAGACGATTCCAACCAGCGGGTGGCATTCACCGTGGTGAGGACGAGCTACTCGGATGAATCTACGAGTCACGACACCCGTTTGCCCTTCCAGCAGACCGAGACCCTTCTGCCGGGTACCAGCTTCGATCTCGAGACCGGTTCGTTCACCTGTAGTGTGCCGGGCACCTACGTATTTACGTTTTCTGTTCTTAAGTATAGCAACAGCGGTAGCCTTACCATCCATCTTGTTAAAAACGACTACACGGTGATCAGTACCCATGGTACATCAAATCAACTTGGTCAGTTGTCTGGAAGCGCGGTGCTGGTTCTGCAACGAGGAGATACGGTGTATGTTACCATGTACGGTAGGGCGCAAAGTGGTTCCACCTATCACTACACCTCATTCAGTGGCTTCCTCCGGAGTCAATTAATTAATTAATAAATAATCACCACGCATAAATATACAGGAGCTGTGTTTCCCCCCCCCCTCAACAAAATGGTTGGTTTTTTTTTATTTTGACGAAAAACAATGACCAATTATTTTACAGAAATAATGTTCAATGTAATAATAATAAACAAAATGTCTGCTATTGGTACCATTAACAGGCATGATAAGAATTATTAATTTTAAATATATGTTTAGCGTTGATATATCAAAACAGTTTACAAAACATCAACACTCCTTTTTTTAAAATCATTAAAAATAAGATAAAAATAAAACTCTCATTTTTAGAAAGAAATATTTTAAGCTGTTATTGAAAAAAATCCAAATTCATAAATATTTCTCAATTAAGCTGGAAGTCTGTTCCCCAGAGGTATACATGGTAAAAGCACAATCCCTGTGTCTTGGTAGGCTTTGGACAAACTTTAGGGTGGCTGAACTTAACCCCGTCGCAGCTTTTAGTGCGAATGTTAAACTCATGAACTGATCTCAACTCGACGGATAAGTCTGAAAACTAACAAAAGATCTTGAAGTCAACCCTTACCGTATTTATAACTAGGAGCCAATGTAGTTCCTGAAGTATGGATGCATGTCCGCTTAACGATCTATCCTTCTTGGGATAACCAGTCGGACAGCAGCATTCTAAATATGTTGTCATTTCTTAAGCTGGTAATCATATGAACCAATAAATAAGAAATAATCTGTTCCTATAATCTAATAGGGAATTTAGATGCATGGTTGAATAAATAATGTATTTTTTTGAAATTGCACCGCACAGTTCCGTATAGGCAATAAATTTACAATTTTGAGTGCTCGCTATAATTAGCTTTTTGTAGAAAAGTTTTGAGAGATATTAAACAAGTATGCATTAAAATTGTTGACAACAATTATATTTGTACCCACTGTGGAATGAAATATTGTTAATACAGTTTTAATACAAAAGTGAACAAATAAAATATTTGAGAAAATATGTTATTTGTTCACTTTTGTTATGTGAACATGCATAATAAGTTATGACTGTTGTAAAACCTACATATTTCTGCACCGGTTGGGTTACTCTTAGTTGGGTGGAGACTCGCCCCGATATCATTTATCCTCAGAAAGATTTTGTTCCTTGCTGGAAAAAAAATGCATCGATTTGAATTGCACCATAGTATTGAATGTATTTTATATAAATGGGTGACGTTACGTACCTTTATCATATTGTGAAACACGGCCTGTATCGAAGTGTATCCCTATGTGATATAAAATGCGTTATTTCTGAAAAATTGTTTGTATACACTTTTTTTTAATTAGAGTTTTTTTCAAACTCAGCAAGTTTTGAGTTTGAACTGTATTTTTGCTTTATTAATAGTTTTTTGGAGTGGCTCATGATTTGATGTTACTTTGTAGAGATATTTGGCTATTTCCGACTCTGCTCTCAGATGTTTGTGCACCCAATTTTTACAATCAGAATATGCTATTATCAAAGAAAAGTTATGAATGTAGTGTATATTTTTTTTAATGTTTTTACAGATGTTTGAAAAGTTTAAAAAGAGTACCATACAAAGAAGAATAAGAACCAAAAATTCCTTCAATTTTGAATTGTTGCAGTGTTCACAAAATAACATCTAAATAAACAGCTGAAATTTGCACACCACCTAACCATTTGTGTTGCATTTTTTTTAAAGACCTCTTTGATAATTTGATCTTAGCAGTATTTAAAAAAAATCAACGTGTGCCTTCTGGAAGAAGTATTAATATTAAGAATGCTGAACCTGAAATAGCCAAGGGTGTAGAATTGTGTGTAATGAATGGTTTGTTTTAATCAGGCGCGGTTCTAGAACCAATATTTTTTGGGGGCTAGCACGGTGGATCCAGAATTTTTTTCAGGGAGGCGTGCTGAAATGTTGACCGGTTATTTTTTTCCAGACACTTAAGCCTCCGAAAATCAATAGGGGTGGTGCTCATGCCATATTTTCCATGGGGAGCGCCAATCCTAAATCCTAAAATCATTCACACTATATTAACTAATGCACCCTTGTCACGGCTATTTCTTCTTAAGGGGGAGACCGTTCGCATGTACATCACAATCATTCTTTTTCCTAATGATTTTTTTTTTTACGGAATTTATTTTTGGGGGCTAGACATTTATTTATTTATTTATTTATTTTTTTTTTTTGGGGGGGGTGCTACAGCCCCCCCCCCCAGCCCCGCTATAGAACCGCGCCTGGTTTTAATAGCACCGTGTAGCTTTGGTAATCGATCGATAGGGCTACATCACTTTCGATATTAGCGATTTGTAATGATACTTACTTCCTCACTGAAGTAACGTGCAGAGAAAGTTATCTTAATGGATTGTCAAACATTTAGGCCATCCCATCATGTTTGGAAGCTCGAACTTGCGGGTTGTTATACAGCTAATTATCCATGTCTTTTTCCATTTTTTAAAAAACTTTATTAGTAACGAATACAAAACTTAAGAATGATGTTGATAATCAGGCTATTTTGTTGAGACATGTCCTGTCATTAAATGAAAAGCCCATTGGAACGACTACAAAGGAGAAAAATAGGCGGGGTTCGTTGTCATGTTTTGAGACAACAAAACGGCCCCTTTTCACTGTAGCGAAAAAGAAGTAGAGAAACTTAAATAAAATCGACTTAAAAAGTCATCCCAAAACACGTTAACGTTGTAAATACTTAGTTTATAACAGCCCCATCGTTTTTTTCCTCGATTTTTGCATGCTCCGAGGAATAGATTGGTTTCTAGGGCTACAAAGGTTATTTACTTGTGAATGAGACGCCGACCAAAACAATCGGCTGTTCTGCATTGCTCCGAGGAATAGAATAGAATAGATAACAAACGTTCATTCTTTTGTTTGTGAAATATGCTTCATTACCCGGTGATGCTGACATTTTCTACTTTTTACTTATTTGATTATTTTGTGGCCTGACATTTATTCGTTTCTTGCGGTGTAGACTGCATAGGTTCCGACCTCCGTTTTTTAGACTCCATTATATAGGAAACTGGAACCGGTCAACCAGCAGCAGTGTGGCCAGGGGTCTCACCAGGGGGGGGGGGGGGGGGGGAACGAGAATGGAGCTGCAAGATGTTACAGTGGGAGGGAGGGACAAATTCTGTTAGACCTAAGGCCAATAAAAGTCGCCGGTTTCTGGTATGGAGCTTGCCCCAAAAAGTGGTGCGGCAACGCGGCTTTTTTTTTACCGTTTTTTTTTTTCTTCAAATGTCGGCTGATGACTACAAATGGAGCCCGACTAAACTTAGTGCAAATATATGGGAGTCCAGAGAGGCCACTTAAAACTTATGCTCGATCAGCAGGATTTCAGTCAAACCAGTGAGTTTGGCGGTTTTGAGACATCATTTTGCCGACACGCACGGCTACGGCAACTCGCGCGCGTACCAGAAACCGGAGACTTGTTTGGGGGGGGGGGGGGGGGCTAATAACCGCATGGTCAATAATGTGAATTATTTATTTCCGGGGGAAACTGCGGGACAATTTGTTTTATTTGTGCGTGTAAGCCCAACCCCCTAAACCCCCACCCACCCCTCCCCCACCCCACCTGGCTACGCCGCTGTCTACCACTAAGGCGGATAGATTCATCTTTACAGCGAATTAAAGCAGCCACGTCAACTGGAGAAAAAAATATATTATTTTACAAGAGCAACGCGAACGATAGACGACATGACTGGTGTAAAATCGATTTACTCATCCTCTTCCTCTTAACGGAAATATTACTGGAAAGGAAAACAACAGAACCCTGGCATTAAATAAACACCCCTCCCCCGATCTCGAGCCGCCTTAGCATACATTTGGGGTTCTGGATCCGCCGTGGGCTGCCCAGGGTTGGTTAGGAGGTGGAAGGGATGACGGGGGCGGGGGTTCCTAGGACAATTCGTGCTTAGGCTATTGAAGGTTGGGGTTTTGTTAAGGAAAGAAGACTGTCTCAAATGGTTGGATGGAAACAGTTAAGCTTGGGAATGGATTTGGTTGGGCGAGGGTCAAGATTGGGTTGGCATATTTCTGTGTTTGGTTTTGGTAAAGGTTGGGCTCAATAAGCGTGGAGGGGGTTCTGCAGGTGCAATGTCAATTGCATGCCGAGAAGTTGGTCTGGCGAGCGAGCGTTTGACTTGTGGATGGGGATAGATGAATGGTTATAATTAAGTTGCCTTTGGGAACGGCTGGAATCACCGTTAGAGGGCGGCAATTGTACATGTACCGGATAATGCACACAATTTATTCAAGTTCTTATTACTTTTTTGAACAGCTGAATTCATTTCATCTTCGTTTTTTTTTATCACAAATGTAGAGTGCATAAGAATACTAGCCACCAAATGCGTAGCTCCATTTAATTACACAAAGCGCAAAACAAACACTGATTGAATCACGTATGGCCGGTGTACGTCATTATTCTATTTACCAATCAGAGTTAGTCACCCAACAAGTCGGTGACCACAAGTGAGTGGTCTGTGATTGAAAGGTGTCAATCACAATCCACGTGAATATGTCACCGACATCCCTACGATAATTCCACCAATTAGATGCATCTATTTGAGTGTCACTATACAAGCAATGTAACATTAACATCATTTCCGTCTCACAAATATGGAGCAAGTCAGTTATGTGTGATTGACAGCGCGCAGGGGGCCAATCACAAACCGGGCATGCAAGTTCCCCAGTCACTGCTCGGGAAATAGACGTCAATATTTAAGTCACAAGCTGCCGGCTCACTCCTCACAACGACTGCAGCTCATGTCCACGTCCAGACAACAACCTGAGAGAACTGGTTGCAAGATCGAACAAGAATTGCACGGTGAGTGTTTGAAACAGTCTTTTACGATAATTCTGCAATTTTTGGGATTGATCTTTTGTGATATATGATATTGACACAATGTGCTTATAGCCAAAACAGTGCGCTGTAAATATTTCAGACCATGATGATCCCATTCCCATACGGTAATGCGATTACTTATCATGCGACATTAATGCTTGAATCATAACCAGGTATTATGATGCATAGACTACAGCTGAATAAGCTCTAGTCTGAAAAGTTGATGCGGATTCAGACCAACATTTTTGTGAGGCCAAAATCAGTCCATAATATAGCTAAGAGCAAATACATGAATATAGTCACGATTTTTTTTATTTGTTCGGGATTCCTGTCTGACAATTTTTCAGCTCCTACTTACATAGTGCACCCTCGACGCATTTTAATTGCCCTAAATACTGAATAGTTAAAAAGAAAACCACTATTAATTCCTGGAAGTTTTATAGTTTGTATTGCCATTCAGACTTGCCGGTTTTCCAGTCAAACTTGGCTGTAGCTTTTTCAAGAGTGTATTACATCAAGTTCCTTATTGTTATTGAAGTTCATACACTTTCACAATTTTGTCAGATGATCAATTTAAACCTTTTCGTGTTTAACGAAAGAAATCTTGCAAAAGCTCGACCGCCCATAATATCAGTATGATCATTCACCTCCTTTATTTTCTCGCTAGTTTTCCCTGTTTATTGTCAAACCTGAAATCCCGATGCGATGCGCTCACTTTTTTCCACCGGAAATCACTCTAGGTAATACAGGACAAAAGGTTTTGCGGAAGTTGGCCACGGAAAAACGTTTAAAGGAAACCGTGACATCTGAAACATCCTGTCCTATGTTGTATTATTGAAAATTCGGATAATCTCAATACCTTTTGCGTAATCTGTTTTTTAAACTGTGTCTTTAAACCATTTCTGTTTATGGGTGCAGGCCAGCAAATCAGTCCAAAATTTCCTTCGCCGGCAAAATCACAAACTGCATGCCCACAAATTCCTCAGAATTAGAGCATTTTGAAGGCCGTGAACTTGATTTTTTTTAAAAGAAGGTTTAAAGTCGTGCAGAGGACTATGAGCTCGTATTTCTATGAAATGTGGAAATGATTCGGCCCTAAAATGCCTCTATTTTGCAGTGAAGCGTAGGCGTCTATTTTCAAAATGGCGATGGGCTTCTGGACTGCTTTAAGGGGTTATCACTTTTGATCACATAGATGATTGAACCCAGAAAATTGAACAGAAAGATGGTGAAATAATCTTTAATTTGGTGAAATAATCT
Source organism: Patiria miniata (assembly GCF_015706575.1). Classification (NCBI taxonomy): domain Eukaryota; kingdom Metazoa; phylum Echinodermata; class Asteroidea; order Valvatida; family Asterinidae; genus Patiria; species Patiria miniata. The sequence goes on from NW_024037074.1 coordinate 28,549,861, forward strand.
TTAATTTGATGTGTGATTTACCTGAATTCCTGAGGTGGGGACATAAAACTTTTAACTTTGGGGTCTATTGAAATGCATTACTGGTCTGCAACGAAAGGTGTAAGTGTTATTTTCAAGCGTTGCAGGATAAACGTGTCAATTGTCAGAATAGACTTTATGGCGCAACAAACAAATCGGATCATGATCACACACATTTTATTCATGTTTAAATTGCCACCCCCGGACAAGCAAACAAAACGAAAACAGGAGGGAAAAAAAAAGGATAAAAAGAAAAAGAAGAAAGAGGTGCGAATATTATATCATTGTTAATTTAATTGGTTGGGGTACAAATGATCAATCGACACCCTCAACAAATTATCAATCGAGAAAATGATATGGGGGGGGGGTGTGCTTTGTCCTCCTCTACACAAAAAAATCCTGGCGACGCCCATGTCTGGATATTTGTAGAATCATGTGAAGAGTTGAGGTTTGCACAAATTATTCGAGCGTCAATTTAGATTTTGCATCTTACCTTTTAAAAAAAAAAACAGACTTCTTGTCCTAATTTTACCCGGTTCTTCATATTGGTTAATGACGAAACACGCACGAGATTTTTTCTTTCATGCTTACGTACATACAATCAGTTTCGTAAAACAAGCCCCCAAAAATAAGAGAACTAAAAGAACTAAAAGAGAGATATGCATGCAAACTATAGAAAAAGATTGAAGACTGCATTAACCGTTGATCGTGTTAGCGATAACAAAGGAAATTTGATTGATTTTGAGTATCTTTTTAATTATCTTTTTATTTCCACAGAGTGATTACAACAATTAACAAACTGGTTAATATGGTCTAAATTTTGAAAAACAAATATTTTTGCGCAATAAACCTCATTTTGGGTGAGTGCTCAAAATGTCATTCTTTCTTTAATCTTCATGAAATTTTATCAAAAGTCATGTCATTTTATCATTTGTTTTAACACTGCCAAATAATATTTTCAAGGGCGGATCCAGAGAGTTTATTGACGGGCGAAGTTTGTGCCGGGAGAATGGGTGAGGGTGGAAGGGCTCTCTCAATCGAAATTTGCCTTTTTTGACAAATATTCGGTCACTGCCGGGTGAGGGCGCCCCCTACGCACCCCTAGAGCCGCCACTGATCTGGCTAAACTGCCGAATTTTATTAAACATGTATGACTTTTGTGAACGTAAGCATGAAGTTGAATTCCCGAGCTGGACTGAAATCCAAAAAAAAATAAATTCAATGCAAATACGTAAATTGCCTACTTTTTAATGCGTAGTCGTACGCACAATACGCACCTCATATGCATCTCTATCGTTTTATGTAAGTTTTATGTACGCAGGCATACGCATGGTACGGCCCAGTACGCTGGATAGTTTTGGGCATGCACAAAACTACGCTGCGAACGCTGTTACGCAGGTCATAAGTTATAAATACGCAGCGCATCGGTCCCGCATCGGTCGAGCGCGGTACGAATACGCTATGTGTTCGTGAGGGATAAGCCGTTCATACGCGGCAATACGCTGACCTCCTATATTGGACGTATACATAGCGACGTATTGCACGAATTGGTACCGCTCGTCCTGCGAGCGGGCAGCGCATTGTACTTATTCGTAACTTATAAGAAACGCACAGATGGCGAACTTGCGCACTGCATACGTCATATGTCAAAGTAATCAAAAATATTCGACGTTTTTGATCGTACGGCTGCGTATTGAAAATTGTTGATAAGGGACTCATAAGGAATTGGGATACGCAAAAGTGTGACAGGGACTTAAGGGCCCTGTCACACTTCTGCGTATCCTAATTCCTTATGAGTTGCGCATTGACATTTTTTTCATACGCAGTCGTACGCACAATACGCATCTCATATGCATCTCTATCGTGTTGTGTAGGTTTTATGTACGCAGATATACGCATGGTACGGCCCAGTACGCAGGTAGTTTTGGGCATGCACAAAACTACGCTGCGTACGCTGTTACGCAGGTCATAAGTTATAAATACGCAGCGCATCGGTCCCGCATCGGTCGAGTGCGTTACGAGTACGCTATGTTTTCGTGACGCACCCCGTCGGCATATGAGCCGCCTGTATTGGACGTATACATAGCGTACTTGCAGCGCAGATGCAACGCACGCTGGACGGCGAGCGACGGAATGCGGCGGGAATACGCTCAGAAGTGCGTCAAGCATGCAGTCGGCATAAGTCGGGTGCGTCCGGAATACGCTCGGCATGCGCACTGCATACTGACCTATTCGCAACCCGAAAAATAATGTTGTGCACTACATACGCAACTCATACGCATCTCATACGCAGTGGATGCGCTGAATTCGTTACTTGTACGCTAGATGTGCATCGCACATAAGTCAAAGTGATCAAAACATTTCGACGTTAATTGAGCGTACGGCTGCGTATTGAAAATTGTTGATAAGGAACTCATAAGGAATTAGGATACGCATAGATGTGACAGGGGCTTAAATAATTTGATCGTTCGCTAAATTCAACTGGGTTTGAGAATGCTTACTCGTTTGTATGCGAGTTTGAAAGAAAGTGTTCACACACTGAATGAGCAAGGTGTGAAATTGGACGGGAAAAACATATTTAAACGAAGAATATGCTGTTTAAAAAACTTAGATAATTGTGCTTTCAAAAATGATTCAATGACTTACTTACCTCTTGGTGCCTCAAAAATACACAGGTTTTTTGTATAATGAATTTGAATAACATGTATAATGAACTTGAATAAAGGCTTTCATGAAAGCGTTTGAATCAATTTAATGTTGATTTCAGGGAGCATTCAGGTTCCAGAGAAAAATGTCACAACGCGTCATTAAAACATGTTTCTTTTCGGTCACGAAAATGCAAATAATCTTTGACCATTGTTTTTATTTGTGAATAATTGTTCCTGTTTTCGAATAATTATTTATCAAAGTGAAAAACCCTCAAAATTGTATTACAATCGATAAATAAAGTATTTCTTTCCTTACTCAAGCATAAACGTTACTAGTTTTCTTTGTTTATTTTTTTTTCAGCCAACAGTGAAATCCCTTTGATCTCTTTTTGGACCTGATCTTCAAGACTTCAAGAGCGAACCATCGAGGTCGGTGTGGTGATGTTTATTAATTGACTCTGTCATGTCAGTGGAAAGGGCGCGCCGTCCCCATAAAACAATCTAATATAATTCGGTCTCCTTTCCTAACTTATATCTGCGGGCAAAAATAATGACAATCCCGATAATGTGGATTGCCCGCAGTTTCCATGGACACCGATTAAAAAAACACCTTGTCATATAATGTTAGCCCCTTGCCCCCGGATAGGCCCCTGTCATCACGCCGAACACATTATCTGAATAATGATTCCTCCAAAATTATTATGAAATCATTCGTGTCTCTAAGACAACCTTTTCAGTGTATGAAACATCATTATGCCCCTTTCTTATTTAGCTGTTTCGGTGTACACACCGAAACAGCTCTTGTTTTCGTTAAGATTTGTTTTTTCTTTTTTTTTCTTTTTTCTCCTTTTTCCATCTTTTTCTCCCCAGGTTTTACACACGTTTCTTCTACCAGTCGACTTTGGCATTTTGGTTTTTAAATCCGATTGATTTCAGACTTGGTACATACTTAGAACACCACCCACAAATGGTCCTGGAAGAAATTCGTGATTGTGACGTTATCAGGTGTCGGGTTACGTCACATTATAGATGCATTTTTCCCCATATGTTTTGTACACGTTTTAAAACACTCCAGTTTGGCATCTTCGTAAATCCAATCGACTTTAGACTTAATTCATACTAAGACCACCATCCACAGATGGTCCTAGACGAAATTCGTGATCGTGACATCATCAGGTGTCAGGTTACGTCACATTAAAGATATACTTTTCCCCATAGGGTTTGTACACGTTTTAAAACGCTCCATTTCGGCACTTTCGTACATCCGATCGACGTTACACTTGGTACATACTTAGACCACCACCCACAGATGGTCCTAGAAGAAATTCGTGATCGTGACGTCATCAGGTGTCACGTTACTTCACATTAAAGTTGCACATTTCCCCATAGGTTTTGGCACTTTCGTAAATTCGATCGCCTGTATTCTTGGTATAATACACACTTAGAATACTACCCATAGATGGTCACGTCATCATCAAATGTCATGTGACGTCCCTTAAAGGGACATTTTATTCTTTTATAGGTCATCTACTGAACTATAATGTTCGATTGGTTGTACGTGTAACTTGATGTACGTATTATGATGTGCTGGTATAGATGACATTTATAGTGACGTCACTGATTGTTCATCACGTGCACAGAGTATTTCAAATATCCGAAACAGCTTGTGTTTGTCCACAAACACATTTCTAGTTGCTTATTGATTTTGTTTTTAGTTTAACATAAAGGCCCTATATTGTTTTTTTTACAGATGAAGATCTGCGTGGCCACCATTCTGTCAATCGCCCTCCTTCTGGGTAACTCTGTCAAGCTCCAAGCTTCCGTTACTGGGCCGGTTCCCTCGGACGGTGATGGTCCTGCGTCTCAGGTGTGTCAGCAGTGCTGCCAGGGACCTGCCGCAATACCCGGCATACCAGGTCTGCCTGGGCCAGTAGGACCGATGGGGCCGTACGGTCAGCCGGGGTCAAAGGGCGATGCAGGTCAGCAAGGTGAGATTGGCCCTATTGGACCTATGGGTGAGCGGGGAGCACCTGGGAATACTGGGTCTAAAGGTGATGATGGGATTGGTCTGCCTGGCAAGATAGGTCCGAGAGGGCTACCTGGTTTTGTTGGAGGAACTGGGGAAACTGGTGTCAAAGGTCAAAAGGGTGAGCCAGGGGAGACGCCAGACGACTCCAAACAGCGGGTGGCATTCACCGTAGTGAGGACGAGCCAATCGGATACCTCAACAAGTCAAGACACCCGTTTGCCCTTCCAGCAGACCGAGACGCTTCTGCCGGGTAACAGCTTCGATCTCGAGACCGGCACGTTCACATGTAGTGTCCCGGGCACCTACGTATTTACGTTCTCCGTTCTTAAGTATGGCAACAGCGGTGACCTTTTCATCCATCTTGTTAAAAACGACTACAAGGTAATCACTACTTATGGTGCATCAAATCAACAAGGTCAGTTGTCTGGTAGCGCGGTGCTGGTTCTGCAACGAGCAGACACGGTGTATCTTACCATGCAAGGTAAAGTGAGTGGGAGTTCCTGGCACTACACCTCATTCAGTGGCTTCCTTCTTTACCCCGAATAAATAAACAAAAAAAACAAAAAATCACCACGCATTGTGATACAGGAGCAATGCTTAAGAAAACATAATAATACAAACCAACGAATTATAAGACATAATGTTCAATGGAATAATAATGATAATAACTTTTTTATTACACGTAGGTCCAATAGCGTTTTACATGTAAGCCTCAAAACTACATAAAAAAAACCAATTGATTAAACATAAGTTGAAAATAACAACCTTGACGTCTGTTCCACAAAGTAGGTGCATATATGGTAAACAAAAGTACGATCACTATATTGTTCCCTGCTAGGCTTTGGACGAGCCTTTTGGATGTTTCAGATTAGCCTCATCCCAGCTTTTATTGTGAGTGTTAAAATTCGTGAACTAATATCAACTCTGTGAGGTACTCTGGCGCTGACCCGCCATGACAGAAACGTTTAACACTAACAAAGAATCTTGAATTCAACCAGCACTGTATAATCGGTAGCCAATATAGTTCCTGAAATATGGGTGCATGTCTGCATGACGATATAACCTTCTCGAGATAACCAGTCGGGGCAGCAGGATTCTAAATACATGTGCATGTCTGTTGTAAATTCTTATATTGTATGTAAAGGGTGAGTCAAAAAAAGCGAAATCAAATGTCGGGACTATTTTTTAGTGAAGTTCTGCATATAGCACTTTCAAAATCTAGGATATGAAAGCCCCATTTTAAGCTTTCTTAGAGTACAAACATTATTCAAATCACTTATGCGCTTTTCAATTTACGGAATTTTAAACACAACCACCGTTTTAAAGTTCTGTCCACGGATCACAAAAAAGGTGTGCGTTCTTTCAGCAAAACGAAACCAATTCACACACATAATTATATTAAAACAGTGTTCTTTAAACTTGTTGACAATATTGAATTGTATTTTATCCATTGTGGAATGGAAAATCTTTAATGGAAACAGTTATCCTAAATATTATATGTTACATTCACTTTTAAATGTGAACAAGGATAAAAAAATAATGATTGTAAAACGTATATTGTTACTTGCATGCGCAAGAAAAAGAAGTGAATGGCGATTACAATATCGGGGTCCGCTCTTAAGTCCGACGCCTCATAAAGCCCGGTTCATACTTCATACGAAAGCGAATGCGAAGCGAAGTTGACGTCATAAAACTTTCGCTGCGAAATTCGCTCGAGTTGAATTATGTTCAACTTTTACGAATTCGCAGCGCGAATACTTGCCATGACGTCACGAATTCGCTTTCGCTTTCGCGCCGAGTATGAACCGGGCTTCAGTCCAACAAAATCGCATCCCCTTACCAAATGAAGGCCCATAAGTCCTACGCTTCATAAGTCCGAAATTTCCGACTTATGAGGCGTCGGACCTATGAGGCGTTGGACTTATGATACGGCCCCAAGATATCAGTCGGTGTATATGCATTCTGGCTATTTTAATTATGAATGCACTTTAATTTGTTTAAATTGTCTTTCTAAAAAGGGCGCGCTACACAAATAGTGGTCTCCATCGAAAGAATATTCAAATCAAACACGCTCGTTTTCCGGAAAATAACTCAAGAAATTCCTGTGGTATTGAACTAAAATCTCGACCAATGATAGATCGTAACATACAACATAGATATGATGAATATTGAGAGACATAATTAAACAGTTAAAATAAAATAGCCCAAACAATATGGTATGTTAAGCGCACAAAATACGATTCCAATAATTATTACATTAATCGCACATTGAACAATAACTCAAGAACTACCTGCTGTATTGACTTAAAATAGCGCAAAATCATTGGTCCTGATACATAACACAAATCTGTTGAAAATGGAGATAAGTCTCTAAACAATAAAAAATAATATAAGACAATATGGTTGTTAAGCGCAAAAAATAGATTTTTTTTTAATTCAACGCATATGGAACAATGTGTTAACAATTAGTTTTCCGTTCGATAACTCAAGAACTACCTGCTGTTATGACTTAATTAAAATATCGTGGAATCTTCGGTCCTGATACAATACACAAATCTGTTGAATATTTAGAAAAATCTGCAAAAAAACTTAAAATAATATTACCAAAATAATGCGGATTGTTTAACGCGAAAAAAAAAATGCGATTTCATTTTTTTTTTACATAAAACGCAAATGGAACAATTTAGTAACACATTAGTTTTTCATACGAAAACTCGAGAACCACCGGTCGTATAGACTGTCAATTTCGTCCACTTATTGGTTGTAACATTTAACACAAATCTATGGAATATTTAGAGAAATCTGCAAAAACTTGACCAAAAAAACGTAGTGTGTTTAGTGCGAAAAAAACACCTGATGGCAATTAAAGTCAACGTAAATTGAACAGAAGTCCACACTCGTCTGCCGGACGATAACTCGAGAAATGTGGTCTAATCATTAGTCACAAAATGTAACACAAATAGTTTGTTTGTCAAGTGAAAGTGTCAAACAATAAAATAATTTAAGAAAATAATGTGAAATAAGAGAACAATTATACAATTCCAAAATGATTAAGTTTCATTGAATATTTAGAGAAATCTTCAAAAACTTAAAATATTATGACCAAAATAATGTGGCATGTTTAATGCAAAAAAAAAAATCCTTATAGCAATTGAAGTCAACGCCAATTGAACAAAAGTTTACACTCGTTTTCCAGACGAAAACCCAAGAAATATACTCTAATTAGTTACAATTTCGTCCAATCATTAGTACCCACTGGTTATCCAGACGATAAATCAAGAAAAGCATGCTCTATTGAGTTACAATTTCGTCCAATCAATAGTGTCTTAAATGTAACACAAATACGTTGAATTTCAAGAGAAACAATAAAACTATTTTAAAAATTACAAACCAAATAGAAGTTTCATGGCCCAAAACCTATTCACTTATTTTCTGGACGATAACTCAAAACTTCTCTGTGATATAGAATTAAAATGTTCTTCCAATGAGTGGTCCTAATATATAACGCAAATCTGTTGAATGTTGATAGAAATTCGCAACAAATAAAGCTAATAATGACACACAACTATGTAGCGTGTTTGTTGGGTGAAAAATACAAGCCAAATTGAAGCCACTTAAATTTGTCTTTACAAAGAGGGCGCGCTACACAAATAGTGGTCACCACCGAAAGAATAATCGAAGGAGAAAAAAAAGAATGTCCGTCTGAAGCCAAACTCACTCACATTCCGGATATTAAGTAACAAAATACCTGTGGTGTTACTTTAAAATTCCGTCCCATTATTGGCTTTATTATAACATAAATGTGTTAACTACTTTAGTAATATCATGTGATAAGATATAGAATATAAATTCTAAAAAAACAAGGTTTGAAAACTCTAGTTTTTGATAATTTGGGACATACATGCCTCTTGCAATACACTCTGGAAGAATGAAATCGAATTCTCCGGAAAGTTGAATTGAAAAGACACTTTGAATATTTACTAATGAATTTACAGATGTGTGTCGAGGGGGTTAGGCTTTGAAAATGGGAGGGGGCAACAAAACTGATACCAACAGTTATTTATCTTTCAATAATTGAACAAGAGCAGTAAATATTATTAAGACGATGGTGCAGTCCACTCGTTTCATTTCCCCAACGGATTCTTGAAATATAATAATTAATAATTTGGGAGGCTAATCATCCTTACTCGCAGCTGGGATGCTGAATTGCGAAGGACGGAGCTACAACGTGGTCGGGCCGCTGGCACGTAAATTCGGCTATGGCTGCCGGCCAAACGACCCATATATGACCACGGAGCACAGCCTGAAATCGAACGTGTTTGATTTTGCCGGAGGGAAAAAAACCGTATGGCCCGGAGAAAAAAACCCTCCTGGCACAGGAGAGAACCAACGCACAACGCGGCCAGGATTCGAACCGTGGTCACCTTGTTGAGAGGCGAGCAAAGATACGCACAAACCACCCACGCCACCCAAAATGCTAGTATACTGTAGTCGGGAAAAATAATGAAGGAAAAATGACACGCATCCCCACGCCTATCGATTCTGTAACGGCCAGCTTATCTTGTGTCAGGCCCTTTTACCTGCCCCCTTCCCCTCCACTCACAGCCTAACATAACCGGAAGCACATCGAGACTTTGGTTCTGTCCGCCGTTGAGGGGCAGGGTGTTTAGGCCGTTTGGGACTGAAGGTTGTAAAACATTAATTAGGTGGTTGCGTCCGAAGATTGATGGTAGATGGGTGAGAGGGGGGGGGGTGGCAAAGCCTTGATGAGAGAGACTGGATAGGGTGAAAGTTGAGCCCACGTCAGCTTACGGGCAGGTATGTAAGGGGCAGGGTCGTTGCCAAGTGTAGCGGTGGTGTTTGAGTACCCGATTTAGTAAAAATGGTCTGCGCATTTAACACGCGGCCAGCTCCTCATGCCAGACGGCGTAGTACGGACGTCTTGTCCTCTTTTCCACTGGTTGTAGCTGTCCCAACACCCCCCCACGTGATTGTTTAAATATCCGATGGCAGATTTATTTCAGTTTAAATGTTATTGCTGCTCGTTCCCATCTTATTCAAAATCATGGTCCCGGCCGGATGTTGAGATACGATACGTCACTTCAAACTCAGTGGCGTACTGACCCGGAAAGCTAGGGAGGGCGTGCCTCACCACTCAGCCTGCCTGGGATTCGGGGGATACGCTTAACTCTTTGAATGCTTCCTCCAGAAAATGAGGAGTCTTAATTAAGGCCCCTTTTAATGAACCACGCCAATGAGTAATACTTCGCGGCGTAGTATCTCTCGAAATACTAGGTTTAAAAACGACACACCCTAGATAGGTATAAGAATAGGCACTGATTGGAATTGTGAGCAGTATTGTTCCGCTAGAAATCAGGCACAACTCAGGGGCACACTTAGTGATTATTTTGGACTTTCGGTAGAATATGGGGCACCGTCTTTTCAAATTTTCTCAGTAAGTATTCTTACAGGCCGGCCTAGTTTAGCGGGGAAAACTGTTGGTTGTCATTAGCAGACAATTGATGAGTGAATTGCTAAAAAACAGTGGCACTCGATGGGTAATACCCAACAAAAAACTAACGTCACTACACGACTGTTAATGCTGTAAAACTAGATTTACTCTTCCTCTTCCTGTCAGCGACGAAACTATTAATAGAAAGGGGAACAACGGCACTCTAGCATTAAATATGAGCGTATGAGGAAATCGTACAGCTTTCACCCTTCTCCGCCTCAGCATATTGGTTCGGGATCCGTCGTTGGCTGCCTAGGGTGGTTAGGAGGGGGAAATGATGGTGGGGGCAGGGGCTCAATATGGGGATTCGTGCTTGGCTTGGAGATCAGGCTATTGAAGGCTAGCGTTTCCTTAGGAAAGAAGTTTGTTGCACATGGTAGGATCCAAACAGTTGGGGTAAGTTTGGGATTAGGTTTGTTTAAGCGAGGGTCAAGATCAGAGTTGGCATAATTATGTGTTTGGTTTTAGGTAGGTTGGGCTCAATAAGCGGAGATGGGAGTGCCTCAATAAGCGGGTTGGGGGTTCTGCAGGTGCAAGGTCGATTATATTGAAGTTCTTCTTACTTTTTCTTTTCAAGCTAAATTAATATTACGCCTTCGTTTTTCTATCAAAAATGTAGACTGCATAACCTGACTACAAAATACTAGCCACCAAATGCGTGGCTCCAAAAGACTCCCCAAAATTTACAAAATATCCATAGGCAGATTAGTTTCAGTAAAAAACAACTTGAAGTAGGTTCCCATCGTGGTAAATCATAGCCATCACGGATGGTGAAGGGTGCACACAGGTAAATAGGCCTGAACCCATCCACCGAGCTCGTCAATGAAAGTCATACCCTCAAAATATCCAATATTAGAGAGTTTTGAGAGCCATACAATTGGGGAATTGAAGAGATACGGCAATGAACCCGCTGTCCCAGACTTGGAGCTTCTAATTTGCAGAATTCTGGATGCAACTTGGCTCGAAAGTGGCGCTACTTTGCCATGTTGTAGAGGGTTCGTTTTTCAAGATTACGGGCAGGTATGTAAGGGGCAGGGTCGTTGCCAAGTGTAGCGGTGATGTCTGACTACCCGATTTAGTAAAAATGGTCTGCGCATTAAACACGCGGCCAGCTCCTAATGCCAGACGGCGTAGTACGGATGTCTTGTCCTCTTTTCCACTGGTTGTAGCTGTCCCAACACCCCCACGTGATTTTTTAAATATCCGATGGCAGATTTATTTCACTTTAAATTCTATTGCTGCTCGTTCCCATCTTATTCAAAATCATGGTCCCGGCCGGATGTTGAGATACGATACGTCACTTCAAACTCAGTGGCGTACTGACCCGGAAAGCTAGAGAGGGCGTGCCTCTCACCACTCAGCCTGCCTGGGATTCGGGGAGGCGCTTAACTCTTTGAATGCTTCCTCCAGAAAATGAGGAGTCTTAATTAAGGTCCCTTTTAAGGAACCACGCCAATGAGTAATACTTCGCGGCGTAATATCTCTCGAAAATACTAGGTTTAAAAACGACACACCCTAGATAGGTATAAGAATAGGCACTGATTGGAATTGTGAGCAGTATTGTTCCGCTAGAAATCAGGCACAACTCAGGGGCACACTTAGTGATTATTTTGGATTTTCGGTAGAATATGGGGCACCGTCTTTTCAAATTTTCTCAGTAAGTATTCTTATAGGCCGGCCTAGTTTAGCGGGGGAAACTGTTGGTTGTCATTAGCAGACAATTGATGAGTGAATTGCTAAAAAACAGTGGCACTCGATGGGTAATACCCAACAAAAAACTAACGTCACTACACGACTGTTAATGCTGTAAAACTAGATTTACTCTTCCTCTTCCTGTCAGCGACGAAACTATTAATAGAAAGGGGAACAACGGCACTCTAGCATTAAATATTAGCGTATGAGGAAATCGTACAGCTTTCACCCCTTCTCCGCCTCAGCATATTGGTTCGGGATCCGTCGTTGGCTGACCAGGGTGGTTAGGAGGGGGAAATGATGGTGGGGGCAGGGGCTCAATATGGTGATTCGAGCTTGGCTTGGAGATCAGGTTATTGAAGGCTGGCGTTTCCTCAGAAAAGAAAAAAGAAGTTTGTTGCACATGGTAGGATCCAAACTGTTGGGGTAAGTTTGGGATTAGGTTTGATAAGGCGAGGGTCAAGATCAGAATTGGCATAATTATGTGTTTGGTTTTGGGTATAGGTTGGGCTCTATAAGCGGAGATTGGAGTGCCTCAATAAGCGGGGAGGGGGTTCTGTAGGTGCAAGGTCGATTGCCTGCCGAGAAGTTGGCCGGGCCGAGCACAAGTTTGACTAGTGGATGGGGATAGACATAGTTATAATTAAATTGCCTTTTGGAACGGCTGGGTTCTGCAAAATAAGTTTACTTCATCGTAAGAGGGCGGCAACTCTACATGGACCTAATATTATGCACACAATATATTGAAGTTCTTATTACTTTTTCTTTTCAAGCTTAATTATTACGCCTCCGTTTTTATTTCAAAAATGTAGACTGCATAACCTGTCTACAAAATACTAGCCACCAAATGCGTGGCTCCATTAAATAACATGAAGCGCAAAACAAACACTGATCGAATCACGTATGGCCGGTGTACGTCATTATTCTATCCACCAATCATAATTAGTCACCCAACAAGTCGGTGACCACAAGTGAGTGGTATGTGATTGACAGGTGCCAATCACAATCCACGTGTTTGATTGTGTCACCGACATTCCACCATCATTCCACCAATTAGATGCGGCTATTTCAGTGTCGGTGATACAAGTTTCTGGATTTAAAACGTGGCAATGTAACATCAACATCATTTCCCTCTCATCAATATGAAGCGAGTCGGTGATATATGATTGACAGCGCACAAGGGGCCAATCACAAACCGGGCTCGCAAGTTCCTCAATCACTGCTCGGGAAATCGACGTCAATATTTAAGTCACAAGCTGCCGGCTCACTCCTCACAACGACCGCAGCTCATGTCCACGTTCAGACTACAACCCGAGAGAACTGTTTGCAAGATCGAACAAGAATTGCACGGTGAGTGTTTGAAACAGTCTTTTACGATAATTCTGCAAACTTTGTGATTGATCTTTTGTGATTTATGATATTAACACAATGTGCTTATAGCCAAAACAGTGCGCTGTAAATATTTCCAACCATGATGATTCCATTTCCATACGGTTATTCGATAACTTATCAGGCGATATTGGTGCTTGAATCATAACCAGGTATTATGTTGCATAGACTACAGCTGAATATGCTGTAGTCTGAAAAGTTAATGCGGATTCAGACCAACATTTTGTTAGGCCAAAATCAGGCAATAATATAGCTAAGAGCAAATGCATGTATATAGTCACGATTTTTTTTATTTGCTCGGGATTCCTGTCTGACAATATTTCAGCTCCTACTTACATAGTGCACCCTCGACGCATTTTAATTGCCCTAAATACTGAATAGTGAAAAAAACTACTATAAATTCCTGGAAGTTTAATAGTTTGTATTGCCATTCAGATTCGCCGGTTTCCAGTCAAACATGGCTGTAAGTTTTTTAAAAGTGTATTATACATCAAGTTCCTTATTGTTATTGAAGTTCACGCACTTACACAATTTTGTCAGATGATAAATTTAAACCTGTTCGTGTTTAACGAAAGAAATATTGCAAAAGCTGGACCGCCCATAATATCAGTATGGTGAATCACCTCCTTTATTTTCTCGCTAGTTTTCACTGTTCATTGTCAAACCTGGAATCCCGATGCGATGTGCTTACCTTTTTTTCCACCGGAAATCACTCTAGCTAATACAGTATAAAGGGTTATGCGGAAGTTGGCCACGGAAAAACGTTTAAAGGAAATGGTGACATCTGAAACATCCTGTCCTATGTTGTTTTATTGAAAATTCGGATAATCTCAATACCTTTTGCTTAATGTGTTTTTTAAAGTGTGTCTTTAAATCATTTCTGTCTGTGGGTGCAGGCCAGCAAATCAGTCCGAAATTGCCTTCGCCGGCAAAATCACGAACTGCATGCCCTCAAATTCTTCAGAATTAGAGCATTTTGTAGGCCGTGAACTTGATTTGTAAAAAAAGGAAGGTTTGAAGCCGTGCAGAGGACTGCCAGTTCGTATTTCTGTGAAATGTGGATGATGATTCGGCCCTAAAATGCCTCTATTTTGCAGTGGAGCGTAGGCGATCATTTTCAAAATGGCGATTGGCTTCAGGCCTGCTTTTAGGGGTGGTCATCTTTGATCACTTAGATGATTGAACCCCAGAAAACAGAAAAATGAAGGATGATGAAATAATCTTTAATTTGATGTACGTCTTGAGCAGTCCTCAAAGAGTTATGTGTATTTTACCTGAATTTATGAAGTGAGGACATAAAACTTTTAACATTGGGGTCTATTGAAATGCATTACTGGTCTGCAACGATAGGTCTAAGCGTTACTTTCAAGCGTTGCAGGATAAAAGTGTCAATTGTCAGAATAGACTTTAGGGCGCAAATACGAACAAATCGGATCATGATCACACACATTTTATTAATGTTTAAATTGCCCCCCGGACATGCAAACAAAACAGCAACAGGAGAATAAAAGGGATAAAAAGAAAAGGAAGAAAGAGGTGCGAATATCATATTGTTGTTAATTTAATTGGTTGGGGTGCAAATGTCCCTGGACACCATCAAGAAATTATCAATCGGGAAAATGGTATGGGGGGGGGGAATGTGCTTTGTCCTCCTCTACACACAAAAATCCTGGCGAAGCCCATGGCTGGATACACATTTGTAGAATCATGTTAAGAGTTGAGGTTTGCACAAATTATTCGAGCGTCAATTTAGATATTGCATCTTCCCTTTAAAAAAAAAACAGATTTCTTGTCCTAATTTAACCCTGTTCTTCATATTGGTTAATGACGAAACACGCACGAGATTTTTTCTTTCATATTTACGTACATACAATCAGTTTCGTAAAACAAACCCAAAAAAATAAGAGAACTAAAAGAGAGATATGCATGCAAACTATAGAAAAAAAATGAAGACTGCATTAACCGTTTATTGTGTTAGCGATAACACAATAAATTTGATTGATTTTGAGTATCTTTTTAATTATCTTTTCATTTCCACAGAGTGATTACAACAATTAACAAACAGGTTAATATGGTCTAAATATGAAAAAAAAAAAAATTTTGCGCAATAAACCTCATTTTGGGCGAGTGCTTAAAATGTCATTCTTTCTATAATCTAGCCACCTAACAATGTTCCTGTCATGTTTCCTTCCCTGACAATTAAAACAAAAGTGTGTCAATTGCTTCATGACATTTTATCAAAAGTCATGTCATTCTATCATTTTAATATCTTCAAGGGCGGATCCAGAGAGTTTATTGCCGGGCGAAGTTTGTGCCGGGAGAAAGGGTGAGGGTGGAAGGGCTCTCTCAATCGAAATTTGCATTGTTATGATAAATATTCGGTCACTGCAGGGGAGGGCGCCCCCTCCGTATCCCTAGAGCCACCACTGATCTTGCTAAACTGCCGAATTTTATTAAACATGTATGACTTTTGTAAACGTAAGCATGAAGTTGAATTCCCGAGCTGGACTGAAATCCAAAGCAAAATAAATTCAATGCAAATACGTCAATTGCCTACTTTTTTATGCGTATAGTGGAGATACCCTTAAATAATTTGATCGTTCGCTAAATTCAACTGGGTTTGAGAATGCTAACGGGTTTGTATGCGAATTTGAAAGAAAGTGTTCACACATTGAATGAGCAAGGTGTGAAATTGGACGGGAAAAAAACATATTTAAATGAAGAATATGCTGTTTTAAAAACTCAGATAATTATGCTTTCAAAAATGATTCAATGACTTACTAGTGCCTCAAAAATACACAGGTTGTTTTTGTATAATGAATGTGAATAAAATGTATAATGAATTTGAACAAAGGCTTTCATGAAAGCGTTTGAATAAATTTAATGTTGATTTCAGGGAGCATTCAGGTTCCATAGAAAAATGTCTTAAAGCGTCATTAAAACATGTTGCTTTTTCTGGGCGTATTCGGTCACGAAAATGCAAATAATCTTTGACCATTGTTTTTATTTTGTGAATAATTGTTCCTGGTTTCGAATGAATATTGATCAAAGTGAAAAAAAACTCAAAATTGTATTAAAATCAATGAATAAAGTATTTCTTTCTTTACTCAAGCATAAACGTTACCAGTTTTCTTTGTTTATTATTTTTCAGCCTACAGTGAACTCCTTTTGATCTCTTCTTGGACCTGATCTTCAAGACTTCAAGAGCGAACCATCGAGGTCGGTATGGTGATGTTTATTAATTGACTCTGTCATGACAGTGGAAAGGGCGCGCCGTCCCATAAAAAACCCTAATATAATTCGGTCTCCTTTCCTAACTTATATCGGCGAGCCCCTTGCCCCCGGATAGGCCCCTGTCATCACGCCGAACACATTCTCTGAATAATGATTCTTCCAAAATTATTATGAAGTCATACGTGTCTCTAAGACAACCTCTTCAGTGAATACAACATCATTATGCCTATTTCTTATTGCTGATTGATTTTGTTTTTAGTTTTACATAAAGGCCCTGTATTGTTTTCTTTACAGATGAAGATCTGCGTGGCCACCATTCTGTCAATCGCCCTCCTTCTTGGTAACTCTGTCAAGCTCCGAGCTTCTGTTACTGGGCCGGTTCCCTCGGACGGTGATGGTCCTGCGTCTCAGGTGTGTCAGCAGTGCTGCCAGGGACCTGCTGCAATACCCGGCATACCAGGTCTGCCTGGGCCAGTAGGACCCATGGGGCCGTACGGTCTGCCGGGGTCAAAGGGCGATGCAGGTCAAAAAGGTTATATTGGCCCTATGGGTGAACGGGGAGCACCTGGGAACACTGGGTCTAAAGGTGATGATGGGATTGGTCTGCCCGGCAAGATAGGTCCGAGAGGGCTACCTGGTTTTGTTGGAGGAACTGGGGAAACTGGTGTTAAAGGTCAGAAGGGTGAGCCAGGGGAGACACCAGACGAATCCAAACAGCGGGTGGCATTCACCGTGTTGAGGACGAGCCACTCGGATACCTCTACGAGTCAAGACACCCGTTTGCCCTTCCAGCAGGCCGAGACGCTTCTGCCGGGTACCAGCTTCGATCTTGAGACCGGCACGTTCACATGTAGTGTGCCGGGCACCTACGTATTTACGTTCTCTGTTCTTAAGTATACCAACAGCGGTAGCCTTACCATCAATCTTGTTAAAGACAACTACAAGGCGATCACTACCCATGGGGAACCAAATCAACGTGGTCAATTGTCTGGTAGCGCGGTGCTGGTTCTTCAGCAAGGAGACACGGTATATCTTACCATGCACGGTAGGGCATATAGTGGTACCACCTATCACTACACCTCATTCAGTGGCTTCCTGCTTTTCTCCGAGTAAATCAATAATTAAATAAATAAAATTAAATCACAACGCATAAATATAGCGGAGCAATGTTGCATTTGTTGGTTTCGCTTTCCATTTTGCCAAAACAGTAAAATGTTCAATGTCATGATTATAAGAAAGTAATTGATTCTTAATACAAAGCATTTTAATTTCAAGTATCAAAACGCTTTACAAGACATCATAACTTAATAAAAACAGTTAATTAAAAAGAAGTCAAATATATGACTTTTGAAAAAGAAGGTTTTAGGTGCGATTGAAAAACCCTTCAAATTCGTTATTTTTTGCTCCAATAACGTGGAAGTCTGCACGGTCACCGTATGCCTTGTCAGGCTTTGGACGAACTTTAGGAAGGTTGAACTGAACCCCATCCCAGCTTTTAGTGGGAATGTTAAACGCCTGAACTGGTATTTATTCTGTAAAGTACCGTAGCGCTGCCTCACCATGGCGGATAAGTTTGAATAGTGCCGAAGAATCTTGAATTCATTCCGCACCGTAACCAAGAGCCAACGTAGTTCCTGAAGTATGGGCGTACGACCCTTCCTTCTGCATATATGTTGTTATTTCTTAAACTGGTAATCGTATGAAAAAAAAAAAAACATTAACCGTTACAATAGTCTGTCTGGGAAGTAACAAATGCATGTATTAAAATATATTGTTGTTGTTAAAATATATTGGGTTTGTTTTCATTTGCATTTCGCATACCGTATACAGCCAGAGATAAAATGAAGTCTGGTGATATCATTTATTTATCCTCGGAAACTTTTTTTCTTGAAAAAAACCACGAGTTTCAAATTGCGACACAGTGAACCAAGAACTCTGAACTCTTGTTCAACACTTTATTTTGTATCCCATGTTATACATGTGTAATTGAGTTTTTGTTTCATGTTAAAAGTTGAGTTTTAGAGCTTTCACTTTGATGAAATTGTTTACGATTTAATGCAATTTCAGTTGATAATGTGATGCTATATCAGTAGATTACACAATTATGATTCTATAGTATATATTTGATTGTACGAAAACAAATTCCAAGTATACATTTGAGGATGTGCTCTGTTAAGCAGCTAAACCAATTTAAACAAAGACATTAACCATATAACATGTAATCAGTATCGAATATAAATACTCGAAAACTGTATTTTGAACATTACTTTAATTGAACATTTAGCTTTTAACAATGTGGAAAACATTGTCCCACTCGTAATACATTCCATCGAATTCCTCTCAGGAAAGTAAAATTACAGAGAAATTGTGTCGTTGAAATGAACGAGCGAATCACAGTCTGACTTTTACGAACAAAATTCTTTCTTATTAAGTACTTAAATCTACGGAGCTTTTAAAGGGACATAGAGGGAAAAAAAATTGAAAACATCTGCGTTCGAACGAAAAAAATCTGCGTTCGAACGAAAAAAATCTGCGTTCGAACGAAAAAAATCTGCGTTCGAACGAAAAAAATCTGCGTTCGAACGAAAAAAATCTTCGTTCGAACGAAAAAAATCTGCGTTCGAACGAAAACAAATCTGCGTTCGAACGAAAAAAATCTGCGTTCGAACGAAAAAAATCTTCGTTCAAACGAACAAAATCTTCGTTCGAACGAACAAAACTTTTCGTTGTTTTCCCGAAAGACGTTTTGAACAATTAAGTATATCTACTAATGGCTTAAGCCGTGTTTGTTTGGGCTTTCTTTATGCATGAGCCTTACAGACTCGCAAATAAAGAAAAGCGGTCTTATAAACATGAAATTAAATCATTGGTTTTCGGTGACTTTTTGTGAGTTTGTAATTGGTATTTATTTTAAAGCCTAAAGCTTTTGCAAATTGACATTGCTGTTTACTTTAAAGTACTCGTGGTTTGGCTAAAGGTTTTAACACTTGTGTAATAACAGGACCCTTTCAGGACCCTACTTTGCAGGAAAGGCCAGAAATATTGTGGTGCCAAATCACTATCGAACTAAACATGGGAGAGAAAAGCACCTGTTCATCATCGGGATTCCAAACCAAGACCAGTTTCATAATTGGGGTATAATTTGCAGGGGGCACTTGGGGGCCTGTTTTTCTTGGGGGGGGGGGCACTCAATCAGTTATGTCACAGTTAAAACACTGACCAGGGGGACTACCACAAGATTTTTTCCTTCTCTAATTTCATAGTGCAGGCTGTGACGGCCCTTGCAAAGAGTCCTGGGTTTCAATCCTAATGAGAACCATATTTTGTTTTTATCTTATCCCATATTTGTTTCCTTCATTTCGATCAAGCACCAAACCAAATACTACATTCTGTATGTACATTCCACACTGCCAAACCTGGAGTGTTAAATATGACACAAACGGTGTTAATCTTGATTTTTTCCCGTTATCTATATATGACGACACCATTGGTGTAAAATATAACCAATTCTTGGAATTAACTTTTAAATTAACCACGTCGTCAGCAATGGCGTCTGTGTCTCCGGCCGGCAGCCCAAGTACGCAGTTTTTTTTTCGTTCGAACGCAGATTGTTTTCGTTCGAACGCAGCTTGTTTTCGTTCGAACGCAGATTTTTTTCGTTCGAACGAAGATTTTTTTCGTTCGAACGAAGATTTTGTTTCGTTCGAACGAAGATTTTTTTCGTTCTAACGAAGATGTTTTCAATTTTTTTCCCCTCTATGTCCCTTTAAAAGCTCCGTATAAATATGTGATTATCGATAACAATTTTAATCCCTTTGATATTACAAATTATTGCAAACAGAGTCAGTTAATTACCTGTATTTTTGTCCACTTTTGTTTGTTTTGACTTCTAGATTTGGGGATCGGTGTTAATGAAAGGCCGGGTTAACATTGGTTGAGGATGGATGGGGTGGAGGATTAATGATTAGTGGTGTCGAGGGGGTAAGGGATTGAAGATGAGGGGCGGGGATCAAAATATGATGCCTATTGTTACTTATCTTTCAAGAATTCATCAAGAACAATGAATGGCACTAAGACAATGGTGTAGTCTACTTATCCCATATACCCAACGGATTCTTAAAATGCTAAAACATGTAGACATAACAAAATGAGAAATGAAAAATGCTGGATGTCAGGACCATGTATCTTTCGTTTTCACGCAAGTCATGCCATAAAATTGGGGATTTGAAGAGATAAGGCAATGAACCCGGAAGCCCCGGACTTGGGGCTTCCAATTCTGAGCATTTTGGATGCAATTGGGCTCGAAAGTGGCGCTATTGTGTCATGTTGTGTAGGGATCATTTTTGAAGATGGCTACTGTTCCACTTTGGGAAAAAAATAGGGGTCGCCTTCTTTGGGTGAGAATATCTCGAAAAGTCAATGGTCAAAAAAATGATAATAAAATAAAAGATGACATGTTGATTACCTTTTTTTCTGTGCAGCTATACCCGTGAGAGTTCTGAGTGTTTTTACCAGAATTTTGAAGTATGGGCATTTAGCACTGGTGTCTATGGGAATTTTAATACATGGCTGCACCCCAAGACCTATCAATCGACTCCCAAAGACATAAGTGATAACTACACGTACATCCCGATTTTTGTTAGTAATACTCATGACTGTAGATCTCCAACGCATAGTGTTTGAAATGTTAATTGGATACAATGTAGTATTTCTTGAGTTGTTGCCCACAAAACGAGTTAATACTGTATTTCAAAATTAGAATTTCGTCCAGTGATTTGTCATGATGACTGCGTAACATTATGAGATTTAATATTATGGGGAAACTGTCAAACAATGAAATAATAATACATGTTTGACCGAAACAAATATAGTATCTTAAACGCGAAAAATACAAACCAAATGAAAACAGAAATTCAACGTCCAAGAAATATGACACACGCAATAACCCGAGCCTTCCAGGCCCAGATGTTTTAAGTTGTAAGTTCGGCCAGTAATCGGTCTTGATGTATTACTCATAAGGAGATTCTATTTCGCGAGAAACCGTCAAACAACTAATGAAAGTTTATTTCGAGAAAGGACGCGCTAAATAAAACAAGTGTTAAGTTTCCATCAATAGAGGGGGCGCCTAATAAATAGTGGTCTCCACAAAGCGAGCAACTGCCAAGCCCCCATTGGCAAAAACCATAAGCGTAAAAACAATATCTGCGATTGTGTGTTTTCTTGTGGTGTGCCCCACTCCCCCAGCTGGTTATGTGGCCCATCCCCCCCCCCCCCTCCTCCCCCACGTCCGGAACTGGCCATGGTGCTGCTCCTCAGACACTCAGGTTAATACTGATTCTCGATAAATTTCTCTCATCCAAACTTCATTTAAGAAAAAAAAAGGCTTGTTTCCGCTGTCATATGAAAATCAGACTCATTTGAAAACTTATAACACCTTAACCCTAGTATAAGTTGAAATGTCTTACTTTGGTAAACGTATTTACCAAATTGAATTCAATGTACAAGTTACCTAGATTGCACACTTGTTATGCGGGTAATGAAGATACCCGTAAACAGTTTTATATTTTCGCTAAACTCAACCGGGTGCGAAAACGCTTGCCCGTGATTAAGTGCATTTGAAAGAAAGTTTTGCATTTTTGAATGAGCAAGGGTGAGAAATTGGACTAAAATTTGAATGAAGATGCTGCTTTAAAACTCACATAATTATGTCTTCTACAAACATTAATGTGATTGACTTACTAGCACCCTATTATTGGTTAAACTCTCTCGCGTGAGCGGTCACTCTACTCGTTATCACCACCTAGACACACACTATAATATTAATGAGTCTGTATTTCATAGGGTGCTAAATTCACGCTACCCCGGATAAGAAACACCCCGGCGGAGAGACGCCCAATGCAGTATCATTTATTAATCCTCGGAAGGATTTGTTTTCTTTCTAAAAAAACAACAAACAAACAAAGAAATGAGTTTGAATTGCACCATAGTGGACCAATGACTCTAAAATGTCAATATTGTTTTTTCTTTCTTGTGTGCCAAATTATTTTGATTGGATTTTTAACGTGTTAAAAGTTTCGTCTGAGTGTTTAATTCTGATGAAATAATTGTTTACGATTTAATGCCTTTTTTCGTTGTTAATGTGATAATATCAGAGCATTGTTAAAATACAGTTATAATTCTATTAAAAGGTGTTTATTTTCAAGTGCATTTACATTTTATAATATCTCTTTGTTTAATGAGCTTAACTAATTTAGTAATATCATGTGATAAGATATAGAATATAAATTCTAAAAAACAATGTTTTGAAAACTCTAGTATTTGATAATGTGGGACATACATGCCCCTTGTAATACACTCTGAAAGAATGAAATCGAATTCTCTGGAAAGTAAAATTATTAAGACATTTTGAATATTTACTAAAAAGAAAGTAAAATAAAAATCGTTTCTCGTCGAAATGAACGAGCAAATACCAATCTAGCTTTTGTGAACACATGTCTTATTTAGTACTTAAATCAGTGATTATTATTAACAATTCTAGTCAATTTGATATTAGAAATATTTGCACTAATTCAGTGAATTACTTTGTATTTCTGTATAGTTATTTTGCTGTTTTGTCGTCTTGAATTTGGGGTTCGTGTTCAAGGCCCGGTACAGATGTGTGTCGCGGGGGTTAGGGATTGAAAATGGGAGGGGGCAACAAAACTGATACCAATAGTTATTCATCTTTCAATAATTGAGCAAGAGCAGTAAATATTACTTAGACGATGGTGTAGTCCACTCGTTTCATTTCCTTCACGGTTTTTTGAAATATATCAATTAATAATTTGGGAGGCTAATCATCCTTACTCGCAGCTGGGATGCTGAATTGCGAAGGACGCGGCTACAACGTGGTCGGGCCGCTGGCACGTAAAGGCTGCTGGCCACATCGACCCATATATGACCACGGAGCACAGCCTGAGATCGAAAATAGTTCATTTTGCCGGAGGGAGGAAAACCGGAGGGCCCGAAGACAAAAACCTCGTGGCACAGGAGAGAACCAACACACAACTCTACTCACATGTGATTCACGGCCAGGATTCGAACCGTGGTCACCTTGGTGAGAGGCGAGCAAAGTTAAGCACAAGCCACCCACGCCACCCAAAATGCTAGTATACTGTAGTCGGGAAAAATAATGAAGGAAAATGACACGCATCCCCACGCCTATCGATTCTGTAACGGCCAGCTTGCTGGGGTCAGGCCCTTTTACCTGCCCCCTTCCCCTCCACTCACCGCCTAACATAACTGGAAGCACATGGACAATTTGGTTCTGTATCCGCCGTGAAGGGGCAGGGTGTTTAGGCCGTTCGGGTCTGAAGGCTGTAAACCATTAATTAGGTGGTTGCGTCCCGCAGATTGATGGTAGATGGGTGAGATGGGGGGGGGGTGGCAAAGTCTTGGTGAGAGAGGCTGGATAGGGTGAAAGTTGTACCCACGTCAGCTTACGGGCAGGTATGTTAGGGGCAGGGTCGTTGCCAAGTGCAGCGGTGAGGTCTGAGTATTCGATTTAGTAAACATGGTCTGCGCATTAAACAGGCGACCAGCTCCTCAGGCTGGACGGCGTACTACGGACGTCCTGTCCTCTTTGCCACTGGTTATAGCTGTCCCAACACCCCCCCCCCCCGTGATTTTCAAATATCCGATGGCAGATTTATTTCAGTTTAAATATTATTGCTGTACGTTCCCATCGTGGTCAAACTCATGGTCCCGGACGGATGTTGAGATACGATACGTCACTTCAAACTCAGTTGCGTAACCCGGGAAGCTAGGGAGGGCGTGCCCCACCACTTAGCCTGCCTGGGATCCGGGGGAGGCGCTTAACTCTTTGATCGCTTCCTCCAGAAAATGAGGAGTCTTAATTAAGGTCCCTTTAATGAACCATGCCAATGAGTAATACTTCACGGCGTAATATCCCTCGGAAATACTAGGTTTGAAAACTACACACCCTAAATAGGCATAAGTATAGGTACTGTTTGGATTGTGGGCAGTATTGTTCCGCTAGAAATCAGGCACACTCAGGGGGCACACTTAGTGATTATTTTGGACTTTCGGTAGAATGTGGACCACCGTCCTTTCAAAGTTTCTCAGTAGGCATTCTGCTAGGCCGGCCTATTTTAGCGGGGAAACTGTTAGTTGTCATCAGCAGAAAACTGATGAGTGAATAACTAAAAACAGAGACACTCGATAGGTTACCCAACGAAAAACAAATGTTACAACATGACTGTTAATGCTGTAAAAATAGGTTTACTCTTCCTCTTCCTGTCGACGTAACTATTAATAGAAAGGGAAACAACAACACTCTAGCATTCAATAAGCATTAAATAAGCACCCCACGTCGGCTGCCGAGGGTGGTTAGGAGGGGGAAGGGATGATGGGGGGGGGGCGGGAATTCAATATGGGGATTCGTGCTTGGCTTTGAGATCAGACTATTGAATGTTAGTGTTCCTAAGGAAAGAGGTTTGTTGCACATGGTAGGATCCAAACAGTTGGGATAAGTTTGGGATTAGGTTTGATTAGGCGAGGGTCAGGATAAGGGTTGGCATAGATATGTGTTTGGTTTTAGGTATAGGTTGGGCTCAATAAGTGGAGATGGGAGTGCCTCAATAAGCGGGGAGGGGGTTCTGTAGGTGCAAGGTCGATTGCATGCCGAGAAGTTGGCCTGGCCAAGCGCACGTTTGACTATTGGAGGTGGATAGATGAATGGTTATAATTAAAGTTGACTGCTGGGCTCTGCAAATTTAGTATACTTAAGAGGGCGTTAACTGTACTTGGACAGGATATTATTAACACAATATATTGAAGTTTTTATTACGTTTTCTTCTCAAGCTAAATTATTACGCCTTCGTTTTCTATCAAAAAGGTAGACTGCATACCCTGACTACAAAATACTATCCACCAAATGCGTGGCTCAATTAAAAAACACGAAGCGCAAAACAAACACTGATTGAATCACGTATGGCCGGGGTACGTCATTATTCTATTCACCAATCAGAGTAAGTCACCCAACAAGTCGGTGACCACAAGTGAGTAGTCTGTGATTGACAGGTGCCAATCACAATCCACGTGTTTGAATAGGTCACCGACATCCATACAATCATTCCACCAATTAGATGCATATATTTGAGTGTCGGTGATACAAGCTTCAGGTTTCACGTGTGGCAATGTAACATTAGCATCATTTCCCTCTCATCAATATGAAGCGAGTCAGTGATGTGTGATTGACAGCGCGCAGGGGCCAATCACAAACCGGGCTCACAAGTTCCTCAGTCACTGCTCGGGAAATCGACGTCAATATTTAAGTCACAAGCTGCCGGCTCACTCCTCACAACGACCGAAGCTCACGTTCACGTTCAGACGACAACCCGAGAGAACTGCTTGCAAGATCGAACAAGAATTGCACGGTGAGTGTTTGAAACAATCTTTTGCGCTTGATATTCAGCTAAACTTTAGGATTGATCTTTTGCGATATGCATGTATGATATTGACACAAAATTGCTTATGGCCAAAACAGCGAGCTGTCAATATTTCAGACAAGGTGATTGCACTCCCATACAGTAACTCGATTACTTGGTGGTTGAATAATAACCAGCTTATTATGTTGTATAAAATATAGCTGAATCAACTTAGTCTCAACAGCTGATGCGGATTTGGACCAAATTTTTGTGAGGCCAAATTTTCAGGTAATAAATGCTATTGCTAAGAGCAAATGAGGCCAAAACAAGTCTCCGGTTTCTGGTCTGCGCCCGCGTTACCATACGCGTAGTCATGCACGTCGGCAACCAGTTATTTTTTTTTCCATCCAAGATTGGATCGAAATCCTGCTGCTTCACAATTTAAACATGTTTTTAGATGGGGTAACGATCGAGTGTGAGCTTTATGTGGCCTCTCTGCGCTTCCATATATTTTTCACTGATTTTTGTCGGGCAGCGGCTCCATTTGCAGATTTTGCAATTTCGTAATTGTGTGTCTGGAAGCCAAACTAAGGGTGTGATGGTCGTGATCTATAACCTGTAAATGTTTAGAACCACAATATGTAACGGAGCAGACTAATGAACAGCCAGACAGCTCATGCACGATATTTGTCGCTGTATGGTGTGACGTCACCGATTTCTCTGATTTTTGTCTTGACTATCCTAATGCCCCCCCCCCCAAAAAAAAAAAACATGTTTGTGTCGGTCGAGATAATAAGTGGGTGCAGAATTATCAAGCCTTGTGGCCTTCCTGGGGTCACCTCAAGCTCAACTCTGAAGGATATATTTTAAGAGAGTTTCAAGGGATCGAATCTTCATCGGCAACATGATCAGCCGCATCAGCCGACATTTTGAAGATAAAATCAGTTTGGGCAAAACAAAAACAAACAAAACACACCCAAACCGCGCCGCACCACTTTCGGGGCAAGCTCCATACCAGATTTTTTTGGGCCTAATCAGGTTTTTATTTATTTGTTCAGATTTAGGAATTCCTGTCTGACAATATTTCCGCTTCTACTTCCATGGTGCACTCTCAACGCACAATAATATTTGTCAAATATACTGACTGATTTCTCTCGTTTTTTGAAAACTTGAATTTTTGTCGCTACAGGTAGCACACTCTAAATTCATGGAAGTTTTATAGTTTTGTGTTATTGTTCGCCAGTCAGATTCGCCAGTTTTCTAGTCAAATCTAGCTGCAGGTTTGTCAAAAGTGTAATACATCAAGTTCCCTAATGTTATGGAAAATCACGCACTTACACAATATTTCCGATGATAAATTAAACTCTTTTTTGTTGAGAAAAAAATCTTGAGAAAGCTCGACACTTAACCCATAATATCAGTTTGACCATTCACCCCCTTTATTTTCTTGCTAGTTTTCCCTGCTTACTGTATCAAACATAAAATCCCGATGCGATGCGCTCACATTTCCCGGCAATCACTGTAACCAATTCAGGATAAAAGGTGATGCGGAAGTTGGCCACGGAAGAACGTATACAGGAAATCGAGACATCTCAAACATCCTGTCCTATGCTGTGTTATTTAAAATTGGGATAATCTCAATACCTTTTGCACTTCGTTTTGAAACTGTGTCATTTCGCTAGTTGACAGTGCGCCATTCCTGTTTGATCTTTATATATCCGCTCCGTTAAAAAGGTATCCCCTCACTGGCAAAGAAGGAACAGTTGGGGGTGACCGACCGACGCCACCTTGCCTGACTGCAATTTTGCCACGACGCGCTGCCGTACCACTGCTCGTATACAGTACAAATCCCCTGGTGTTCGTGCGTCACACAACCAGCTACCTTAACCAGCTAAATGTCCCGCCCACTGAACTTCGTTGTTAGGTAAAAAGGGCCCCTCCTTGTTGGCGCACGGAGCCCATACGCCTAAGCGTTACTTTTAAGTATTAGGCGATACAAGTGTCACTGGTCAGAATAGACTAGTGGCGTACATACGAACGGACCGGACCATGAGAACACACTTTATTCAAGTTCAAATTGCTTTATGTAGCTGGATTCATTTCTAGGAATCATGTAAAGAGTTGATGTTCGTACAAATTATTCGGGCCGTCTCTCTGCTGTCCGACTTCAACGTTTGAAGCACCAGCTTTCAGTGAATTCAGAATTTAAAGAAGTGAGGGATCCCCCTGCCCTACAACCACCGTGAAACAGTGACAAATGGCCAATCACTGCTTTGAAATCCTGTTTGAAGCATACAAATTATTTAAAGACCGTCATTAATGTGGGATTTCCGGCTGAATTCGTTAAATTCAAATGTAATTGTGTTTTTTTCAAATAAAAACAGTTTTGCTAACTCCTAAATCACTTAAAGTCATTCGCAGACTTGCTTTTTTGTATACAAAGACTATCAATTTAGATTTTGCAGCTTTCTTTTTAGAAAGGCAGATTACTCGTCATGGCGTCACCGGGTTCTCCGGAAAAAAAAGTTTCATTTTTGTGTATGCCTACATCCAATTTACAAACTACAAAAATCAAAACAAAAATCAAAGAACTAAAAGAACTAAAATAGAGATACAGATACCAAAGATTGAAGACTGCATTAACCTTCAATCGTATTGGCGAAAAGAAATTTGATTGATTTTCAGTATTTTGTTTTCCATTAAGGGCTATCTTTTTATTTTCACATAGTGATAACAAAAATTAACTGGTCAATATAAACTGGTCTTTTTTCGTAAGAGGCCGATTTTGGGGCGAGTGCTAAAAAGTTCATTCTTTCTGTCACTTGATAGACACTTAACCCTGAGAGCAGCTTAGCAAAACAAACCACACCGTGGAACCACGTGGATAATTTGATCACCACATGTGTTTCGAGGTCAATAACCCCCGCATGCCTGTACATGCACAAGATATAGGTAATTCACATCGTCAGGGATTATTTACAACCTGCCTGAGCTCTGGGCGGCACGAGGGGTTGACAAAAAGAGATCGGCGGCACAAAAGTCTGGCCACCATTTTCTCCAATTACTGCACAAAGGCATGAGCCGCCATCTTGGCTTCTGTCTTTCAACACTCCTTACTCCGGAGTGGCTAAGGCCTGGCCAGTGGGAGTCTACAGGCTTGTGGTGTATAGTAGGGGTGAGGATTAGATGGAAGATGATTAGATGGCCAAATTGGTCCATTGAAAAAAAAAATGCCCACATTTGCAAACTGTGGAGAATTTTACCACCGCTTTGCTGCTCGGAGGGTTAACAATAAATTGTAAACTTCTGATTTGCACGTTTCATGATTCTTTCGCTGGCATTTAAAAAAATGGTACATTCCCGTATTCAACTTTTCCAAACATCATGTCATTTTATACCTTGTTTTAACACTGCCACATTATTTTCAAGGTCGGATCCAGAGAGTTTATTGCCGGGGGCGAAGTTTGTACTGGGAGAAAGGGTGAGGGTTGAAGGGCTCCCTCAATTGAAATTGGCTTTTAAGATACATTTTCGGTCACTGTCGGGGGAGGGCGCCCCCTCCAAGCCCACTGATTCGCCACTAATCTTGCTAAACTGCCGGATTTTATTATACATGTTCTACTTTTGTAAACGTATGCATGAATGTGAATTCCCGAGCAGGACTGAAATCAAAAGCACAATACATCCAATGCAAATGTAGTAGCTGGGAAGCCACATATCAAGGGTCACCTCGTCGGCAGGCCTCGCCGTTGTTTTATTCAACAGATGACATGACAAATGACAAGCTTCGGATCTATCTCTTATCTAGCTTTATTATCCCGAAGACAAGACTTCTTTCAGTAGAAGTAAAAACCCTGAAAAATTACAATAAGTGAGGTGACAATTAAGTTTCTAACAAAGTAATCGGTCTGATTTATAAACATTATTAAATAATAAATTATACAGATAAACCTACCCCAGTGCGTTTGGCTTCCGTTATTTAAGGATACACAAAAACAGCACAGCTCACAGCTTGGAGAGAAAGCCCTCGAACTGGTCTACACGTCGCAGACTTGGTATGTCTGGCTATGCTAGGCTCAGCCAACAGGAAAGTTATCGTCTAGCACTTCGATAATAGTACGCCAAAACAGCGTTATCTCTCTGCGTCTGCAGCATGCACTGGCTTTTGTGCGATGTGTCATATAGGTCCCAAAGTATACATTTGCCACGCAATGTATACATTTGCATCCAAAAAGTATGGCGTGCTTAAGCACGGGGTGACAAAATACGTTTTGATGATTTTCAAATTATTATAAATCGCCACAATTTCCCTGCTTTAAGTATCAGTCGCCCTCGAACGATCCTTAAGTCAAAAAATCATTTTTTTTCCGTAGTGATTTTGTACTAAATAAGTCAAAAAGGGTAACTACATATTACTCTTTATATATAATCCTCTTGCATGCATACACGGTTAAAGTATGACTAAAATATGTGAATCTGCCACAATATTCCTGCTTTTGGAATTCCTATTCCAAATCTTATCCAACACAAACTGGTTCCATTCCAGTAACTTTTAAACTACACGTGCAAACAAAGGGAATGAGTGATTTTTCAAGACTCAATATATGACAATAGTCAAGCACAAATAATATCATATTAAGTTAACGGTTTCCGTACTGAACTACTAATGGTGGGTACGATATAATTCAACATTTTTCCTTTTTGGAAATAAAAGCTTAAATCAGCAGTAACTTTACAATACAAGTTTGGTCACACGCTATTCAACTCAGAATGTGTGTAGCGGTTTTCTGAAAAGGTAATCAATAATGTGAACAAGCTTTACTTAAGCTTCGACTTTGGTTCCCATAAATCATATAGTGTATATGAACCCTGGATATAAAAGTGTAATTTGAACAATATAAAATAAAAGTTAAACAGTGCACCGGAATCTCTTGATACACTTGTCAAGAGCAAACACTGCAGATAAACTCTATGTAAAGGGTAATCAGTGTGATGATGTTTAAAGTCGCGATCAAAGCACGGATATGCCAAGACAGGGGCCGTGCACAGTACGTCTTTCAAAACATTGAAAGCGACGTCGGCCTCTTCTGTCCAAACAAATGGGGCTGTGGCCTTCCCTGCTTTTGATTGTGCTTTACCGGTGAGCGCGTGTAATGGCTCTGCAATTTTGGCGAAGTCGCGCACGAAACGCCTGTAGTACGAGGCTAACCCAAGGAAGGAACGCAGTTGATTTGCAGTTGTTGGGGTAGGCCAAGACCTCACTCGTTCGGTTTTATCAGGATCTACTGACACCCCGTTAGAGTCTACGACATGACCCAAATGAACCACGGAATCTCTAAATAACTGACACTTTGACCCGTTTAGTTTGAGATCGAATTGTTTGAAACGACTGACAACTTTGTCAAGTCTCTCAATGTGGCTGTCAAATGTGGCAGAGTAGACTAACAGGTCATCTAGATAGAGAATCAGCTCCGACAGGTTCAGATCTCCGAAAATGTGTTCCATTATTCTCTGAAACGTACTTGGGCTGTTGATGAGACCCTGGGGAGGACGTAAAAATTCATAGAGTCCCCAAGGTACCCTATCTTATCAATAGAATCTTCTTCCATGGCTACTTGAAAGAAAGAAAACACTTTAGCGCCACCAAGAGCTTCTAGGGTCTCGTCTATCCTCGGCAATGGAAATGAATCTTTGGCTGTCTTCGCGTTTAAGCACCTGTAGTCAATACATAATCTGAGTTGGCCACTTTTCTTACGCACAAGAACGATGGGACTCGCGTAAGGACTAGATGATCGACGTATTATGCCCCTATCGAGAAGATCCTGAAGCAGGGTCTTCACTTCTCCAACCTTAGAAGGTAATATTCTCCGATAAGGGAGGTTCACTGGAGTATCATCGCTCAGCCGTATTTTGTGAGGGATGATGTCACAATAACCCAAATCAAAGGGCCCGGCTGAGAAAACATCGATATACTTTTTAATTAATTCCGCTGCCTTAATATAGCGTCTTCTGGTGCCAAGTGTTTAAGGGTAAGACCAGGAGGCATGACCACATTGGTGCCGTCTGGAAAAACAAAGGTTTCCCTATTTTGGCTATCTGTCAGTGCATCCTCTTTTAACTCATGCTCATTGCAAGGCAAATTGCTATCTATGGAGTCATTCGGTTCGTTTTCTTCGCGAACACTGGCTACAACACGGTGTACTGACACGTAAAGTCCATCCCCATCCTGCTCAAGGAAAATCTGCTCCTCAGTATTAATTGCAGATAAAACTGCTACCTGAGTGAGCGCCGGGATAATCAAGGGCTCTGCACTAGCATTTGCTATATACACGTTAATATTTGCACCGTCAATTTGTCCGACGCCTTCAAGCACCTGACATTTGGCCAATGAACCATCTTCGTTACCTGACTTTACTTCTCGGAAACTACCATTGTTAGACAAGCAAAGAGGAATGCTGCTCACTAAAAACTCCTTGTTATGCAACGAATTTAAGTTGTGGTCATTCAACATACACATGACACTAGCCACGGTTTGTGGGGGCACAACAACACGTTCACACGTGTACACGTCTGCTGACGTGTACTCTGCGGTATGCAGGTCATCAACCAATACTGCGGTTTGCAACCAACGGAGTGCTAGATCCCAGTCTGGATCTAGCTGAACAGACCCATTTATCTTCGAATTGGCTGCAATTCGCCTCAAAATGTTACAGCCAAGTATCACGGGGCAATAGTTTCTCTGGGAGACGTTAGCGGATGCTGCCGTCTCTCTAGAAACTAAGAAAGTAGCCTTAAAACTTTGGCCCAAAACGTCTAATGAGGTCTCTATGTAGCCTTCTACTGGGATTTCGAGATCATTGGCGCCCATCAGTTTGATGAGCTTGCCCACGGGCTGTAATTTCCCCAAGGTGTTTGCTACATGTTTTTGATAAAACTGGCTTGACAGTAAAGAGACCTCAGCGCCTGTGTCAAGCAAACACTTTGTGGTGACCCCATTCACGATAACAGTTGCAGTAGGGCATTTACCGAGGAGCCTTTTACGAATCTCGGAAGCGGAAAGATTGACACTCCCGGCCAGTGGCTCATCCCTTTCAATAACAGAATTAGAAACAACTGAAATATCGGGTACAAAGTCCGTGGGTAAAAATACGGTATGAGCCTCCGTTACACTGCCGTCTGCGACGGAGGATCCACGTTTCCCGAGGTATGGCCTTCTGCGCCCTTGCCAGCATGTTCTACAGGCTTTGTATTTTCGATTCGCTTTCGCTTGTAGCAATTTTCAGCAGTATGCCCCGGCCTGTTGCGGAATGAGCATTTGACCACAGGCTTCTTAGGCCGCTGTGAAGTTAGCAAGTGCTTCACACCATCACAAATGACTTTTATGTCTGCATTCATCGAGGTCTGCTGCGCTACAAATTGCTGTACAGAAGTAACAAGCTGTTTTTGGTTCTCTAGAACTTCAGAAAGCGCTTTGCTATCGGGTACTGCGGCGGCCCTATAAGCAGTTGCAGTTGCAACATCAGAGTCATCAGGCGCCGAATTATTGGGGTGTGACTGTTCCGTGGTAGGAAATAATTCCAACGCAAACTCACGCAGCTCACAAAACAAGATATCGGCCCGGCTGTGACAGAGTTTTCGCAATTCTCGCTTGACTGAAGTATCCTCCACACCTTTCATGAATTGTTCTTTCAAGGTGCTTTCTCGAAGCTGAGCAAGTGCATTTTTCTCTTGCGCATTTACTGCAGCGGCTTCGATCCGATCATGCAACCGAATTAGTACACGACTGTAATCTGTAAGGCTTTCACCTTGCAACTGCATTCGGCCGTACAGGGTTCTTGTCAAGGATTGAACGGACTCTGGAGAACCGAACCGTTTTTTCAGCAGCGCGGTAAGCTTATTGAAATCATCCCTTTGTTGGTTAGGGGTACATAGCACTTCTTCCTTGGCAATCCCGCCCAAGTAATCTAAGGCAGTACTCAATTTTTCCCCATCTCCAAGTCCAACTTGCCTACAATATGTCCCGATATCGGCCAACCACTCATGTATGGTCTGATCCCCAGCTCTAGTGGGAGGCCCACAAAATTTCACCAGTCGTACTGTGCTGACTCGCTGGTACTTTAAATTCTGAAATGCCCCTGCAAGAGTGTCTGCGAGAGCTTGGTTCGATTGCAATATGGCATCAGCCACATCTGCAGGTAAGGCCATGATGCAAATATCAAATTGTCAGGACAATACGGTAAGCAAGTGAGGAGATTCAAGTCACACCGAACAGTAATATAATTTAAAAAGACTAACACATGTGTGGCATCTTCATTGTGTACAAAAACATGTAAAATCGCCAGTCAATCACACAGTGTATCATTCATTGTCCATAAATACCAATGTGAATCGTGTAAATAAAATATCAATGGGACCACAAACACAAATAACACGACCTGATATTCTACATGTAACTCCAAACCATGTGCCAACTTGCACGACGGGCTAAAATTGAAACTTGAACAAAGCTTAAAGCTTCTTCAAATAATCCCAATTAAACTCTTAAAACACATTTTATAATGAACAAATCTTTGATACAGCCCTATAATGATAAGTTCGGACTAAATTTGACACTAGGGGTCTTGTCTGGAAGTGGAAAACGGCATGTCATCCGATCCTCGTCGCCATTTTGTAGTAGCTGGGAAGCCACATATCAAGGGTCGCCTCGTCGGCAGGCCTCGCCGTTGTTTTATTCAACAGATGACATGACAAATGACAAGCTTCGGATCTATCTCTTATCTAGCTTTATTATCCCGAAGACAAGACTTCTTTCAGTAGAAGTAAAAACCCTGAAAAATTACAATAAGTGAGGTGACAATTAAGTTTCTAACAAAGTAATCGGTCTGATTTATAAACATTATTAAATAATGTTTTATACAGATAAACCTACCCCAGTGCCTTTGGCTTCCTTTATTTAAGGATACACAAAAACAGCACAGCTCACAGCTTGGAGAGAAAGCCCTCGAACTGGTCTACACGTCGCAGACTTGGTATGTCTGGCTATGCTAGGCTCAGCCAACAGGAAAGTAATCGTCCAGCACTTCAATAATAGTACGCCAAAACAGCGTTATCTCTCTGCGTCTGCCGCATGCACTGGCTTTTGTGCGCTGTGTCATATAGGTCTCAATGTATACATTTGCCACGCAATGTATACATTTGCATCCAAAAAGTATGGCGTGCTTAAGCACGGGGTGACAAAATACGTTTTGATGATTTTCAAATTATTATGAATCGCCACACAAATACCTAAATTGCCTACTTTTTTTACGCGTGAAGTGAAGATACCCTTAAATATTTTGATCGTTCGCTAAATTCAACTGGGTTTGAAAATGCTATCGTGTTTATATTCGAATTTTAAAGAAAGTGTTCGAATATTAAACGGGCAAATTGTGCAATTTGACGGGGAAAAAAGCTATTGGAATGCAGAATTTGCTGGTTTAAAAACTCGCATTATGCTTTCAAAAACTATTCAGTCGCTTTATAGTGCCTTAAAAATCCATACATTTGGGCGAGGGAGGAATTGTGTTTGAATAAATTGAACGGTGATTTCAGGCAGCATTTAGTTTCCCGAGAAATTTCACATAGCCACATTAAAACATGTTGTTTTTCTGGAGGTATTCGGCCAGGAAAATACTGGTCAAATAATAGTTTGTCTATAATTTACAAGTGTGTAATTGTTCCTGTTTTCGAATGATGATTTATAAAAATGAAAAAAAACCTCACAGTTTAATTAAAACCAATAATAACATTATTTCATTCCTTACTCAAGTATAAACGTTACCGGTTTTCTTTGTTCTTTTTTTTCAGCCTACACTGAACTCCTTGTGGTCTCTTCTTGGACCTGATCTTTAAGTCTTCAAAAGCAAACCATCGAGGTCGGTGTGATGATGTTTAATTGATTCTATCATGACCGTGGAAAGGGCGTGCCGTCCCCATAGAAAAAAATAATGAAATTCGGTCTCCTTTACAAACTTTTATCTGCGGGCAAAACAATAATACTAACAAGTATGGATTGCCCGTAGTTGCCATGGCAACAGATTTAAAAAGAACCCATCTTTTTATTTACTTGTTATCCCCTTGCTCTCGGATAGGCCACTGCCGACACATTCTCTGAATAATGATTCCTCCAAATTATGTCTCGTATACAAATTCTTCAGTTTATGTAGTGATTTTGTTGGTAATTTTAGGCCCTGTATTGTTTTCCTTTCAGATGAAGATCTGCGTGGCCACCATTCTGTCAATCGCCTTCCTTCTGGGTAACTCTGTCAAGCTCCGAGCTTCCGTTACTGGGCCGGTTCCCTCGGATGGCGATGGTCCTGCGTCTCAGGTGTGTCAGCAGTGCTGCCAGGGACCTGCTGCAATACCCGGCATACCAGGTCTGCCTGGCCCAGTTGGACCGATGGGGCCGTACGGTCAGCCGGGGTCAAAGGGCGATGCAGGTCAGCAAGGTGAGATTGGCACTATTGGACCTATGGGTGAGCGGGGAGCACCTGGGAACACTGGGTCTAAAGGTAATGATGGGATTAGTCTGCCCGGCAAGATAGGTCCGAGAGGGCTACCTGGTTTTGTTGGAGGAACTGGGGAAACTGGTGTCAAAGGTCAGAAGGGTGAGCCAGGGGAGACACCAGACGACTCCAACCAGCGGGTCGCATTCACCGTGGTCAGGACGAGCAGCTCTGATACCTCTACGAGTCACGACACCCGTTTGCCATTCCAGCAGGCCGAGACGCTTCTGCCGGGTACCAGCTTCGATCTCGAGACCGGTTCGTTTACCTGTAGTGTGCCGGGCACCTACGTATTTACGTTTTCTGTTCTTAAGTATAGCAACAGCGATGGCCTTGCCATCCATCTTGTTAAAAATGACTACACGGTGATCAGTACCCATGGTACATCAAATCAACTTGGTCAATTGTCTGGTAGCGCGGTGCTGGTTCTGCAACGAGGAGACACGGTGTATGTTGCCATGTACGGTAGGGTGCAAAGTGGTTCCATCTCTCACTACACCTCATTCAGTGGCTTCCTCCTTTACCCGGAGTCATTCAATTAATTAATAAATAATCACCACGCATAAATATACAGGAGCTGTGTTCCCACCCCCCCCCCTTCAACATTTTCTTTGTTTTTTTTTT
Organism: Patiria miniata; assembly: GCF_015706575.1. Classification (NCBI taxonomy): domain Eukaryota; kingdom Metazoa; phylum Echinodermata; class Asteroidea; order Valvatida; family Asterinidae; genus Patiria; species Patiria miniata. Next base: position 28,586,979 of record NW_024037074.1, read on the forward strand.
GGCCGAAACAATGACCAATTATTTAACAGAAATAATGTTCAATGTAATAATAATAAACAAAATGTCTGCTATTGGTACCATTAACAGGCATGATAAGAATTATTAATTTTAATATATATGTTCAGCGTTGATATATCAAAACAGTTTACAAAACATCAACACTCCTTTTTTAAAAATCATTAAAAATAAGATAAAAATAAAACTCTCATGTTTAGAAAGAAATATTTTAAACTGTTATTGAAAAAATCCAAATTCATAAATATTTCTCAATTAAGCTGGAAGTCTGTTCCCCAGATGTATACATGGTAAAAGCACAATCCCTGTGTCTTGGTAGGCTTTGGACAAACTTTAGAGTGGCTGAACTGAACCCCGTCGCAGCTTTTAGTGCGAATGTTAAACTCATGAACTGATCTCAACTCGACGGATTATTCTGAAAACTAACAAAAGATCTTGAATTCAACCCTTACCGTATTTATAACTGGGAGCAAATGTAGTTACTGAAGTATGGATGCATGTCCGCTTAACGATCTATCCTTCTTGGGATAACCAGTCGGACAGCAGCATTCTAAATCTGTTGTCATTTTTTAAGCTGGTAATCATATGAACCAATAAATAAGAAATATAAATCAGGTCCTATAATCTAATCGGGAATTTAGATGCATGGTTGAATAAATTATGTACTTCTTTACATTTGCACTGCACAGTTCCGTATAGGCAATACATTTACAAGTTTGAGTGCTCGTTATAATTAGCTTTTCGTAGAAAGGTTTGAGAAATATTAAACAAGTATGCATTAAAATTGTTGACAACAATTATATTTGTATCCACTGTGGCATGAAATATTGTTAATAGAGTTTTAATAACAATGTGAACAAATAAATTATTTAAGAAAATATGTTATTTGTTCACTTTGTATGTGAACATGCATAATAAGTAATGACGATTGAAAAACGTACATATTTCTGCACCGGTTGGGTTATTCTTAGGTGGGTGGAGACTCGCCCCGAGTCATTATTTAAATCTTGGAACGATTTTGTTTATTGCTGAAAAATGTATTAATTTGAATTTCACCGCAGAAGCGAATGTATTGTATATAAATGAGTGACGTTACGTACCTTTTTCATATTACGAACCACGGCATATATCAAAGTGTAGACCTTTTTAATATAAAATGCTTTGTTTCTGAAAAACTGTATGCATCCACTTTTTTAAATTAGAGTTTAGTTCAAGCTCGAACAAGCTTTGTGTTTGAACTGTTTTGTTGCTATATTAATAGTTTTTGGAGTGGTTCATAATTAGATGTCACTTTGTAGAGATATTTGGCTGTTTCCGACTCTGTTTTTTAGTGCACCAAATTTTCACAATCAGAATACGCAATTATTAAAGTAATGTTATGAATGTATTGTATTTTTTGAAAAGGTTTTACAGATGTTTGGAAAGTTTAAAAAGAGTACTGTTGTGTTTATGGGTCCTTTCAAACCAGTAAATAATGGAACGAACTCACCGAGTCTTCACACGAACTTGTGGCATGGGCGCCGCCATTTTAATACACACTGTAACTCATAGAACGTGTAGTTGGTGTCTCTCACAGAACGTATGGACATACGACAAGAACGTGACAAAAATTCCTTTAGTTATAAATTTTTGCAATGTGCACGAACTAACAGTTTTATAAACAGCTCAAATTTGAACTGCATTGAAGCATTTTTGCTTTATTTTTTTAGATCTCTTTGATAATTTGATCTTTGCAGTATTTAAAAAGAATATAGCAAAGTCAACATGTGCCTTCTGGAAGTAGCATAAATATTTAGATGAACGATGCTGCACTTAAAACAGTCAAATATGTAGAATTGTGTGCATTGAATGGTTTGTTTTAATAGCATTGTAGCTTTGGTACATCGATCGATAGGAATACATCACACCCATGGGCGTAGCACGGTCATTTTTATGGGGGGGGGGGATTAACATTTGTTGATAAAGGCACTTGCACATTCGTTGTGAAATGTAGACAGGTGTTTTCTCCGGACACTTGGCTGGTACCATCTGTCGATGGGGGCGGTGTTCAAAACCGACAATTATGCACACAAAGGGCCAATATATGGTGCTTTTCAGGGCGGATACATGTGCGAAATTCCGAAAAAGGCACCCAAAACGGCAGATGCCGCAAAACAAAGGCACCACTTCTTTTTTGAAAAGGGCACTTGTTCAGAAAAGGGGGGGGGGGGGGGTAAGTCCGTTAAAAAAGGCATGTAAGTGGTAAAAGGCAGTTTTTACAAAATATTGGGGGGTAAATATCCCCTTACCCCCCCCCCACGCTGGCTACGCCTATCACACACATATATAGCGATTTTTGATATACATTTTCAACAATAAAAATTATCGTGATGGATTGTCAAATCCCACCCCATCATTTTTATACAAAATTAAATAAACCATGTTTTTTTTTTGCTTTATTGATTACAAATTAAAAGCTCAAGATTTATATTGATAATCAGGTTGTTGAGATGTGTCCTATTATCAAACAAAGCGGCCCTTTTTCACTTTAGAGAACAAGAAGTAAAGAAACTTAAATGAAATCGACCTCGGAAATCAACCCAAAACACGTAAACGTAGTGAATATTTAGTTTATTACAGCCCCATCTTTTTTTTCCCCTGGAGTTTTGCCCCGAAGAAAATATTGCTTTAAGGCTACAAAGGTTATTCACTTGTGAATAAGCCGCCGACCAAAACAATCGGCCCACCTTTAGTCTTTTGTTTGTAAAATACGCTTCATAACCTGGAACTTTAGACATTTCTAGTTTATATTTATTTAATTTGTAGCCTGACATTTATTTGTTTCTTGCAGTGTACAATGCATAGTCCTCACCTCCGTTTTTTTAGGCTTGATAATATAGGAAACCCGAACCGGTCTACTAGCAGCAGTGTAGCCAGAGTTCCCACCATGGGGGATTGGTGGTACAAGATGTTATTCCAGTGGGAGGGAAGGGGGGGGGGCAAAATTCTGTTATACCTCTTAATCGCATGGTCATTTATTGGAATTAATTATTTCCGAGGGGGGGGGGGGGGACTGCGGGACATTATGTTCTACTGGTGCGTGTAAGCCCAAGTACCTTACACCACCCGACCCCACCTGGCTACGCCGCTGTCTACCAGCAGGGCAGATTAGATATATCTTTTAAGCAAATTAAAGCGGCCACGTCAATTGGGAAAAAAACTATTATTTTAAAACGAATACAATAGACTATATGACTGTTGTAAAATCAACTAAGTATCCTCTTCCTCTTGATGGAAATATTAATGGAAAGGAGAACAACAGAACCCTGGCATTAAATAAACGCCCCCCCCCCCACTTCTTGATGCCACCTTACCGTAAATTTGGGGTATTGGGTATCCGCCGTAGGCTGCCCAGGGTGGTCAGGAGGTAGAGGGATGCATAGGCGTAGGCAGCGGTGGGGGGTGATTTACTCCCGCCCCCAATATTTTGTAAAGAGTGCCCTTTTCCATTGAAATGCCCTTATTTCACCACCGCTTACCACCCAATAATTTGTAAAGAGTGCCCTCTTTGTTAAGTGCCCTTTATAAAAAAGAAGTGGTGCCCTTTTTTGTGTGATATACCGTTTCGGATGCCTCTTTTTTTAAAAGCACGCCTGTATCGCCCAGAAAAGCACCATTTTATTGTCGGTTATAGTGTTCATAATTGTCGGTTGTAAACAGCGCCCCCCTCGACAGATGGTACCAGCGTAACCACCAACCCCTCCCCCCTGCTTTTTGATTTTACGGCGGCTAAATGTCCGGTGAAAAAATGTGTCTATATTTCACCACGGATGTTCGAAAACATTTTAACCCCCGACTCAATAAATATGACCGTGCTACGCCACTTTTTGCTTTGGCTATTGAATGTTGGGATTTTGATGAGGAAAGAGGTATGTTGTATACGGTTGGTTCCAAACAGTTGGGTGAATTTGGGATTAGGTGTTGGTTGGGCAAGTGTCAAGATTGGGGTTGGCATATTTCTGTGTTTGGTTTTGGCATAGAGGTCTTGTTCAATAAGCAGAGAGGGGGTTTTGCAGGTGCAAGGTCAATTGCATGCCGAGAAGGTGGTCTGTTCGAGCGCGCGTGTGGATGGGGGTAGATCAATGATTATAATAAAGTTGCCTTTGGGATCGAATGGGATGCGCAAAATAAGTATATTTTCACCGTTAGAGGGCGGCAACTGTACATGAACCGGATATTATGCACACACAGTATATTCACGTTCTTTTTTTTCTTTTTTCTTTTCAAGCTAAATTCATTTCATCTTCACTTTGTTATCATAAATATAGACTGCATAACCTGACTACAAAATATATACTTGCCACCAAATGCGTGGTTCCATTAAAATCACGAAGCGCAAAACAAACACTGATTAAATCACTTAAGACCGGTGTACGTCATTATTCTATCCACCAATCAGAGTTAGTCACCCAACAAGTCGGTGACCACAAGTAAGTGGTCTGTGATTGACAGATGCCAATCACAATCCATATATTTGAATGTGTCACCGACATTCATACGATCATTCCACTAATTGGATGTGTATATTTGAGTGTCGGTGATACAAGCTTCGGGTTTAACGTGTGGCAATGTAACATCATTTTCGTCTCATCAACATGAAGCGGGTCAGTGATGTGTGATTGACAGCGTGCAGGGGCCAATCGCAAACCGGGCATGCAAGTTCCTCAGTCACTGCTCGGGAAATCGACGTCAATATTTAAGTCACAAGCTGCCGGCTCATTCCTCACAACGACCGCAGCTCATGTCCACTTCCAGACGACAACCCGAGAGAACTGTTTGCAAGATCGAACAAGAATTGCACGGTGAGTGTTTGAAACAGTCTTTTACGATAATTCTGCAAACTTTGGGATTGATCTTTTGTGATACATGATATTGACACAATGTGCTTATAGCCAAAACAGTGCGCTGTAAATATTTCCGACCATGATGATTCCATTTCCATACGGTTGTTCGATAACTTATCATGCGATATTGGTGCTTGAATCATAACCAGGTATTATGATGCATAGACTACAGCTGAATAAGCTGTAGTCTGAAAAGTTGATGCGTATTCAGACCAAAATTTTGTGAGGCCAAAAGCAGGCAATAATATAGCTAAGAGCAAATACATGTGTATAGTCACGATTTTTTGTATTTGTTCGGGATTCCTGTCTGACAATATTTCAGCTTCTACTTACACCCTCGACGCATTTTAATTGTTCTAAATACTGAATAGTGAAAAAAAATATATAAATTCCTGGAAGTTTTGTAGTTTTATTGTCATTCAGATTCGCAAGTTTTCCAGTCAAACCTGGCTGTAGGTTTTTCAAGAGTGTATTACATCAAGTTCCTTATTGTTATTGAAGTTCATGCACTTTCACAATTGTGTCAGATGATACATTTAAACCTGTTCGTATTTAACGAAAGAAATCTTGCGAAAGCTCGACCGCCCATAATATCACTATGATCAATCACCTCCTTTATTTTCTCGCTAGTTTTCCCTGTTTATTGTCAAACCTGAAATCCCGATGCGATGCACTCACCTTTTTCCACCGGAAATCACTCTAGCTAATACAGTATAAAAGGTTATGCGGAAGTTGGCCACGGAAAAACATTTAAAGGAAATCGTGACATCTGAAACATCCTGTTCTATGTTGTGTTATTGAAAATTCGGATAATCTCAATACCTTTTGCGTAATGTGTATTTTAAACTGTGTCTTCAAACCATTTCTGTTTGATCACTACATGGGTGCAGGCCAGCAAATCAGGTCGAAATTGCCTTCGCCGGCAAAATCACGAACTGCATGCCCTCAAATTCTTCAGAATTAGAGCATTTTGAAGGCCGTGAACTTGATTTTTTTTTAATCCCAGAAAACTGAACAGAAAATTAATGATGATGGAATAATCTTTAATTTGATGAAATAATCTTTAGTTTGATGTGTGTTTTACCTGAACTCCTGAACTTTTATCGGGGTCTATTGAAATGTATTACTGGTCTGCAACGATAGGTCTAAGCGTTACTTTCAAGCGTTGCAGGATAAAAGTGTCAATTGTCAGAATATACTTTAGGGCGCAACGAACAAATCGGATCATGATCACACACATTTTATTCATGTTTAAATTGCCCCACGGACAAGCAAACAAAACAAAACACGCCCATGGCTGGATACATTTGTAAAATCATGTTAAGAGTTAAGGTTTGCACATATTATTCGAGCGTAAATTTAGATTTTGCATCTTCCCTTAAAAAAAAAGCAGATTTCTTGTCCTAATTTTACCCGTTTCTTCAGATTGGTTATTGACGAAACACGCACGAGATTTTTTCTTTCATGTTTACGTACATACAATCAGTTTCGTAAAGCAAACCCCCAAAAATAAGAGAACTAAAAGAACTAAAAGAGAGATATGCATGCAAACTATCGAACAAGATTGAAGGCTGCATTAACCGTTTATCGTGTTAGCGATGACAAAATAAATTTGATTGATTTTGAGTATCTTTTTAATTATCTGTTGATTTCCACAGAGTGATTACTACAATTAACAAACTGGTTAATATGGTCTAAATATGAAAAAGGTATATTTTTTGCGCAATAGACCTCATTTTGAGCGAGTGCTCAAAATGTCATTCTTTCTACAATCTAGCCACCTAACAATGTTCCTGTCATGTTTCCTTCCCTGACAATTAAACAAAAGTGTGTAAATTGCTTCATGAAATGAGTATCAAAAGTCATGTCATTTTATCATTTGTTTTAACACTGCCACATAATATTTTCAAGGGCGAATCCAGAGAGTTTATTAATAGCCTGGCGAAGTTTGAGCCGGGAGAAAGGGTAAGTGTGGAAGTGCTCTCTCAATCAAAATTGGCCTTTTTTTTAATAAATATTCGGTCACTGCCGGGGGAGGGCGCCCCCTCCGCACCCCTAGAGCCGCCACTGATCTGGCTAAACTGCCGAATTTTATTAAACATGAATGACTTTTGTGAACGTAAGCATGAAGTTGAATTCCCGAGCTGGACTGAATCTAAAACACAATAATTCAATGCAAATACGTCAATTGCCTACTTTTTTAAGCGTATAGTGGAGACACCCTGAAATAATTTGATCGTTCGCTAAATTCAACTGGGTTTGATAATGCTAACGGGTTTGTATGCGAATTTGAAAGAAAGTGTTCGAACATTGAATGAGCAAGGTGTGAAATTGGACGGGAAAAGCATATTTAAATGAAGAATATGCTGTTTTAAAAACTCAGATAATTATGCCTTCAAAAATGATTCAATGACTTACTAGTGCATCAAAAATACACAGATCTTTTTGTAAAATGAATTTGAATAAATTGTATAATGAATTTGAATAAAGGATTTCATGAAAGCGTTTGAATCAATTTAATGTTGATTTCAGGGAGCATTCAGGTTCCAGAGAAAAATGTCACAAAGCGTCATCAAAACATGTTGCTTTTTCTGTGCGTATTCGGTCACGAAAATGCAAATAATCTTTGACCATTGTTTTTATTTGTGAATAAATGTTCCTGGTTTCGAATGATTATTGATCAAAGTGAAAAAAAACCTCATAATTGTATTAAAATCAATGATTTAAATTTTTCTTTCTTTACTCAAGCATAAACGTTTCAAGTTTTCTTTGTTTATTATTTTTCAGCCTACAGTGAACTCCTTTTGATCTCTTCTTGGACCTGATCTTCAAGACTTCAAAACCGAACCATCGAGGTAGGTGTGATGATGTTTAAATGATTCTATCATGACCGTGGAAAGGGCGTGCCGTCACATAAGAAAATAATGTAATCCGGTCTCCTTTCCAAACTTTTATCGGCGGGCAAAACAATTAGTGTGGATTGTCCCCAGTTGCCATGGCAACAGATTTAAAAAGAACCCACCTTTTTTATTTACATGTTATCCCCTTGCTCTCGGATAGGCCACTGCCGACACATTCTTTGAATAAGGCCAAAACAAAATAATAGTTCTGCTTCCGATTACATGCCTTTCAAAAATAGGGTCGGTCGGTCGGAAGTTTTTTTTTTTTGCAATTTTTTTTTATGCAGATTGAATGGGGTATTCAATTATATACGAAGTTTTAGC